>NW_026652292.1:12231348-12741025 GCF_009828535.3 Hylobates moloch
AAAAAAAAATTTATCTGTGCATTCCCTATGCAATGAATTATGTTTCTTTTTTCCTAATGTGTTCTATTTTGTTCTGTATTTGCAGATCACATGTGTCTCTAAATATAACAAGGAATCTTGATGATCTAGCAAGATAAAGCATCACATAATTTGATCAATGAACTATTGTAGACTGAAAGAAGGTACACATTGAAGATGTGGAAAACAGTATCATTTGAAGGGAAGATGTGAGACGTTTGAAGGAAGATAAATACAGGAAGGATGGGACAGAATAAGAAAGAGATTAAGATAGAATAAAACTAAGTCAGGTTTAGTTTAGCAGAGTCCAGTATAAATTTGAGACAATCACTGACTGGTTACACCCTCCTGGGGTAACTGAACTTCAAAAGCTCTAGAGAGAAATCTTCAGGTAGTTAAGCATGCGTAAAGTGAAAGGCTTGCTGCTTATGTACGTATGTATGGTCACAGATTTCTCACATTAGCTATGGGAGAACAAGTAGCCAATTAAGTACTAGGATGAGAATCTAGATCAAAAGGAGAAATGTGATGTCAGGAGGGTTTAAGTTGGTTTAGATATTTCGACAGAATGGAATTATTACATAACGCCACCACTAACCCAAAGTTAGCCTTTGGGTCAGGGCTTTCCTCACTATAGTCCCTTCCATGGTCAACATAAAGATGTTACAGGACCGGGGTACTGATCCAGACCCCAGGAGGGTGGTTCTTGGATCTCACACAAGAAAAATTCAGGGTGACTCCATAAAGTTAAAGCAAGTTTATTAAAGTAAAGGAAGAATAGCTACTCCATAGGGCAGCCCCAAGGGCTGCTGGTTGCCCATTTTTATGGTTATTTTTTGAAGATATGGTAATCAAGGGGTGGATTATTCATGCCTCCCCTTTTTAGACCATATAGAGTAACTTCCTGACATCGCCATGGCATTTATAAACTGTCATGGTGCTGGTGGGAGTGTAGCAGTGAGGACGGCCAGAGGTCACTCTCGTGGCCATCTTGGTTTTGGTGGGTTTTGGCAGGTTTTGGCCAGCTTCTTTATTTCAACCTGTTTTATCAGTAAGGTCTTTATGACCTGCGTCTTGTGCCACCTTTTATCTCATCCTGTGACTTAGAATGCCTTAGCCATCTGGGAATGCAGCCCAGTAGATCTCAGCCTCCTTTTACCCAACTCTTGTTCATGACGGAGTTGCTCTGGTTTCACACACGTCTGACAGAATCTTACTTTTCAGTGAAATATTTTATGAATCCTATCCTCTATGAAATGGCCGGTGTTCTTGGTTTTGTCACTTTCAAAATTGTGGGAGCTATCATGGAAACAGATGCAAAGATGAGGAAATTGTGCCTAAAGAACATTATTTTATTAATATTATCCACAACTGGTGTCTTGTTATAGTGAAGCTTCATCTGTAAGCTCTTCCTCTGTATTCTAACTTCCTGGAGCTTTAGAAACACCTGTGAGCTCCCATTATCTTCATATAAGATTAAATTTTCAATATAGAATTAAGAAAGAAATAGATATACATTTTGTGTTCACCATCTTTCAATCATAGATTTCTAGCAATATTTTCTGTTTATAGGATTTAAGCAGACTCGTACTTCTATCTCAAGTTCATGCATGTCAAGAAAATTAGGAAAGCCACTATGAGAGGCAAACCACAGTGAGATACCAAGCAAAAGTTTTATAGATGTACAGTCCATTAAATTTTAGCAAAGATCACATTGAGAGATTTTCAACCTTCTGAATTACGAATGACTCATTTTTATGCCTGACCAAATTCCAAAAAGTAGGTCACATATTCTGACAAGCCTCTTAGGGAGAGTTGATAAATTTTCATTTAATGGTCACATTAAGTGCAATCTTACTCATTGCTATATTTCATTTAATAAATTGAGGTTAGTACATGTCTAAGTTTCTCCAAACCTACATAGCTTGAGTCTTTCTATCTGGTAATAGATTTTGAAACCTGTGGTAGGTAGAATTTTAAGATGATCCCTCGACCTTCAGCCCCTAGTGTTACTCCTATGATTATGACTGTATTACCTTATATGACAAAAAGAGGGAGATTATCTTAGTGAACCTTATTTAATCATATGAGCCCTTTAAAAGCAGAGATTTCTCTGCCTGAGGGAAGAAGAGGAATTCATAGAGACTGGAAGCACAAGAACAATTCTAGACATTGTTTCTAGCCTTAAAGGTGGAGGGAATCCATGTGCAAGGACCAGTTAGCAATCTGTAGAAGCTGAGAGCAACTTCTGACCTGATTACCAGCACAGAAACAGAGATCGCAATCCTGTATCTGCAAGGAAATAAATTCTGCCAACAATCTGAATGAGCTTGGAAGCAGGTTCCCCCCCCAACCCGCAGAGCTTCCAAATAAGAGTTCAGCAAAGCTAACTTCTTAATGCTACCCCTGTGAGACCCTAAACAAGAACCCATCTGAGGAAAGCTGGACTTCTGATCTACAAAACTTGAGATAATAAACGTCTGCCTTTTTAAGATGCTAAGTTTGTAGCAATTTGTTGCTCAGAAATACAAAGTACAGAATCAGAAGCTTAAATTAAAACAGTCTTCCAATAAAATAGACAATATTCACAAAATGATATTTGATATTTATTTAAAAAAGAATATTTGCTTATTTTGTTAAAGAGGAAACTTTTAAGCACAGTTTTTACTCTGTTCTTATACTGTTTGCCTCATATTTTTTGTTATGTTGTCAACATTTTTCTTTTCTTTTAGCAAAATCCTGTGTTAGTGAACATCTTAGAAAAAAAATTCTCAATGAACAATGAGGATAGAATTTCCAGCAATACCGCTGTGCTTCCTCACAAAGCATTCATCTCCTCTTTATCTTTGCCATTCTTTGACTCTAAGACCTGATAGAGAAGTTTGTGAAAAATAAAGTTGTTTGGTTTCTATTACAACCAGTCAGGTGACAGTTCCAACCACATAGAGCAGGTGTGTGAAGCTGTGTTGCATAGGAGTAGGTCTCATGGGTTTCTGAGTAGATCTGTCTGGAAGTTATTGAAAAGGTATATTTTAGGTACTTTCTGAAAGTATCATGAATGCTCAGCAAGCTCTATTTTCACAGGAGAGCTACCCAAGGCTAACGGCACTTGATCTAGCCAGCTTCTACCACTCTTAAAACCACAGTGTTTCTCTTGTCATCCCTATTTTGAATAATGTCTCAGTTCAAAACTGAAGGCCTGAATGCCTGGGGGCTGCTGGTGCAAGTCTCAGTGTCCAAAGGCTGGAGAACCTGGAGTTCTGATGTCCAAAAGCAGGGAAAAAAGGGTTTCCCAGCTCCAGAAGAGAGGGAAAGTAAATTCACCATTCCTCTGCTTTTTTATTCTGTTAAGGTCTCAACAGATTAGGTAATTCCCACCCATATTGGGTGACAGGAGATCTTTCTTACTCAGTCCACTGATTCAAATATCAATCTGGAAACACTCCCACAGATATAACCTGGAAATAATGCCTTACTAGCTATCTGGGCATGCCTTAATCTAACCAAGTTGACACCTAAAGTTAACCATCACTTGCTTAAAAGAAGTGGAAAGTCAACAAATTCATTGAAATTGGTGGATGACAGAAAATGGGTACTCAGCAGCTTGAATTAAGAACCCAATCCAACACCTGCTCATGTCTATTGTCTTGAAACCCCAAAAAGCAAGGAAACAACATAAAGCTGGCCTGTGGGCTACCAGTTTGCAATTCCTAGTCTATCAACAACTATTAATACATCAAAATATCCTGGTGATTGACTAGATTATTTTTATCATTATATTTTAATAAAATGAGTAGCTAATGGGTTACCAATGAAGATTAAAAATATGGTACAAAGATCCATGGACAATCAGATTGTTATATGATCTTAAGTGAATGATTAAAACCTTTGTTCAGTTTTCAGCTTAATCACACAATAGTATTATGTTTATCGGGCTATATGATATGGACATATATCATCTTTGGACAGCTCTTTAAATTCAGTACTTATTATTCTATCAGGAGATCAAAACTAGTAAATCATATTATCACTCTACTAATAAGATGATACAGAATACCTAGCTATTTTTGACCCTAGGGGTAGAGAAAAAAGTGATCAGCTAGCATTAACAGTTAACATGTTAGAGCTGTCATTCAGCACTGTCCTGGGAATTCCCACATGTTCACAGCATTTGATAATGCCCTAGACATACTCCATGCTATCCGGCACATTTTCTTGAGAGACTATCAACAGAATATCAGGACTTGTATGCATAAGATGTTTCTTTTTTAAATACACATAATAACTTTTTAAAAGATATAATTCATATATTATAAAATTCATTCTTTTAGCTTGTAATATCTAGTCGTTTTTTGATACATTCAGAGTTGTGCAACCATAGCAACTATCTAATTCCAGAAAATGTTCATCACCACAGACAGATGTCAATGATTAGGAAATTAACATGAATATTAGAGAAAAATTAATACCTAGAACCTACATAAATTCAGTGACTAACTGAATGCAATAGGCAGAGGGATTTATGTTCTATATGAGAAAATGATTAAAAACCTCCCTGGTACCTAGGAAATCTAGGGAATTACAGCTTCTTGATATTTAATATCATTTTCTGTCGGTCTAATGGTTAGATCAACAAAGGAGCCTCTAAAATAACAGAAATCCCACTCATATCCCTTTGGTTCAGTGGAGAGAGGTTATGTTGACAGCTCCCTCAGGCCCTGATTTGTTCTCTGTTGAACTCAAACTCTATCTACTAGATGCCAGCACACCTAGTTGAAAAGTCAAATTCCAGGTCAGAAATTTCATATCAATAGTGGCTTTTTAAAATTAATTGAGATTTATTTTGTATTATGTTATTGTGAGTATATATCCAATGTTTCATTGGGAATAATTCAGGTATTAAAAATATCCTTCAAGCCTTTCTCAAATCCACAAATTAATTAATGTATAGAGATGCTTTTTACCAATAACTCACTTGGGAAAAGTGTTTATTAAAGCCTGACAAGTCATCAGTAATCTCTGTTCCTTGATTATGGGTAGGTGATGACCTTAACTGAAGGAAATAAATGAGTTGTTTTGCATACAAACCTCTGTTAAGTCCAGGAGTAAATGAAATGAGAATCCCCAGGAGTGGGCAAAGCCTTTTGGGCCATAGCCAAATCATGAGCGAACTCTCATTCACAATTGCTACAAAGAGATAAAATACCTAGGAAAACAACTTACAAGGGATGTGAAAGACCTCTTCAAGCAGAACTATAAACCATTGCTCAAGGAAATATGAGAGGATACAAACAAATGGAAAAACATTCCATGCTCATGGATAGGAAGAATCAATATTGTAAAAATGGCCATACTCCCCAAAGTAATTTATAGATTAAATGCTATTTGCATCAAGCTACAATTGACTTTCTTCAAAGAAAAGAAAAATAATGCTTTAAATTTCATATGGAATCAAAAAAAAAAAACAAAAAAAGCTGGAGGCATCATGCTACCTGACTTCAAACTACACTAAAAGGCTACAGTAATCAAAACAGCATGGTACTCATACCAAAACAGAAATATAGACCAATGGAACAGAACAGAGACCTAAGAAATAACACAACATATCTATATAACCATCTGATCTTCAACAAACCTGAGAAAAACAAGCAATGGGGAAAGGATTTCCTATTTAACAAATGGTGCTGAGAAAACTGGCTAGCCATATGCAGAAAACTGAAATTGTACCCCTTTCCTTACACTTTATACAAAAATTAACTCAAGATGGATTAAGGACTTTAACATAAAATCCAAAACTATAAAAACCCTAGAAGAAAATTTGGGCAAGAGCACTCAGGATATAGGCATGGTCAAAGAATTCATGACTGAAACACCGAAAGCAATTGCATCAAAAGCCAAAATTGACAAATGGGATCTAATTAAACTAAAGAGCTTCCGCACGGCAAAAGAAACTATCATCAGAGTGAACAGGCAACCTACTGAATGAGAGAAAACTTTTGCAATCTATCCATCTGACAAAGGACTAATATCTAGAATCTATGGAATCTACAAGGAACTTAAATTTACAAGAAAAAAACAACTTCATCAAAAAGTAGGTGAAGGGTATGAAGAGACATTTCTCAAAAGAAGACATTTATGCATCTAACAAACATGAAAATAAATTATGGAGAAATAGGAACACTTTTACACTGCTGATGGGAGTATAAATTAGTTCAGCCATTGTGGAAGACAGTGTGGTAATTCCTCAAGGATCTAGAGCCAGAAATATCATTTCACCCTGCGATCCCATTACTGGGTATATACTCAAAGGATTATAAATCATTCTACTATAAAGAGACATGCATATATATGTTTATTGCAGCACTATTTTTTTTTGGGGGGGGGGATGGAGTCTCGCCCTGTTACCAAGGCTGGAGTGCAATGGTGTGATCTCAGCTCACCACAACCTCCACCTCCCAGGTTCAAGTGATTCTCCTGCCTCAGCTTCCTGAGTAGCTGGGACTACAGGCACCCGCCACCACGCCAAGCTAATTTTTGTATTTTTAGTAGAGACAGGGTTTCGCTGTGTTGGCCAGGCTGGTCTCGAACTCCTGACCTCAAGTGATTCACCTGCCTCTGCCTCACTAAGTGCTGGGATTACAGGCATGAGCCACTGTGCCCGGCCTATTGCAGCACTATTTACAATAGCAAAGACTTGGAACCAACCCAAATGCCCATCAGTAACAGACTGAGTAAAGAAAATGTGGCACATATACACCATGGAACACTATGCAGCCATAAAAAAGAATGATTTCCATGTCCTTTGCAGGGACATGGATGAAGCTGGAAACCATCATTCTCAGCAAACTAACACAGGAACAGAAAATCAAACACCACATGTGCCACCCATAAATGGGAGTTGAACAATGAGAACACATGGACCCAGGGAGGGAAATATCACACACTGGGGCCTGTAAGGGGTTGGTGGGGGAAGGGGAAGGAGAGCATTAGGACAAATACCTAATGCATGTGGGGCTTAAAATCGAGATGATGGGTTGATAGGTGCAGCAAACCACCATGGCACATGTATACCTATGCAACAAACCTGCACATTCTGCACATGTATCCCAGAACTTAAAGTAAAATAAAAATAAATTTTTTAAAAAGAAATTCTCATGAGAAGCTAAGAAGGGCTGCCCTCTTTGAACCTAGAGGACCTAGAGGACTCTGTTCCATATTCTTCTTCCTCATCCTGAAAAATTAAACTGCAAATGTTTGTTTTCAGAGTGCATATGCTGTAATATTCCCTCTCATTCCTTAGTCACATTGCTCCCTCTCCCTAAAGTTCACCTCTTCTTCACCACTGTGATATTACAAGTATGATTTTTTTTTTATCTAGCAATGCCCAATCCATTCTTCGATTTGTGCAGGACACAGACCCATTCACATTCCAAACCCAATCTGTGGAAAGCTTGCTGGCTCACCATCAGACAGCAATGTGACCACCTCTCACCCTGCTGCATCCCAGGTCTGAACTTTTAATCATTTCTTGCCATCCAAGTACAAGTATGTTTCATACTCACATGTAACCGCAAGCTTTAGCAGTTCTGAAACCAGTAACAAAGTTCTATGTTCAAAGTTAGATTACTCTTATTCTAAGCAACCTTATGTTGCTCCATATTTCTCTAGGATCTCTTCATCTCACTCAAAGAAAAAGCCAAAAACTCCTCCTAACAATGGCCCATGAGATCTCTGATTTCTTCCTCTTACAACTACTTCTCTGGTCACATCCATCCCTACCCTCCCCCTTTGGTTTTTCCATTCCAGCCTCCTTGGCTCTCTTGCCATTTCTTAAATTCACACAGCATACCCTTGCATCCAGGTATGTTCATGATCCATTTCTCTTCCCTTAGTATCCTCCCCCAAGATAATCACATGACACACTCCACTTCCTTCACATTTTCACTAAAATGTTTTCTCTTCAATGAGACCTCCCATAGCCCTTTTCCCCCAAACAAAACTTCCTGTCCCCACATTGCAGTCATACTCCAGAAAGTCAGGATTTTCCCTCATTCAAAATTTGGTTCCAATGTTGCGACCAACGATGCCAAACACATGTGAAAAAGGCATGAGCAGGGTTATTACTCACATAATGAGGCTTTTCAGAAAGAGCAATGCTGGTTTGCTGAGCAGGTCAAAAAATAGCTTGTGACAGCAGAGAAAGGAGACCAGCTTGGAGTTTTATTATGGTGGTTAGGGAGTAGGGCTCAACTGGGCATTCATGCATGCACGTGTGGACAAAGGCTTGCAAGGTTTTAACTTTCTGCCAGTGTCAAAAAAAGGCATGCCTGGATTTTCTTATCAGCCTTCTCAGGTGTAGGCCAGGGATGGAGAGGGGTGAGGAGGGGCTTAAAGCGGTCAGCAATCAAACCTCGAAAATGAAGTCATTATACACTTTATTATACACTTTTCCATACTTTGCTTTTTCTTTTATCCTCATCCACCACACTATTTACACATCTCTCTTATTTTATTGTCCATCTCCTCATTCTAGATAAAATGTAAGTTCAGTTCACGCAGGCAACGATATTTTTCTTTTTGGTCCACACTGTGTTAAACCTAGTTCCTAGAAGAGTGTTTGGCACAGAGCAATAAATCAATCAGTATTTGTTATAAGAATCAATTAATGTTTGTTCCTTCTGCATAAGTATTCTGCACTTGACAATTAAATATTTGTTAAAAGAATGAATAAAATACAATCAAATTTTTGACAAAGTATATCAGAATGTATCTAAATAAACTATTATAAAAATTATATTTATGCTAACAACTTTGATGTCAGCTGACATATAATAAAATCCTTAGGAAAAAGTACATCAAAATATATTATTATTAAAGATAAATTTGCCTGTGAGCTATTTTTTTAAAACTCCATAAACTCTATTATTTATACATTTTAATTCAAGTTAGTATTATGTCTTATCTCCAAATAAATGGGGCAGTCAATTTGAAATTTTCTGTCGTCTCTTGGATGCCCCCAACCCAGGAACCTTAAGCAAAGTAGAAATTATTTGGCCAGTAATAATGAGCTCACACTCTCGCCCTAATATATTCTAGGCCAGTAAATATTCCAGAATGGTAATTTGCACAATAGCATCTTGGTTAATTATTTTTTCATCAAACATGTTTTTTCAAAAAAAAAATCCACAATAAATAAGACAAAATAAACGTAGCAATTATATATTTAAATATTCACCTAGGGATAATTTAAATTCCATGGGAATGTTACTTTGATATTCAATCTACTATTGATTAAAATCCTAGATATATGCAATTAGCCATTAAATTGTAGATTTTTGTCAGTAGAGGCAAATGTTTCCGGCAGAAGAGAAAACTTGCAAGGTTATGGTTTTGTTGTCCTATAGGATATTAACCTATAAAGGAAAGGAACATAAAATGGCCTACAGAATAATAATGTTATTCTAACACTTTTTTCTGTTTTAAATGCCCATACATATCCAGTTCCTCAAATACTTTTTGAATTGGATTTACAGTCCTGATGTTTCCCTCATTTACAAACAAAATAGTTTTTGACATATACACATTCTCTATTTCAATGGCAGTTGTTTATATTTTTAACTTTTGAAAAGTATATCTTGACTCATCATTTGAATGCCTAAACAACATAAAACAATTTTAGAAGGAAAAAAAAAAACCTAACACTGTAGCCACACTTCGAAGAGGTAATTTGAAACCAGCTTTCTCAGAGTATTTAAGATTCCAAGGCAGTCATAAAATCTCAGAAGGCCAACCCTAAGTTCCAAAATTTAAATGCAACAGTCCATGGCTGGCTAGTATCTAATGTAAGGGGCTGAGCACCTCAGTCATTTCTATAACCATAAACATGTATTTTTTCAGTAAATTCTCAGTATTTGACAATATCATTTAGCTGCCTATGCTAGAGAGGTTTGACTTTCAAATCATAATGCCAGTATATTATAACAATAGAGAGTTCTAATACTTCTTTTCCTTTAGCAAGTTTTCTGAAAGAATTTTCACCTCACAAATACCTCTCATATTTCAGTCCTGGCATAGTCATGCCAGACAGGTAATAGAGGTAGGTAATAAACCAAAGAAAGTAATAATCTGAGGTAGGTAATACGGTGCAGCTGGAGCCCATCATCTCACCTATAAGTCACCTCCGCTATGTATATTATTAGATTTTCCCTTCAAAGGACCAGCCCCATACTTACTCAGGATCAATCTCCAACAAAACCAACTTTTTAAAAAAAACAATCAGGACCTCATCTCAGTTCCATACGGATTTAAATCAGCATGTTGTCAGGGTTCCTAAGCATTTCTAAGCCTTGTCTAACATGTTGAAATGAAAGTTTGTTTTTCTTATTGAATGTAGTGGGACTTTCCAAGTCACCCTGGGAAGGTGATTTGGAAGGTCCAGCAATTATGAAGCAGGCATTCATAACCTGCTCCATGTCCTCAGACATTCAGCCTTTACCCCGATATCTCCTCACCCCAGCCTACTTTTACCTCCACAGTGACTTTAAGCATTTAAGGCAGGGTCTATGCTTAATTACATATTCATAAAAACTTATTTTTCATATTGATGGCTAAACAACGCTTATATATTCCCTTCCCTGAGGTCTCCTATAATCATTCCCTAATCTCTTTTGTTATAAAATAAATCCTATGTATCATTAAATTATTGTCAGGATAACTTTTTATATTTTTTATATATGTTTTAATTGACATATAATAGTTATACATATTTATGAAATATACGGTGATATTTCAGTACATGCATACAATGTATAATGATCAAATCAGGATAATTAGAATATCCATTGCCTCAAAACTTTATTGTTTTTTGTATTGGGAACATTCAAACTCCTCTCTTCTTGCTATTTGAAAATACACAATAAATTGTTAATTATAGTCACTCTTCAGTGCTATAGAACTCTAGAACTTATTCCTTCTATTTAGCTGTAATTTTATATCCATTAACCAGCCTCTTTCCAATCCCTCTTTCCCTACCCTTCCCTGCCTGTAGTAACCACTATTCTATTCTCTACTTATTTGAGACCAACTCTTTTACCTTCCGCATATGAGAACATGCAGTAATTATCTTTCTGTGTCTGACTTATTTTGCTTAATAGAATGTCCTCCAGGCCCATCTGTTTTCCTGGGAATAACAGCATTTCATTCTTTTTATGACTGAATAATATTCTATTGGGTATATATAAAGTATTTTCTTTATTTATTCATCTGTTGAGAGGCACTTAGGTTGCTTCCATATCTGGCTACTATGAATAGTGTCACAAATAAACATGAAATTGCGCACATCTCTGTGCAAAACGATTTCCTTTTTTGGTAGGGAAAAGGGGAATATATACCCAGCCATGAGGTTGGTAGATCACATGGCAGTTCTACTTTTAGCTTTTTGAGGCACCCCCACATTGTCTTCCATAATGATTGTACCGACGTACACTTCCACCAACAGTGTATGTGTTCTCTTTTCTCTGCATCCCTGCCAGCATTTGCTACTTTCTTTTTGATAGTAGCCATGCCAACGGACATGAGATAATATATCACTGTGGTTTTGATTTGCATTTCCCTGAATCAAATAGCCAAAAAGCATACGAAAAAATGCTTGTTGGCCATTTGTATGTTTTCCTTTGAGAAATATCTATTCAGATGCTTTGCACATTGTTGAATTAGATTATTTGTTTTATCGCTGTTGAGTTGTTTGAGTTCTTGTATGTTCTACATATTAATCTCTTATTGGATGAACAGTTTAGAAACAAATATTTTCTCTCATTCTGTAAGTTGTCTCTTCACTCTGTTGACTGTCTCCTTTGCTGTGCAGAATCTTTTTAGATATAATCCCATTTGTCAATTTTTGCTTTTGCTGCCTGTGCTTTTGAGCTTTTTGTTGTTGTTGTTAAGACACAGTCTTGTACTGTCACCCAGACTGGAGTACAATGGCGCTATCTCAGCTCACTGCAACCTCTGCCTCCTAGGTTCAAACCATTCTCCTGCCTCAGCCTCCCAAGTAGCTAGTATTACAGGTGTGTGCCACCACACCCAGCTAACTTTTGTATTTTTGGTAGAGACAGGGTTTCACCATGTTGGCCAGGCTGGTCTCGAACTCCTGACCTCATAATCCACCTGTAATTCCAGTGCTTTTGAGCTCTTAACCATAAAAGCTATGCCTAGATCAAGATCCTTAAGTGTTTCTACTATGTTTGCTGCTAGTAGTTTTACAGTTTCAGGTCTTACATTTAATTCTCTAATTCATTTTGAGTTTATTTTTGTGTATGATGACAGATGGTGATCTAATTTTGCCTATGGATAGCCAGTTTTCTGAGGACCATTCATTAAAGGGACTGTCCTTTCCCCAGTATATGTTCTTGGTGCCTTTGTCCAAATTCAGTTAGCTGTAAATATATGGATTTATTTTTGGGTTCTCTATTCTCTTCTGTTGGTCCATGTGTCTCTTTTTATGCCAGTACCAACCTGTTTTAATTACTATAGTTTGTAGTATATTTTGAAGTCAGGTTGTGCTTTGTTTTTTTTTGCTCAAGGTTGTTGGGATATCTTAAGTCCATATGAGATGGGGTGAATATTGGAATTGGGGCTTTCCATGATATTCTGCTTCCCATCTCTTTGTAACACTGTTTAATCCATGTGGCTCTATGTATATATGTTATTCAATAGTCACCCATTTCATTTTATCATCAACTGGATAGAAGAAGATAGACACGAAATAGATATTTTGCTCATTTTCTATTGTTCATGTATAAGTTCTTCCAATCAAAAAATAAGGACAATAAAATGTTCTGGGATGTAAAATTTAAAAGAACCAAATGATTTGTAAGGGAACAAAGCAATAATCAGTGGCTCTAAGTTTCTTAAACATTAGATTGATAATTGCAAAATATTATCTGCCTCATGATGCATTTTTTGCTTTATTCAACTTGATACAAGTTCCTTCTTTTCCATTTTAGGAATCAATAATCCAGAGGTATGAGGAAATAAACTTCAGTTAATTTACAGTCCTCAAGTTGACTCTTTCAGTTAATTATTATCAATAAAAGTATGGTCATAGAAGCATGGGTTAAGGTGTTACAACTTCTTTAGATAATTCAATAAAATGAAAAGTACACAAAATAATGGTATCTTTAATAATTGTAAAAACTAACAACTAGCAGTGAATGCATGATTTGTTCACTTAAAAATTCAATGTATAATAATCTGAATTAACAGAAATTATAGCATTATAGCTGATTTTTTAATTAATAAAAATAATTTACTCTAAGTATTATTTAAAGTCATCTTTGTGTCTGCAAATATTCTCATCTTTGCAGCGAAATAGCAGAAGAAAAGTGAGACGTGTTCTTAGCATCATTTTTAGGATTATCTTTGACATGGGTTTCTTTGGCAACATCTTTCTACAAAAGATTGCCTTTGTAGTCAATTTACTTATAAAAATACTGTGTAATGCTGTACTACTGGTTTTATGTCTTTAGCAAGGAACAAATTCCTCCATATACCCAATTAAAAATCATCTTTTTTGCTGAAAATCCTGAAAAAATAAAACGGCTTTTTCATTGGCTCTTTTCAAAGTAATGCATCCCAAATGTCCCAGGAAGAAATGCCAGCTATTTAAGCAATTCTGTCATATTTGGAAAATGAGCCTTTGCCTTAGAACCTCAAAGAAAGGGAAGGACTTGTCACCTACCATTGCCCTTTTATCATGGTGCTTTTGTATTATTCATCTTGTTTCTTGTCAACTGCTTTTAAAAATAGAGTTATTGTAATTACCAAATGACAATTATAGTTTTAAATAAGGGTGTGGAGCACTGAAAGTCTGTTGCTATACATGAATTGAACTTTTTCTGAAAAACTTATAGTGGTTTGTTTCATACAAGCAAAAGTATGCATGTGAATTTTGCACATTAAATTTGGTTGAAGCACATTACCTTAAATAAGGGAAAGTCGTTTTTCTATTTACCTATTTCAAATCAAGTATGTATTGAGAACTGTGTTAATGAATAATGATCAACAACAAATTAAAGTATTAAATTGACTTTGTGCTAATGAAAAATGTCTATCAACGATGACTTTTCTAAACCCATGGAAGAACAGAAGCCTTGGAAGCATGAAGACCAACGTCCAAAGTCTTGCTCTATCACTCGTTGACTGTATAATCTTGGGCATGTTACACATGAAGCAATAATTTTCTGCCCCTTATACCAAACTCCAACAGGGATTCTTTGAATAGTTGTCACCACATAATTATGCAAATACTGGTAATTGTAGTCTCCAAAAATTGGCTCATAATGTTCTAGCCTGGTAAAATGCAAAAATTGATAGTCCGAAGTTCTTTCAAGTGAAGTGAAGGCCCCAGTGACCGATTCTTCTCTTAAAAATCATTATTTTAAAACTTCAAAAATTTGTGATAATATCTAAAGTTATAATCCTATTTTTTCCTTCCAGACTATTCATCCTTGAGCTCCCAGTTAAAAGGTCAAAATTCTAAAAAAATCTTTCCTTTATCTCCACCCTCCACCAGCCCCCTCCACTTAGGTCCCCCTCCCCAGTAGCACCCTTTGTCATTTATTCACAGTACTTATTGTAGTTTTAAAATATGTATGTGTATGAGTATTTTACAAATATCTGTATCCTCCTCTACAAGTTTATAAGCTACTTAAGGACAAGGATTACATCTTTTCCTTGGCTTCTTATCACATCTTAAATGCCTTCCAGAGGGCTAGGTGCATTATCAGAATTCAATAAATTTTTTTTGAGTGAGAAAGCAACGGAATGAATTAATAAAAGTCAATAGCCTTTAGTCAAACTTTGAGATATGAAAGTTTGAGTAAAGCCTCAATATGCCATCTCAAAGTATGCCACATTGGCATAAAGATTATTTTAAGCTGAAAGCAATTGAGAAGCAGCATATACAAGAAAAACTCTTTCCCCTCTCCATATTTGCCTAAAAGAGAGACAGATTTATCAAGTGCTTCTCCCCTTTCTTTACCAAGAAGGGCAAAGGTTGATCACTGAAGATGACTTTAAACTACAACCACAGTAACCTTATTGTTAAATATCAAAATATTATGTCATTATAATACATGCACATATTAATAAAATCCTAAAATTTCCTGAATATAATACTAATGCACGCCTATGAAATCACCCAGATTTTAACACCTTACAAGTTACAAGTTAAAGAGATAGCTAAAGCACAGATACCTATCGTGGAAGAATAACACTACTTTTCATTATCTATAATTGTTTCAACCTAAGCAATCCATCTTTCTGGTGCAACTCCCAAAATGTGATCCATTCTCAGGTGAAAAAAATTTCTCTCAACTTTATACCATCTCATTGTAATTTAGGCCCCAGCAAAATGCCATACCTACTCCAGAATCTGAAAACTGCACAAATTGCCAAGTATGAAATTAAATTTTAAGCAATTGTCTATAACTTCTCCTGTTGCTAATATAAAATAAGTCCAAAGTTGAAAAATATGCAAATCTTTTTAAAGGTTATCTCAAAGATCCTATTTACATTTGTAAATATCAAACCATGACTATAGTACAGAAACTTCAAGGTTCAAAGAGAACGTGTTTCTGCTTCTAGAACATTTTTAAAGGACCAAAAAGAGGTTTACAGCTTATCCAGAAATCATAATTATTAATAAAATGTTATCGAAAACTTGAAAACAGAACAAAAATGAATTTGTTTGTAATATTATACTGCTACATGAAAGAGACCCAACCAAATATTATCTAATTCTTTGGGGAGTTGTACTAATTTTTGACTTACTGATTACTGTAGCCCAGAATATATAAAGTTAGACTTCTCAAATAATCAGTTGTAAATGAGTTTGGCTGATAAAGATGCAATAATTATTTTCTGATAGAAAAGGTAACAATAAAGGGTATAATTTTATTGTTCTCCAGGACATTACTATTCATAAGTTCGTGTCTTCCTAGCAACCTTATTCCACCATTATTTATTCTGGTAACCATAGATAATCTACCAATTTTCTTCTGAATCAGCTTTCCCATCCTGTGGGTTTCTTCATTAATAAATTAAATAACAATTTGACACATGCTTTTGATATGCTTGAATGCAAATCAAAAGCATGTGACAAATTGTTATTTAAATACTTGGATGTAAATTATAGCTTTTGAAATGTATGCCTTAACACAATTACTACAAAAATTTATGATTTAGGCAATTCCAGTAAGTCAAACAAATCGCATTAGATCTCTGAAACCAGCTGATCACCTTCTCCCTGCACACACTCCTGCCCATTACCCTACTATGGAAGAAATATCACAAGAACGCTAAAAATATTCCTGTCAGCTATGCATACTTTTCTGGAAACGTCTGTATTCTCTTTGTAGCTAAATTGTTTCTTTCTCCTAAATTAAAGCTGTTAATAAAGCAATCAGTGAGTTCTATATGAAATGAGTAACTAGAAGCATGAATATTCTATCCAACAGACAAACTATTATCAGGAGTACAGAAGAAGGACCATGACTGCAATGTCAGAAAATGTGTGAGTCAAACAGTACTTGGAATCCTCTAAGACAAGTATTTAAGCTCTGGGGAAACAAATTTGAGATTCTGCACTGTTTTTAAAGTTATTCTGTTGTAGTGACATTTTAATGTTATGATATGCATTGGCATTGTAAACTAGTTGAGATAATTAAAACTATATTAATGATGCCATTAATGAGTAATTATAACCTACACTTAGTGAATGAGATAATTGATTGGAAGAGTTTACAAATTTGCATGAACATAGTTTGTTACAAAAATGGAGTTTTGTATAACAAATTTATTTTAGTCTCAAGTTTACAAATCAACAGTCTTATCTGCTAAAAAGGATATTTTGTTGTTATAAAGAAACCTCATTGTCTTGATTTGTAAACAGTCTGAGAAAGAAATTCAACTCTGTGACAAGATATGCAACAAGTACATATAAACATTTCATTTCAATTATATGACCGGTATAAAATATAAGTAACTATTGTAGCTATCTAACAAAACAAAACGACTAACCGAAGGCTTGACTTCAGAAAGCTCCTATGTCAGCAATCTCCCATTTCTTCAATATTATGTATTAATAACCATTAGTCTAGCTGGAAATGATAGACTCTGCTTCCAGTAATTTTCTACCCCAATCAAATTTAAGAATATAGGCATATAATTTTCCAATTCGATAGCTCACTGTTAAAAATTCTGTTTCACATAAAATAACAGACACACGTACATGTGTGTGTGTAGGTGTCAAAATGTTACTATCAGGAATGCAACAAAAGAGACACAATCATGGAAATCCACATTGATTTATGAGATAAAACATCTTACGAAATTTAGCATTTCACAAAGCTACTAAGCTTCTAAAAGGAAAAGTCTTATTCTATTTTTCTATAAATGGGTATTTAGCCGACAGAGCAGGAAATCATATATTTTCTATAATTTCATAAACATTTTATTTCTATATTATCCATATATCAAATATAAATAATATATTACCACACTTACATATAAGTGTATTGTTTTTACTTGTCTAGATAGAATATCATTTGAAGATAACTCATGTGAAGACGTTCACCTCCCCTCCTTTTCTGCACCAGAAGCTCCTGGCCTAAAATTCTTGCTCTGATTTTTTTGTCCCTTTCCTAACCCTGCCTATTTCTTTCATGTATCAGTCCTCTACCAACTTCAAAGGAATGTAGATGAGTCACTCAGGGAGATAGAGAAGAATGAGAATCAAGTCCAAGGGCACTGAAGAATTTACTGGAATAACAAGTCAAACATGGAAAGAAGAATTAAAACTTATCTTTTCTTAGCAAATGTATGGAAGAGACTAAACATGTGCCAGTAGGTACTGTCAAATCTTATTAAAGCAGTCTTAATTAATTTGCTATTTATAGGCAAATAAAGACTAAAAGTTTACCTTCGCATGATGCCTAAGAAAATGGATGAGTAGAATGAACAAGATTAGAAGACATTCCAAAGGCAAACTTCTTTCAAGCACATCAATAACATCTACCTTTTCTTATAATGTTCTTTACCAGTAAGTGCAGCATGCCAATAACCAACCTTGCTAACCTGCTGCTTTGATGTGTAAATCATAAATCAATCACCATTATTCACTCATTAAAGCAGGACCTTAACAAGGCAATGATCTGTTTCTATGTGCTATGGTTTGAATGCGCCCCCTACAGTTCATGTGTTGGAAATTTCAGCTTTAACACAACATGGTTGGGAAGTGGGACCTAATAAAAGGCGATTAGCTCATGAGGGCCCTGTCCACATGAACTGATTAATGATTAATGTCCTTATCACGGGAGTGGGCTCATTTTCTTGAGAGTGGGCTTGTTATGAACATGAAGGCTGCCCCTTCTTGCTTTCCCTCCCTCCCTTGCCCTTTCCACCACGGGATTGAGAGGTGACAGCATGCTGGCAGTCCTCACAGCCCTCTCTGGCTCTCCCCGCCTCCTCTGCCTGGGCTCCCACTTTGGCGGCACTTGAGGAGCCCTTCAGCCCACCGCCGCACTGTAGGAGCACCTTTCTGGGCCAGCCAAGGCCAGAGCCGGCTCCCTCAGCTTGCAGGGAGGTGTGGAGGGAGAGGCGCGAGTGGGAACCAGGGCTATGAGCGGTGCTTGCGGGCCCGCTGGAGTTCTGGGTGGGAGTGGGCTTGGCGGGCCCCGCACTTAGAGCAGCCGGCCGGCCCTGCCGGCCCGGGCAATGAGGGGCTTAGCACCCGGGCCAGCGGCTGCGGAGGGTGTACTGGGTCCCCCAGCAGTGCCAGCCCACCTGCGCTGAGCTCAATTTCTCACCGGGCCTTAGCTGCCTTCCCATGGGGCAGGGCTCGGGACTGCAGCCCGCCATGCCTGAGCTTCCCACCCCCTCCATGGGCTCCTGTGCAGCCGGAGCCTCCCCGATGAGCCCTGCTCCCTGCTCCACAGCGCCCAGTCCCATCGATCACCCAAGGGCTGAGGAGTGCGGGCGCACGGCATGGGATTGGCAGGCAGCTCCACCTGCAGCCCAGGTGCAGGATCCACTGGGTGAAGCCAGCTGGGCTCCTGAGTCTGGTGGGGACGTGGAGAACCTTTATGTCTAGCCCAGGGATTGTAAATACAGCAATCAGCACTCTGTATCTAGCTCAAGGTTTGTAAACACACCAATCAGCACCCTGTGTCTAGCTCAGAGTTTGTGAACGCACCAATCGACACTCTGTATCTAACTACTCTGGTGAGGCCTTGGAGAACCTTTGTGTGGACACTGTATCTAGCTAATCTGGTGGGGACATCCAGAACCTCTGTGTCTAGCTCAGGGATTGTAAACGCACCAATCAGCGCCCTGTTAAAACAGACCACTCAGCTCTACCAATCAGCAGGATGTGGGTGGGGCCAGATAAGAGAATAACAGCAGGCTGCTGGAGCCAGCAGTGGCAACCCACTCGGGTCCCCTTCCACACTATGGAAGCTTTGTTCTTTTGCTCTTTGCAATGAATCTTGTTACTACTCACTCTTTGGGTCCACACTGCTTTTATGAGCTGTGACACTCACCGCAAAGGTCTGCAGCTTCACTCCTGAAGCCAGCGAGACCACGAGCCCACCGGGAGGAACGAACAACTCCAGACGCGCCAACTTAAGAGCTGTAACACTCACCGCGAGGGTCCGTGGCTTCATTCTGGAAGTCAGTGAGACCAAGAACCCACCAATTCTGGACACAGGATGATGCAGCAAGAAGGCCCTTGCCAGATGTGGGCCCCTTGACCTTGAACTTCCCAGCCTCCAGAACTGTAAGATACAAATTTATTTTATTTAAAAATTACCCAATCTGTGGTATTCTGTTATAGCAAAACAAAACAGATTAAGATACTATGTGATCATGAGCCCTCATCTAAGTAGTATGCAGTTAAAACTTTTTAAATGATGAGGTCTAAATGCAAAATGCTTTTAATAGAAGTCCCAAGACAATATATTAAACGTTTTGCAAGAGATCTTAGAAATACATTTTTCACAATCTACTATTATAAAAACACTCAAAAATAATTAAAAATATAATAGGAAAGATAAAATCTCAATGCAACTACCTAACCCTGTGGTTTTGGTGATTATCATAAATATGTCTTTTCATATACAGGCAAATAATCTTCAATTCTAAAATAAAAAATCAAAAACAAAATTTTAATATAACCCATTTGTGATAAATCCTGAAAAGTCCTGACATGAACTTATATATAGTCATCATTTTCTGTTAATGTAAATTAACATTTAACAACAGAAATATTAATGTTTTATTATGGTGTGCTGCCCTAAGCACTTCTTGACATGCTAAATAACAAGATTACCTTTCTAAAGTAAAAAACTTAAAGCATTTTGAAAAATATTTGGTCCAAGTGATTTCAGATAAGGGATCATGAAATGACATATGATGATCTGATATGTAATTTTGCATAATTTTTTAAATTTTTATTTTCCTGGGTTATTTATACTTGTCTTAGCTAATTTTTGGAAAGTCTTTAACACAAGAAAATTTACAATTTTAACCCTATGAAAATATACTGCTTCAGAATATATTTAAATTTAGTCATTAAAAGTATTTATGTCATTATTTTACAATGAAAAAACGAGAAGTTTTGAGTGTTAGAAAAGTAGTTTAACCATAGATCTATACCCTGAATAAACTGGAAATCTAGTAGCAACCCAGTCATTCTTCAGATTACAATCTAAGACTCCATAAAACACTTGATTATTGCTTTTTTAAAAAAAATGTGGCTCGGGATAAAAAAAAATACAGCAGTTTTTGCAATAATGGTGGCACATAAAGAGTTCTGGCAATTTATCCATCAGATGATAATTATAAAACTTGAGCAGTTATATTAAAAATAGAATTTGAAGGCAATAGAAAATGATCAAAATAGGAAGAAACAAAAGACATTTTATTTTGTTAAGTAAGAATTGTGGGTTTGTATCTTTTTAGCCTAACAGCACTCTACAATTCACTCAGCTGTGACACTAGAAAACTACAGCCTTATCACTTCAATTGAATATTGAATATGATAAAGTTTGTGGCATCAAAGCAGATGGATAAAATGTTTAAGGAATATAGTCTAGAAGCAAGAAAATCTCAGAAGAGGTGAGGTAAAAAATCTGAGTACAACCCTACCCACTCTTCCATTTCCACCTCAATCTTCTATCCCTCATCATGATCTTCCCGGCTGAATGTTAAAATATGTATTTGCACAGTAAACCCAGAGAACTTAGCAATAAGGAAGGCAAAAAGACAAGATGGTCAACCCCTTAAAGAGACAGACGTGTTTCTGGTTAGATATGCAAGTTTTTGTGTTTTGGACCCACTGAGATCTCCAATCAGTACACAGCTCAGGCAACAAAGATATGAAGAGGTTCTAGCTTAAGATAAAAAGGACTGAGCTGATAAAGCAATTGGGCCTCTGGGGAGGTCATCCAGAAGCAAGGAAATCACACAGGAGGTAACCTTCAACAAGTTAAGTATGAACTCTGACCAATTTATGGCTCATCACTGAAGCATCCAGACACAGAAGAGATCCACCAGGGAGCAGGCTAGCAGAGCACGACAAGGAAACTAAGAGCACTGAGCAGAGACCAACCCTTCTACAGATAGGGGAAGAGGGTGAAGAGGAAGAGCTTTTACAACGTGCATCAAAATAAGATGGCTGCCTTCTAGAAAATCAAAAACTCCTCCAAAAAGCACCACTGAATTCAATTACTGCAATGTGTTTTCTACACAGCCCAGTTTTCAATCAACAATTAGTAAATGACTAGACATTCAAAAAACACAAAAGCGTTATCCATATTCAGGAAAATACCACAAGCTATGAAAGCAGACTAATACTGTATCCAACTGTTAGATACAGCAAAGACTTCAGGACAGACTTTATCAATATGTTAAAAGAACTAAAGGAAAATATTGTATTAATGAGCAAACCAATAAGGAATCTGACAAAGAAACTGAAACTATAAACAAAATGAAAAATTTTAGAGATGAAAGTACAATATCTGACATGAAAAATTCATAAATAGCAAATTTAGATGACAGAATAATCAGTGAACCTGAAGATAGATCAATAGAAATTAGCCGATTTAATGAACAGATAGAAGATTTAAAAAAATGAGTCAAGTTTCATAGACCTGTTGGAAACTATTGCAACATTAATAAAACACCTAAGTGCAGTCGTATCAGGACAGTATAGAAAGAGAAGTGAAAAAAGCTTTTGAAGAAATAATTGTTGCAAATTTTGTAACTGGAAAACATTATGTTGCTGACTGATGCAAGAAGTTCCATTACCCTCATGTAAGATAAACATACATGCATCCAAACAGACACACACACAAAAACAGTCACATCATAATCAAAGTCCTAAAAGCTAAATATGAAAAGAAAATCTTGACAGCAGCAAGAGAAAAACAACTTATTATAGGAAAATAATGACATCCTAATCTGTTGTCTTCTATTTCAAAACAATATAGGCCATAAGATATTGGAATAAAGTATTCAAAGTGCTAAACAACAACAAAAAAATCAGCCGAGAATTCAATATCCAGTGGAAATGAAGATTAAATGAAAGCATTTTTAATATGAATAAAAACTGGGAAAAATATTTCTAGTAGACCCACACTATAGAAAAGAATGCTAGAAGAAGTTTTTCAGGATGAAGAAAAATGACACCAGATGGTCATTCTGATATGTAAGAAATAAAACATACCGGAAATAGGAAATATGTGGGTACAAAATAAAGACTCTCAATCTCTATATATATAAAATATATATTTCACGTATATAATATACAATATGTATATATACATATTGTATATACACACATATATAACATATATTACATATGAATATGTAATATTTATATATTACATATGAATATTCATATGTAATATATAAATATTACATATATTACATATGAAATGCATATTAAATGTATATAATATATAATATACATGTAATATATATTATGTATTATGATATATATTTTATACATTTTATATATTATATACAGGTAATATATTATGTATTTTATATGTAATATATAAATACATTACATACATTACGTACTTTATATGTAATATATAAATACATTACATACATTACGTACTTTATATGTAATATATAAATACATTACATACATTACGTATTTTATATGTGATATATAAATACATTACATACATTACGTATTTTATATGTGATATATAAATACATTACATACATTACGTATTTTATATGTGATATATAAATACATTACATACATTACGTATTTTATATGTGAATATAAAACATTACATACATTACGTATTTTATATGTGATATATAAATACATTACATACATTACGTATTTATTACATACATTACGTATTTTATATGTAATATATAAATACATTACATACATTACGTATTTTATATATAATATATAAATACATTACATACATTACATATTTTATATATATTTATATATTTATGTCTAAAAAGTTGCATAAAGAGAGAAATAAAGAAATAAAATAGAATATGAAAAACAGTAAAAACAGTGAAATAAAGCTGAATGATAAATATTATAAATAACTTTAAGATAATTCTTTGACTTAGATGAAATGAACTAATTCTTTGAAAGACACAAATTCCTTCAAGGTTCAGTCAGGAAGAAATAGATAACTCAGCCCTCTACCTACAAAAAAAAAATGTAATTCTTAGGAAACCTCTAGGGCCAAATGAATTATGCGATGAATTGTATCAAATATTTACAGGAGAAGCAATACTGATCTTGTAAAAAAAATAAACCTGTCAGGAAAATAGAGGAAGCATTTCACAACGTATTTTAAGGGGCTAGAATCACTGTAATACCAAAACAGGCAAAGATATCAAAGGTATATAAAACTACAAGCCAGTTTTCTCCAGGAACGGAGATATCAAAATCAACAAAAATCGAATTGAAATCAGCAATACGCGCACACACACGCACAGACATATATATACAGAAATGTACGTGTGCAAATGTATATTTATTTATATTTTTGCTTACTTGAAAAATAAAATATTGCCTGACTTTTATATTTCAATATATATGGTAATTTATATTACCGTACAGTAGCTAAACACTTTGAATAGAACACTTGACTATTCCCCGCATTTATGTAGCACTTAGCACATGATCACTACTTAATAACTTGAATTGAGCAATCAAAATCATTTACTGTTCAAACGTCCTTGTCAATATTCTCACCACACTCACATACAAACATACCTGTACACAAAGAACTAATATCCTGTGACCTTTGACATGTACAACCTAAAACATATCTTCAAGATTTTTTTTTGATAATCAAGGTTATTTTTTACAAAACTGGTCTGGGAACCATAAAATTTATTCTTATACAATGCTCGCATCCTTTCTACAATGGTAAAACACAGCCAGTTTTTATAAAGATAAAATGTTTATGTTTTCATTTAATAATACTTAAAATTTAGGCCGGCTCTGGCACCTCATGTCCTTCTAGGTCACAAGAGTGCACTGGTGAGTGGGCACTGGCCCGGTGGGCAGTGAGCCAGGCTCCTGCAGCAGCTGACTCCACAGCAACGCCCTTTTCCTGCTGGTACCAGAACCCAAGCTGTGCATGGTGGCAGATTGCCCATGCCCGACTTAGTTCCTCACCCTGCTGAGGATGCCCCGGGCCTGTGCCCTTGCACTTTGTGTGGCCATTGTGACCAGTGCTGCCTCAGAGCCCTGGAAACAAAGCAGCACATGGCATGGAGAGCGGCAGAAGCCTCTTACTGCACTGGCTCTAGTGGACAGACAAGAAGCTCCTGCTGTCAGCCACCCAGGGCATCAAGTTGTGGCATGAGCAGTAGAGACCCATTGTGAAGAGCCTGGTGCCCACCAACTGCTGCCACTCCAGCTGTGTGGCAGAAACCAAGTTGGCAGCATTCAGCAGAGAGCCCTGCCATCTCCATGAGAACAGGCCCATATTAGCCTACTAGAGGAGGACATACCACATGGAGAAGAACCAAGGTGCTTTAGTTAACAGCCAGCTCACCCTTAGAAGCAGAACCTGCTAGTGCACCAGCAGCTGACCACACATGCCAGAAGGAGCCCAGTTGACACCAGAAGAATAGCCCAACCGAGCCCAACCTAAATTGCTGACCAGCTCAATCATGAGCTAATATGTTTTAGGTGGTTTGTCATGTGCTAACATGTTTTAGGTGGTTTGTTATGCACTAACATATGGTTTGTTATGCACTAACATGTGGTTTGTTATGCACTAACATGTTTTAAGTGGTTTGTTATGCACTAACACACACATACGTCTACTACAGACAGGATGCGAGGATTCAAAGAAAGATTGATTCCTAGTTACCCACGAACAGTAGGCACCCTATAGGTTGTGATTTTCTTTTCCGCTTAAACTTGGATCTCTTGTTAGATGGTGTTGAGTTATACAGAAATGCATGTAGGCATGTATGCGTGTGATTGGTGTTTAAATTCACACAATCCCTCACACCACAGAAAGAAACAGGCAACCAGTTTGACCATTAAGGTCAAGGCCAAATTGCAAAATAATAAGTTTGTCTTTAATCTATTCCCTCCGTATCTAAATGTTGGAGGTCAAGGCTGTGGACAGATCTGAAAACATGGGATTCCATCCTCCTGGGGCGCACTGTCATTTGTTCACTGTCTTATCTTCGAAAGAAAGATGGGTAGCAGGTGGGCAGCAGTGGTCTACCTGTGGACACTTCCTGCTTGCAGCCTCCTGCTCTCTCTAGGGGCACTACATCTCCCAACCTAGGGGGCCTGAGGAGAGATATTGGTAGGGAGGAGCTGTTCCCTCACCTCTGGAAGAAAAGGACCTCCCTGAGGCCAGGGGAGTCAGCGTCCTCAGAACTGCACTTTTATGTGGAAGCCACTGGCCATGTGTGGCTACTGAGTATATGGAATGTGGCTGGTCTGAACTGAGATGTGCTGGGAAGGTAAAGCAGAGTGTGTTTCAAAGTTTTAGCACCAAAAGTTATGTATTTCATAAACAATTACATATTGATCATATATTAAAATGACAATATTTTTTGTATATTGGGTTAAATCTATTATAATCATTTTATCACTTTTTTTAAGAAATAAAAATTTAAATAAAATAAATACAAAATGAGCAGGCAAGGTGAGAAAGGAAAGCTTAGTTCCCAACTCTCCACTCTTCACAGTACTTCCCATTCATCTTTTCCTGGTGGATACTAAGACCTTCAGGAAACAGAACTTGAAAGCTTTCAGAAAGGTGATCCATCAGATCTCACAATCTGACTTGGAAAGACAGATCAATAGAGTTTAGAATATATTAATCATAAAATTCTGAAATTGCAATATTAGCTATCTCATAATGAATGCAAAGGAGTGGTATTTAATGAGATCACTTTTTTGCCTTTTTAAAAATTTTCGACTATGTCTTAGTACATAGAAGAGCTCATAGTGTCTAGCTCATGTTGGAAGGATGCACAAGTCTTAGATCCTCATTGAACCTTCTAAGTCCTAACATTCACATGTTCTTAAGCCCATTGCTTGTTTTCTTCAGTTTACAAGTTTTTATAAGCTCTTTGAGGGCAGGCCTTTATCTCTAGTTTAATTACTGTGTGTCCAGCACCCAGCACTGTTCCTGAAGCAATACTCTTTAATAAATATCTAATGTTGATGGCATTACTAATGTATCCAGAGAAGCTGAATTCTCTAATAAGCACATAAAGGAACTTTGTACCAACAAAGCTGTAAATAACAGGACAAAAGTACATAGGAGCTATAATAGCTATGTAAGAAGCAAATAGCATAGAGTTGCAAAAAGTAACACTTCTGCAACCAAATGGACATTTTAGCAAACAAAGCATTCTGGATAAGCAGGATTGTTAATTGACAGAGGAAAAAAAAGGAATGATTCGGTCTCCATTTTGTTTTAATATTCTCTGATAAGGAAAGTGTCCTAAAATGATAACTGGGAGAGTAAAATAAATATTTGCAAAAGGAAATTAAAACCCCAGATAGCTGAGAAAATTACAACAGAGCTTATTGTTGCTACTTTAAACAAGTTTACATCTCGTCTTCAATGAGTTACATTCTTGTTTACTAAGGGACTCTGTAAATGAGATTGCCAGGGAAATATGAAGTTAGAATAACCGGCCAACAATAGATAGGGAAAGTGATTTAAATGACTAAAGGGTTTGATCTTTTTATCAGGTAAATGTATACAATGGAAAATATAAAGGATAGCTTGTGAACACTTACAATGGAAAGCATGGCTTGCTTTAGGCCAACATAGCTTAATAAATGGCATTTAATTGAAGTAGTTACTTTTCCTTATGTTGAAGTATTTTTAAGCAATATAATGCCATTCCACCCCTATGTATTTAGTACGAATCTTTAAATACAAGGGCATTGTCTTATATGACAGTGGTATTGTTGCACTAACAAAATTAATATTGCTTGCTGTATTATTTATTGTCAGTTGACAAACTACCACAAATTTAGCGGCTTAAAAAATACTTATTGTTTTATTTCACAGTTTGTTTTTTTTTACTTTTATTTGATGTTCAGGGGTACATGTGCTTGTTATATAGGTAAACTGTGTGTCATGGGAATTTGGTGTACAGATTATTTCATCACCCAGGTAATAAGGAAAGGACCCTATAGGTATTTTTTCTGATCCTCTCCCTCCTCCCACCCTCTACTTCAAGTAGGCCCCAGTGTCTGTTGTTCCCTTTTGTGTCCATGTGATCTCCTTGTTTAGCTACCACTTATTAAGTGGGAACATGTTATATTTGGTTTTCTGTTCCTCCATTAGTTTGCTTAGGATAACGGCCTCCAGCTCCATCCATGTTGCTGCAAAGGACATGAAGGACATGATCTCATTTTTTTATGTCTGCTTAGTATTTCATAGCATGTATGTATCATATTTTCTTTAGTCTATCATTGATGGGCATTTAGGTCGATTCCATGTCTTTGCTGTAAATAGTGCTGCAATGAACATATATGTGTCTGTGTCTTTATGGTAGAACTATTTATATTCTTCTGGGTATATACACAATAATGAGATTGCTGGGTTGAATGGTAATTTTTTTTGAAGTTCTTTGAGGAACTGCCATACTGCATTCCACAATGGCTAAACTAATTTACATTCCCACTAGCAGTGTATAAGTGTGTTCCCTTTTCTCTGCAACCTCACCAGCATCTGTTGTTCTTTGATTTTTTAGTAATAGCCATTCTGACTGGTATGAGATGGTATCTCATTGTGGTTTTGATTTGCATTTCTCTAATGGTTAGTGATGTTGAGCATTTTTTCATATGCTGGTTGGCCACATGTATATCTTCTTTTGAAAAGTGTCTGTTCATGTCCTTTGCTCATTTTTTAATGGGGTTGTTTGTATTTTTCTTATAAACTTACATTCCTTATAGATTCTAGATATTACACCTTTGTCAGACACATAGTTTGCAAAAACCTTATCTCATTCTAGAGGTTGGGTGTTTGTTGACAAATGGGACTTAATTAAACAGTTTCCACACAGCAAAAACTAAGTCCCATTTGTCAATTTTTTTGTGTCTCAGTTTCTAAAGGGCAAAATCTGTCATGGCTGCTCAGACTCTCATACTCAAGGTGTAGACTGGCAGTGCCCCCACCTGAGGATTTCAGGAAGAACCCACATCCCAGCTCATTCAGGTTATTGGCAAAATATAGTACCTTGTGTTTGTAGGACTCAGGTTTCATTTCCTGACTGTCAACCAGTGTGGACTCTCATTTTCTCAGCCACTCATGGTTTCTTGCTGTGGGTGTCTTCAGATGCCCTCTCCTGGGCTCTCACATTACTGTGATCACCATGGGCATGAATCCCCCTCTTGGATTCCCCTCAACTTTAACTCCCTTTAACTTTTCCCTCTGCTCTGGACCAGAGAAAAGTTATCTTCTTTTAAATGGTTTGTGAGATTATGCTAGGCCCACCCAAATAATCTCCTTTTCCTAACATAATGACAGGAATAACGCAAGGAGCAAAGGTCAAGAAGTCATCTTAAAATTCTGCTTACCACACTTGATAATGTCAAATACCACTCTATATCAAATGCTTTCATTTTATTTTTCTGTGAGTTTAAATTGGGATCCAAACAAAATTCCACGTACGCTGTTTTGTTGTTAAGCATCTCAAACCTCTTTTAATACAAAGCAGTGCCCTATTTTATCCATGCTTCTGACTTGTTAAAGAGATTGGGTCAGGTATCCTCTGGAATATTTTACATTGTAGATTTGCCTGTTTGCTTCCTTATATTCTTAATTGCTATTTGGTTCCAGTATTTCCTATAAATTGAAAGTGAGTTCTAAAAGCTTGATGATACTGTTGTAACCATATTTCAGCTCAGGAGTTACTATATATTTCATATTGCATCATATCAAGTGGAATCTAACATCTCATCTATGAAAATCAAGATAAACCAGTAGCTTCTAAAATGGAAAGCCTGACCCACTCATTGTAAAATTCCCATTAACATTTCACCCAATGATGTATCTATCTGTTCATGGTCAAGGTTAAAGCCAAAATGGTGATTTTCTAATTTGAACATTTCTTCCACATTAGATGAAATTTTTCTGTAAAGAATACTTTTTCTTATCAACTAAATTATCTTGCCGCTCTGACAAACAGTTCTTACAGAAAAGTGAAGGAAAATGCTTAAGTTTTTTTCATATAATTGCCAAATTTTTAAGCAAAAGGTATTCTTATTACTTCCAATAGTAGCCAATTTTAGTTTCTTTTTTTTTTTTTTTGAGGAGGAGTCTCACTCTGTCCCCCAGGCTGGAGTGCAGTGGTGCAATCTCAGCTCACTGCAAGCTCCACCTCCTGGGTTCATGCCATTCTCCTGCCTCAGCCTCCAGAGTAGCTGGGACTACAGGCACCCACCACCACACCCAGCTAATTTTTTGTATTTTTAGTAGAGATGGGATTTCACCATATTAGCCAGGATGGTCTCAAACTCCTGACCTCACGATCCGCCCACCTCGGCCTCCCAAAGTGCTGGGATTACAGGGGTGAGCCACTATGCCCCGCCTTTTAGTTTCCTTTTATTTCTTTTTCCTCTTTCATTTTTTATTTTACAGTATCATTTAATTATAGACAGATGCTTTTTCATTTTCTAACAATTGAGTTTTTGCCCCCAACTAATCTTTGATGGAATTCTTCCTTTCTGGCACAACAAAGTACCCTACTGTTCTGGTATAATATATTTTACCATATTATATTCTGTGTTCCCTTTTTTCTTCAAAAAAATATGTTGATATTAGAATGGCTTGAATATTTTCTCCAAATGTCTTATATGACCCTTATTCCTTTCTTTCTTTAAAAATATTTTCTATCAATTCACCACAACAAATTATTTTTAATGTATCATTATACCACTATCATATTAGTGTTAATGTTTGTGATCATAATCAAAATTAACTTTTTGATTAATTAGCTACAAAGATTAACTACTTGATTCATTAGCTACAAAGGATATATTTTTACTTCCCAGGAATACTTAACAATGTAATTTAGCAAATTATTATAATTTCGACTTGCTCTGCCACTTATTCTTCAAATTTAGTTATTTCTCTTTTTCTCTGCCTATAAGTCCTATATTAATCTTTCATCTTCACCCCATCATTTAGTTCTGCAGCTAAATATACTAAGTGTTTATCTCCAAAATGTACACCAAAGTTTCTGCTTTCATTTTGTGATTGGCTGAAACTCATTCCAAGTAGAGCCCTTGGGATGGTCTCATAGGAAATCCATTGAATTCTCGTTTGTTTCTTTATGATCTTTATACATAAAGTTTACATTTTGCCTAGATATAAAATCTTTGCTTCACATTTTTTTCCTTTGCATACTGTATTAGTCTGTTTTGACACTGCTGCAAAGAACTACCTGAGACTGGGTAATTTATAAAGAAAAGAGGTTTAATTGACTTAACAGTTCCACATGGGTGGGGGAGCCTCAGGAAACTTACAGTCATGACAGAAGGGGAAATAGAAGCAAGGCACATCTTACATGGTGGCAGGAGAGAGAGAAAGTAAGGGGGGAAGTGCTATGCTTTTAAACCATCAGATCTCATGAGAACTCACTCACCTTCCACCAAGTCCCTCCCTAACACAAGGGGATTACAATTCAAAAGGACATTTGGGTGAGGATGCAGAGCCAAACCATATTACATACCTTACAAAAGGGTTGCTTTATTTGGTTCTAGCATAGCACTTTTGATATTTTACTTATAAGTTAACTCGATTTTCTTTGATAGGAAACCTGAAGATTTTTAAAACATCTATAATGTCCAATATTTCTCCATATTGATCAGTCTGAAATAATATTCTAAATTACTAGATATCTCTGTCAATATGTAGATTAGATTTTATTTCAGGAAATTTTTCTTGAATTCTAGTTTTAAATAATTTTCCTATTTCAGTATTTTCCTTTTTCTCTTTGGAGTATTCCCAGCGTAGATACACTACTCTTTCCCTCTCCTCCATGTCTTTCTTATCTGAGTTTCTTTAGCATTTTTTAACTTTTTGTTACATTTCCCATTTTCTTCACTTTTTCCATTTCTTTATTACATTTATATTACTGTGATTTTTATAGTCTTTTGATTCTTGTGTTCCTTTTCGATCTCCATTTTAGTAATGTTTCTTTTATCTTTCTATTCCTTTCCTGAGTAGTTTTCACATTGCTCTATAGTCTAATGAAATTATTACCTGTCCTATTTGCAATTTCCATTATCATTATTTCATTTTTTACTTTAATCTTTATCTAATTTTGAAATATTGGATTATAATTATTTTGTACCATATTTTTGGGGCAGTTCATAACATCTTGTTATATTATTTAGTTGTTCTTATTTTTTCTTATAATACTTGTGACTGAAGTTGTGTTATGCATTTTTTGTTTTCTTTAGTTTATATGTGTAAATAAGATGGATTTTATTGGATTATTAGGGCCAGTACAATGATGGACTAAGTGCTTTTCTTAGCTTTCAGGCTCACGTATTCTCCCTTCCCCTATTTTTTTTGTTTTGTTCTGATTCATGTTTGTTTTGGGGTGTTTTGTTTTTGAGACAGGTCTTCCTCTGTCATTCAGGCTGGAGTACAGTGACATGATCATGACTCAGTGCAGCCTAACCTCGCTGGGCTCTGATGATCCTCCCATCTCAGCCGCCCAAGTAGCTGGGACTACAGGCATGAGCTACCACACCCAGCTAATTTTTGTATTTTTTGTAGAGACAGGGTTTTACCATGTTGCCCAGGCTGGTGTTGAACTCTTGGGCTCAAGTGATCCTCCCACCTCAGCCTCCAGTGTGTTTGGGACTATAGGTGTGAGTCACCACACCCAGCCTTACCTGTTTTTTTATTTTTGAAGAATTCAAAATATGCTCTCCGTATAGTACGTTATCTACCTTTCAGAGAGAAGATTGACCCAAAAGCATTTAATCCCCAAACTTGGGATCTTCAAGACTCAAAGCACTGACTTCTAGGTAGTAGTTATTCCTTGAATGTAGCATTTTATTGATATGAGCTTTTGGGAATCTTCTCAATTCCTCTGAAACCTCTTTCATTTGCATAGGGTGTTTTCATTTGCATAGGTCAATTTGCATTCTGCTCCTCACATTTCCCTATAAGGTGAGGCTCTGTTCTTATAGGGAATATTCCCTAGATTTCTTCTTTCAAACCAGTAATTACTCAGTGGTTGTGGCACTGTTTGACACTCTTACCACATACACCAATTATTCATATTTTCCCATTGCCCACATTTTCTCTCAGATATGACAATTGACAAAAATGTTGTCAAGTACCAAACAGGACGGGTACATTCTAGGTTCATCTCACATAAAGCATCACTTTTTCTTTCCTATCCTGTCAGCTCTTTCCACAAAGTTACTGATGGACTGCAGATTATTATTACTATTGGGTGAACCCACTCTAGTGTTGGCATTCCCATGTATGATGATTTTAGAAATATGGCCCGAAATTCCATAACTCTCCTCCAGTTGAGAGGCAGGTTTCTAAGTTCCTTAAATTTGGTTGGACTCTGACTGCTTTGACCAATAGAGTGCAGAGGAAGTAATGCCGTATGACTTCTAACCCTAAGTCAAAAAACGCCATGACTTCTAACACTATGCTACGAAGCTGGCAAGGCCAAGAGTAGGTAAACAAGTTGACAGGTCCAGCTTACCCTAGGTTTGCTTCCATTCCCAGCAAGGAACCCAATGAATAAATGAAGCCATTTTGATTGCTTCAGACCAGCCCATATGCCACCTTTATATCACCAAGCAACCTCTGTTGATGCTACATTAAATAGTCACCCAGTTGAACCCTGTCCAAATTCTTAACCTAAAAAAAGGGACATAAGAAAATGTTATTTAGTGCCACTAAATTTTGGTTTATGGCATAGAAATCGATAATTGAAGCATGGTTTTGCACCTGAAAGTGGGGAGCTGCTGTAACAAACTCTCACATGTGTGTCATTGGCTTGGGAACAGTAATGTGTAGAGAAGGAAATGTATTTAACGAACCTGATGATCTAGTTACGGAGATTTCCAGACACAGTCTTGAAGGTATCACCATCTGGTGTCTTCTAGTTGCCTGTTATATAATGTGAGAAAAAGTACCTAACCAAAAAACAAACTTTTAACTTTTGAATTAACATTTGGAAAAAATGTAGATGTTCTAAGCTAGTCTTCAGTGATTTTTTTTTTTTTTCAGTATTCAACTTTTAAGTTCTGGGATACATATGTAGGATGTACAGGTTTGTTACATAGGTAAACATGTGCCATAGTGGTTTGCTACACAGATCAACCCATCACCTAGGTATTAACCCCAACATCCATTAGCTATTCTTCCTGATCCTCTCCCTTCCTGAACCCCACAATAGGCCCCAGCATGGTTGCTCCCCAACATGTGTCCATATATTCTCATTGTTCAAGTCCCACTTATAAGTGAGAACATGCGATGTTTGGTTTTCTGTTCCTGCATTACTCTGTCTGCTAAGGATAATGGCTTCCAACTCCATCCATGTCCCTGTGAAGGACATAATCTCATTCCTTTTTGTGGCTGCATAGTATTCCATGGTGTACATGTACCACATTTTCTTTATCCAATCTATAATTGATGGACATTTGGGTTGATTTCCTGCCTTTGCTGTTGTGATTAGTGCTGCAATGATCATATGGGTGCATGTATCTTTATAATAGATTGATTTATATTCCTTTGGGTATATACCCAGTAATGGGATTGCTGGGTCAAATCATATATCTGCTTCTAGATCTTTGAAGAATCACCACACTGTCTTCCACAAAGTTTGAACTAATTTACACTCCCACCAACAGTATAAAAATGTTCGTTTTTCTCTACAATCTCACCAGCATCTTTTTTCTTGACTTTTTAATAATCACCATTCTGACTGAAGTGAGATGGTATCTCACTGTGGTTTTGATTTGCATTTCTCTAATAATCAGTAATGTTGAGTTTTCATGTTTGTGGGCCACACAAACGTCTTCACACTGCTCAAGGAAATTAGAGAGGACACAAACAAATGGGAAAACATTCCATGCTCGTGGACAGGAAGAATCAAGATCATGAAAATGGCCATATTGCCAAAAGTAATTTATAGATTCAATGCTATTCTCATTAAACTACCGTTGATATTTTTCACAGAATTAGAAAGACTATTTTAAAATTCATATGGAACCAAAAAAGAGCCTGAATAGACAAGACAACCCTAACAAAAAGAACAAAGCTGGAGGCATTATGCTGTCCTACTTCAAACTATACTATAAGGCTATAGTAACCAAAACAGCATGGTACTGGTAAAGAAACAGAAACATAGACCAATGGAGCAGAATAGAGACTCAGAAATAAAACCACACACCTATAATCATCTGATATGTGATGAACCTGATAAAAATAAGCAATGGGGAAAGGACTTCCTATTTAATAAATGGTGCTGGGAAAACTGGCTAGCTAATATGCAGAAAATTGAAACTGGACCCTTTCTTTAAACCTTATACAAAAATTAACTCAAGATGGATTAAAGACTTAAATGTAAAACCCAAAACTATAAAAACCCTAGAAGAAAGTCTAGGCAATACCATTCAGGACACAAGCATGGGCAAAGATTTCATGATGAAAACACCAAAAGCAAACGAAAGCAAAAACTGCAACGAAAGCAAAAATTGACAAATGGGATCTAATTAAACTAAAGAGCTTCTGCATAACAAAAGCAACTACCATCAGAGTGAAAAGACAACCTACAGGATGAGAGAAAATTTTTGCAATCTATCCATCAGACAAAGTCTAATATCCAGAGTCTACAGGGAACTTAAATTTATTAGAAAAAATAACTCCATTAAAAAGTGGACAAATGACATGAACAGTCTATTATAACAGCAAAATAGTCTCAAAAAAATAAATGGCCTCAGAGCAAGACTTCTCAGCCTCATCACCAGTGACATTTTGGGATGGTCAGTTATTTGTTGGTGCAGGGAAGTTATCCCACACATTGTGTATGTTAAACAAAAGTTTTGATTTCTACCCAACAGATGACAATGAAACTGGTCCAATTGTTCCATATAACTGATGTTTATGGTTTCTTTTGAATAAACATAGAAATTGACCCACTCAGTCTTAGAACTTGAGAAACTTATATTTGTCTTATCTGAGTCCCTTTCTCAGGAAACTAACCATCAGTTTTCCCAGATAATCTCAAGGAACTGAATCTTACCAGACAACCACATGTGGACAATGAGATGCCAGATGCCTCAGCTGTCATGATTTACTAACTGGCCACCTGCTGCCTGACGACCAACTCCTCTTTCTTACCTTTCCCAAATTCCTGTTTTCCACACAGTTACATTTTTTTCCTGCTATAAGAAAGCCTAATTTTACTTGGTTGAGGTGATGATCTTGAGCCAGACCTTTCATTCTCCTTGGCTGCAGCACCCAAAAAAGCCTTCTTCCTTGACACTGTCTCAGTGATTGGCTTTCTGTGCAATGAGCAATGGGACCTAGAACTAACACACAGCGTTTCGGTAAACAGTAGCACCTCTCCATTTGTCAAAACTAAAAATTTATCTGGACATTGACAAATGCTACCTCCATCCATTAAGGACCACTGTCGTAGAGCAAATTTAAATCTAACAACTTCCAGAAATACATGACCCCAGGAAATCTGGGGGATGCCTTTAAGGTACTTTGTTAACATCTCAGAACTATGTAAGGCAGTGTCTCACATACCAACTCAATAAAACAAAAATGCCACTAACAACTGTAACCATATGTCTCTTTATCCTTCTGTGACAGACAATGCTGCTTTCAAGACTCTTAAGGGTATTGTCCCACAGTGGCTTCACTAAGAGCTCAAATCATTCCATGCTCATAGATCGGAGGAATCAGTATCATTAAAATGGCCATATTGCCTAAAGTAATTTATAGATTCAATGCTATTCCCATTAAAGACAGAGGAGGTCATGCCTGTAATCCTAGCACTTTGGGAGGCTGAGGCAGGCAGAACATGAAGTCAGGATTTCGAGACCAGCCTGGCCAGCATGGTGAAACCGTCTCTACTAAAAACACGAAAATTAGCCAGGCATGGTGGCACGCACCAGTAGTCCCAGCTACTCAGGAGGCTGAGACAGGAGAATTGTTTGAACCTGGGAGGTGGAGGTTGCAGTGAGCCAAGATTGCACCACTGCACTCCAGCCTGGGTGACAGGGCGAAACTCCATCTCAAAAAAAAAAAAAAAAAAAAAGACAGAGGGGGACTTATATCACAGATATTCCCAATACTGCTTTGGTCTAATGATGTGGATTATAAGTTTATATATTTCAAACAATTTATAAAGTGTATAAAGTAATTGTACCAACTTGGCATGACAGTACGAGATGGAAACAAGGCCTTTGGGTCTGCAAATTTCTTACTATAGCAAGCCAACTAAGGAAACTACTCAATTCCATACGTGGAAATGGAAGGAATATGTGACCAGTAGCCACAGAATTACAGGGTAAAAGCAAGAGGCCAGAAGACAAAAACAAACACAGAAAATATTTTCCAGGGAGTATGACTGAGCCCAAATCAAATAACTGGTAACTGTGTCCAACTGGATTTCAGAATTGTTATGGAAGAGTAACTTCTTTGTGTGCTGGTTTCCCTCATTTTCATAGGAATTTCTATAGCAATTAACTTTTACCTGCCCCATTATTGTATATTGGGTATGTATATGGGCACAAGGGTGAATACGGTTAGATATCTAATCTCTCAAGTTAACTGGTCTCTAGATTAAGAGGGACTGAATCTGACCAACCTTATCTGCACCTGAACCTAATCTATATAAGATCCTTTACCTCAAGTCTGAGCTGAAGCCATACAAGGATGAGACTTTGGGAAGAGCTTGGGAAGAACTGAGTGCATTTTGCATTAGGAAGGAATGTAAATAACTATCGCTACAAACAGATTGTTGTGGTTTTTAAACATTGCTGAAAATTCATTGAAACTTCTCCCATGCAAAGGTAGGACCTATGGTCCTCCTCTGTAATATCAAAGGACTTGTGAGTACTTCAACCTACAGAGTTGCCATTGACATCTCACACTGGGTCATAAAAGACCTTGAAGTTTCTACCCAATTCCCTGGTACAACCTCCTGCAGCCCTGAGCCACCAGCCAGAATATCTGACTTGGGGCCTTAAGGCTATCCTGCTGGACAGGCACATGTAGTTCTGCCATCAAGTGTGCCAGCAAAGCCAAACCCTCAGCCATGCCTGCCAAGAGAAAAGCTATCTTGTACCCTCTGGACCAGCCCATAGGTGAACTGAGTATCACAGAGTATGCTTTGCTGATGCCATGTCCTATTAAAGAAAGAAAGGCACTTTCTACCTAAATGTGTGATTCACAAAATAATGACATAATGAAGTGGTCAATGCCTTGTGCCACTAAGTTTTGGGGATGGTTTGTTCAGCAGCTATAAATAATTAGAACACACCTGAGTCCCGTCACGTCTTTATACTGAAGATGTTTTTGCAGAATTTTTAATTTTGGTATATATCCTGTGGTCATTCTGCTTAGTTTGCAAGAGGAGTTGCGAGAAAATACAAAATTATGTTACCACCAGTTTCCTGACATAACCTAAATCCTTTATTCTTAAAATTATTAATGATTTCAATAGGGATAAAGATGACAAACCATTCAAATCTGCCAATAATCCGAAGCTAGATACAAAGAGTCAATGTAGCAAAGAACCTAAACACAGGAAGAACCTTATGAAACAAAATGACAGAATTAATCAAATACAATGAAACTCACAAGAAGAAAAATTAGAAGGCATTAGCCATTGATGACTTTAAGAACATTATTTTAATAGATGTTACAGTGCTATTACAGAAGCCACATCTCAATGGAAATAAAACAAGTTCTCTGCAAACTTTGACTCTTAGACTTTAGTAATTAGAAGTTACTCATTTATTTGGCAAATGAATGTTTTACAATCACAGGAAATATGCACCAGGAACCATATTAAGTGGTTTATATACAGTATTTCGTATATATACAAATTCCTTGAGAAGCAGACATTAAGTCATCTCTTTAAAATAAAGCTAATATATCTAAGACTCAGGAAATAAAGTAACCTGCCTATTGTTGTACATCTTGGAAATATTCAAGCAGGACTGAAATTGAAGGTTCATCAGACTCCAAAATACATACTCTCCCTCTCCATACTATTTCATTTCTCTATTCTGGTGACAAAGACACAGTCCTGGCTCCCTAGGGACAGATCATAAAACCAGCCATTACAGAGCAGTATGATGAATGCTGGAGATGAATGTGAAGCTTACACTCTTGGGGTATAGATGATTACACAAACCCATAATTCTGTTTTTCTGGAAATAGTCTCAGAGGAAGTGAAATTTGACCAACTCTAGTAAGATCAGGAAACCTACAGAGCAGGTGTGGAAAGAGGCAGCCAAGGCACTAGGGTTCCCAGCAATGAGCTGCAATGTGCAAAGCCATCAAGGCCCAAACAAATTTCATTTAGGAAAGCTGCAGGAAAATGAGCTCTTAAAACAGATTTTTCCAAGAAAAAGAGGAGGGCAGGGGGAGGCAGGAAGCAGGGTAGGGAAGAGAAGAAATCAATAAATTGATCTGGAGAAGTATATCAGAGGTTGGTTTACATAGGCCCCATGTGTAGAAGAAAGGTGTTTGAACTTTCTCCAAAAAGCTACGACAAGCCAAGAAGGAATTGAAACAAGGTCAGAGTCAATGAGATGAATATAGGAGTACTGATACTCTCAGAAAAAAAAAAATCACTTTGGTCTCAGACCAACTTTGCATACAATCACTATAGCCACGGAGATGAGCATGCTAAGAGTCTCTTCCTGGAGCTGGAGCTAGGGCTGGGGCTGTAGCTAAAGGCAGACCCCAAGAACCATGCTGCCATCCAGTGGAAGCAGGTCATTCTTGTGATGGGTCAAGAGGGACTAGTTGTTGGGAAAGCCACTGACCACAAAATTCATCACATATCCACATGGCTGGATTCCAGATTTTCATTTTTAAATTTTAGATGTCTTTGGTTGAGCAATAAGATTAACAATCTTTCATTGTTAATATTACCAAAAACATTTTTTGCTCTGTCAAATAAATGTAGTATTATGGTTTCCCAGAAAGACATATTCCAATATAAGAATATCTTTATCATTTTAACTTACAGACAAATATAGAATCCAGTAGTTATACACACATTATTTAGACATACACACGTATAAAGTTTAGTACATGTGGAATATTTATTAAATCACAAATGTTAATAACCTTTCAGTGTATTTCAAGGAAATTCCAAAAGGCACTGAAGCTAAGGATAAAGAAAATGCACTAAATTATAAGTGCATATATTTATTAACATACAATTATATGAAGAAATAAGCTAATTGAATTAGAAATGTCATTATTAAGCTTGCTTGCAATAAAAGTTTACTTGACAACTGAGCAAAAACATTAAGGCCTTGCTGGAGGAAAAGCAAAAATAAAAACACTCAGTATTTCTTACAGGGTTTATTGCTGGCTGCAGGACACAGCAATTACATAGGTGGGTTACAAATTCTCCTTAGCTGGGGAACTGAAGTGAATGTGATAAGTTATTTTTACATAATATAACAATAGAGAAGGAAGCCTGAGGAACAGTGTTAATCTAGGATAATCTAATGTAAGAGATGGAGGAAAGAAGATAAAATCTTTAACAAGATAAGAGGCGAACAGATCTTTAACAAAAGACCTGGATGAGAATAGGACATTCTGGCTAGCAAATCTTTCCCCTGCAGAAATTCCCATCAAAAGATGAAAGGATTACATGGAGTATATACAAACACCCAAGTACTCTCAACTCTTTTGAGAATCAAAATACAATTCGCACGTTCCCTTAGGAGACAGAAAAATTTACCCTTTCAATTGCATAGTGGCAAAATCAGATTGTTTCTCCATCTTTATAGAAACGATAAGCCAAATGTATGAAGACAATGTATGGATTAAGTGATAACTGATTTTAGATGATGTCCTGCAGACTCAATTTAAATTACATTCATAAGGAAGCCATCAATTTGATAAGTCTATATTAAAATATGTCTTAGGGAGATTCAACATGCAACACAGGACAGAAACAAAAAAAGAAAGAAAAAGAATAGAGTTTAAATTTAAGTGCTGAGTAAAAGCCCCAAGTCATCTCACAGTATCTGTACGATCTTGGTAGTGTTACTTAATTTTTCTAATTCAGGTTCTTCATTCATACAATGGAGAGAGTCTTCCTTACACCATGGAATTGTTGTGGTTATTAAATGAAGTAACATTTTGCAGAAACTCTTATCCTACAATACTGGCTTAGTGGGAGTCTTATTAGTTGTGGTATAAAAATGTACTGACTTTTATATTTCCTAATAATTTCCAGCTATGCTCCATCAGTTCCTTCCCACATCCTAATAGCAAGCTCCATTCATGTAATTTCAAGCTATTTTTACAAACTGTCTCAATAACCTTTGCTGTTAAAGCAGCAGTCAGTCCCAAGTCTTCAGTTTCCGTGGTGCTAAATTTCTTTCTCCTCTTATCTCCAGACTCCCATCCATCTGTCCTCAGAGCAGGTGAGATTCTGATGGCTCTGAGAAGTAGTCAATTTCTCTAACAAACCTCCCATCACTCTGGGAATAGTATTTGGCCCTAAAGCACAAGGGAACTCACTATCTATGGTGAATCCTTTCTGTCATACCTGCCGAGCCAGCTAGGTATCAGGTGGAAGACTGCTTCATCTGTTGATAGACTCATCCAACCAGACTGCCTAGACATTGCTCATCCCGTGTAAGACTTACTCATGTTCCCTAGCCAGCACCCTGGCTGGAAACATCCCATTACATTCTCTGATGCACTTTCCATTTTGCTCCAAGCTGTGTTGCATTTGTAATGGTTAATTTTTTCTGTACACTTGGTTAGGCTATGGTGACCAGTTCTTTTGTCAAACACCTGCCTAGATGTTGCTGCAAAGGTATATTGTTATGTGATTAATATTTAAATCAGTAGACTTTGAGTAAAGCATATTATCCTCCATGATGTGGATGGGTTTTATCTAATCATCTGAAGGCTTTGAGGAAAAAGACTGAGGTTTCCAGAAGGAGAAGGAATTCTCAAATATCCTGCCTGAGTTTCCAGAGAGCCTGCTCTACAGATTTTATACTTTCCAGCCCCCACAATCATGTGAGACAATTCCTTAATATTTCTTTATCTATATGTATCTCAGAGAGAGACAGAAATTAAGTAGGTGTACACATATGTATTTAAACAGACGGCCTAGGCATTGCTTATCCTATGTAAGATTTACTTATATCTCTAGCCAGGACCCTGGCTAGATACCGCCCTTTACATCCTCTGATTCACTTGCCCTTTTGCCCCAAGCTGTGTTGCTCTATGAGAGACAGAAAGAAATGTCATTTGGGGATTTTAGTATACATATATCACCACATATATAGAGATATATAGATATAGATATATAGATAGAGATATAGATATATAGATATAGATATATAGATAGATATATAGATATATATAGACATAGATATTTTGCAGGATTGCAAAAACAGATAGCAGGCATTTGACCACCAAACACTGAAATAATATCCTTTAATCAAAAGATTATTTGGGTTGAGTTCAGCAGCTCTGGCTTCTAGTTCTATCCATAGCCTTGGAAAAAATTACCTTGCCATGTTGCTGTGAGGAACGAGTAGATGCCTTATGCCACAGGGCTTTACAAAGTACCATCCAAGTACTATTCGAAGCACTATTCCCCTTCCTCTTACCAAATAAAAGATTAACTTTTTTGTATTGATCAAAAATTGTGCCTGTGACAAGTTTTATAATTTCAGCATAGATTCAAAGCTATTTGTGCCTTCAAATCCTATACAGTGACACTGTTCTTCAACCAGACTCAAGATCAAGGTTTTGACAAATAGAATCCCCATTTGAAATCCTGTAAAGCAGTGCTGCCCTACTGCTTACCTCCCCTTCTCCCATATCTGCATTTGAATAACAGATGCTACATGCAATGAGCTGACTGGGTGACTAATTCGCATTTCTTGTAAGTAGACAAGCACTGTCTATACCAATGTTACTGTTTAAGTACCATAGAAAAGGTGCTGCTTTAAGAAGCAATTAAACTCTCCAACTAAATGTTGGCAGAAAGAACAATTGAGCATCAATTACTTAACCTATGTCTTCATTCTTCAAATTTTTAAAGGGCAGTGTTAAATGGTTCTACAATGAGTAAATTCGATATGATTAACCCAGTAATGTCAAGAGAATTGCACTAAGTTCCATTCAAAACTAGAAGTTCTTGGATGGACAAGATTTTTGTCATGAATGCTCTTGACTGCTAACATATTCATTTGAATTATTAATACCAAAATCAATGTTTCAAGTGTAGTATGACACAGAAACATGTACCTGTCTCATGTTTCAAAACATATTAAAACTACTTTTGTGATTAAAACATATATGTATATGTGTGTGTGTATATATATATATGTCCTATTTTGCTGGTAATCTTTGGACCCACTTCTGTATAACATGCGTTACTTTAAACAAGAATATTAATAAGGCTCATTAATATTCAAAGTCAATTGCCAATTCTGGGACTCCCACATCTGAAAACTATAACATATGGTGGCTTGTCTCTTTAATAAAAAATCCTGAAATAGCAATAGTTCAAGTGCTTATAAAAATCAAATATGAGTTGTCTTCAAACTGTGATTTAACACAGCCTTTCTTGATATGTATAATATTAAGACATAGTAAGAGACATAGAAACTATGTACTTCTATGTACTTTCTAAATTACATATCCCTATTAAAATATAAGATGCATATTATCTTACATTTCTTCTCTGGCTCTAATATTGCTTTGTGCCCAACATATTAGTAAAGCCTCAATCACTGTGTGTCAAAATTTCCTCACCATGCGATCTACCCAAAACTTCTTCCTACCCCTATTGGAAAGAGAGCAATACTAACTTTTCCAGAGCGCGAGAGTTCAAGTCTAAGGTGGACAGATCTTCTTCTACAATGCAGAAGAAAAAGATGAAGAGGTTAGCCTATATGGAGCACATTAGGGAGAACAGTGGGTCAAACTCCAGGAAAACAAATACAAGCTTTGAGACCACATGAAGATAAAAGAAATCAGAGTTGAACTGAGTTAGGATCCAAATGAGATTCAGTTGGGAATAAAGTGAGGAGAAGACAGAAGAGCAAAGAAGCAAGTCGAGTATATTCCCAGTTCTTGTCCTACGTGCCAGTCCACAATAGGGGCTCAATAAATATTGATGAGTGAATGAAGGAATGAATGTGTAAGTAAATGAATGGAAGTTCAACTGGTGAAAATTATGATAGTTATTTTCAGCCAGTGCTTTATTCAGCTGGTCATATCTTACAATCATAAAACTGGGAGGAAAAAGCATCAACATTAGGTGATCACTCTCTGCCTTTCAAATTATTCCTGATGAGTCTCTGGTTGATTGAAACACCCTCGTTTTCAGCCTGTACCTACGCAACCTTTGCCTGCTATTAGACTCTCTTCTATGCTTTGTAAAACCAGGGTTATGGCCCAGCTGCTACATTCTCAAATCTAGCAGGTTTATCCATGGCTTGTGTCCTTGATCATCAACATCCTACTGTGTTTGTGTAGTACCAAATTAAGACAAGTCGCTTCCTGAGTCATCCTGAGTCTGTTCTCCAAAATTTGTGAGCATCTTTTCCTTATTTCCAATGTCCCATCCTACTTATTAAGATTCATTTTCAAGCAGTTTCTCCCTATTGTGAACACTGTTTTGTAAGGACCTGCTGGAACATCTGTCTGGAGTATACACAAGGGCTAGACCTCTCCAGCTGAACCCTTGCATTCCCCCATTATTGGAAAAGGCATCATTGCAGCTGCTCTTCTGAAAATCACCTGCAGTGTTTCCAGTGAATACCTATTGGCTGTTTTGTGATTTTTCTGTTCCCAAGTTCATCACACGCTGCCTGCTGCTGCTTCTTCCTCCCACAGCATGCCAACTCCAAGCAGGTCTTGGAGCTATAGGGAATGTCCCCCAGTCACCTATATGTTTATGGAGATGTGCTGTGCAGAGGACAATACTTTCTAAAGATGGCTGCAACAATAACTGTCATTCCACATGGCCACTTTACAATGTGGTTTTGACACCATGCCACTAACAGATGGAATCTGTGTCTTCTCTCCTTGAAACTTGACTGGCTTTTTGGACTAAATCTGTAGAGTATGACAGAAATGCCGCTGGTGACTGCTGTGGCTGGATCTGAGGTAGTGAAGCTTCTGCCTTTCTTGATGGAATACTCTTAAAGTCTTCAGCCATACTATAGGCACTCTGACTTTCTAGAGGACATTAGGTTCTGAGGAAGCCCATGAGACATGATCTGGAGATTCCATATGGAGAGATCCTGATAACACATGAAGGGAGGAAGTTACCTGGCCAACCCTGAGCTGCCTCAGCATCTTCTGTTCCTGTTCCAGCCACAGTCTGACTGCAGCATTAGGAGAAACCTAGAGTTGGGACCACCCTACCTAAGCCATTTTTAAAATTTTCTATCCCACAGATATCATAGTGGTAATATAATGTTACCTTAGGCCACTAAATTTGGGTGTGCTTTGTTATGCAGCAATAAATAACCCAAAATTCTTGTCACCTAGCTTTACTGTAAATACAGGCCAAGGGTTTTTGGATTTGCTACTGAATTATTCTAGCTGGTTTTATGAAGATTTGGAAGAAGTATGCTACCACTACAACTATTTTGCCTGAAACTTTAAGTGGGATTTATTATTATTATTTGCTTGGGTGACACTAATATCCTGCCAAATTTGAGAACCACATGTTTACATAAACTGGATCCAAGACACAATTCTCAACTCTTGGAGTCAGCTTTATATCTGGACTTCTGTCTTGGTTTATGTGGTCAAATTTTACCTAAATGCACCAAGAAATACATGAAATTGAATTGATCAGCAATAGAGTAGATTCTACAAACTTCCTTGCAGTGCTTCTGCAAATTTACATGCTGACAATTTGATTGGCAGTTGTCATAATTTCTGTGGGCATTGATTGACCTCATCTAGTCAGTTTTCTTCCTGATGTTTCCTAGCTGGTCGGTATCCCGAGTGAATTAATAAGGTAGGGAGAATCCATAAATGATAATCTCAACATTTCTCTTCTACGTACATATTTAGAGCAGAGAGCCTCCTGTCTATGTAAAAATGTTTCACATTTAATAAATGAGTTAATTTGTGCAAAATGTTTCTAATCACAACAAGAACACTGATGATAATTAGAGAAAATTGTTATATTTTATAATTCAACCAAGTATAATAATTTGGGTTATTTTTCTCCAAATATTTACTTTCCTCCCTTTCACACCACAGAGTATACTTTATCATGCTATTCATGTTCAGCTTGGCTATGTGAATTTTGGCCAATTGAATGCTAGTAGACATAAAAACTTGTAGCTCATTCTTGGATCCTCCATTTTTTGAACAACCACAAGCAGAGTGTGTACCAGATAATTACTTCTAGGCCCAAGAAAAAACACTTATGTAGCAGACCTAATTCAATGTGCTGCCTGGAGCCGAGACCAGCCAACCCACAGCCTGAAGCAGAGCCGTTTAGTCTGGCCATCACAGATGAGCCAAACTGTAGTTTCTCTGCAGAGCTTTCAGCATAAGCAATGTTCGTTTTGGGAATCCACTGAACATTTGTATAGGTTATAAAGAAAAGAAGTTTATAGAGAAATTTATTTAGCTAATGGTTCTGCAGGCAGGGAAGTCCAAGGGCATGGTCCTGGCTTCTGGTAAGGGCTTTAGTGCTGTATAACAACATGGCAGAGAAGGTCAAAGGAAAAGCAGACATGTTCAAAGAGACAAACTTGGAGGCCTTCTGGTTTAAAACACCCTACTCTCTTGGTAACATTACCTGGAGAACTAATCTAGTCTCCAGAAAGCTCAGAGCCCTTATGACTCAAAAGCTTCCCATTAAGCCCCATCTCTTACCACCACCACGTCAGAGACCAAATTTCAACATGAGCTTTGGTGGGGCCAAACCAACCACATCCAAACCACAGCATAGATCAAAGGTCAGCAAACTACAACCTATGTGCCAAATCCAGCCTGTGGATAGTTTTTTAAAATAAAGTTTTATTTAGGTATTGTCTCTGGCTGCTTCCATGAACCAATTGCAGAACAGACCAATTGTGGCAAAGATAATATAGTCCACAAAGCTTAAAATAGTGACTGTCTGGCTCTTTACAGAAAATATTGGTCAACCAAACATGGAAGAATGATTCATACAAGTAGTAATTAGAACTAAACACCCATTTAGGGTTGCACAGCTGCTAGATGGGACCCCCAGGAGAAGCTGGGGGGAAGTTCACTATGGCAAAGCCTAGCTCTGATAGATGGAGCTTTGCCCCCAGTTCTGCACTCACCCCTGTATTTACCTTCTCTTCTGACTTCGCAGTTCTTCTCACTAAAGGAGCAAAAAAATAGTATTTCTTTGACTTTGTTCATCTTTTTCACTTTGTTCATCTTTTTTCTTGCCTATGCCAATAAAATGAAGAGCAAGCGACCAGTATCAGAAGTATTAATTCTAAGCCTAGGCCATAAGAGCCCTGCAATGTTCTGCTGGCCTCTGCATCTTTGCTTGAGCATCATCAGGCCTAACTAGCCCATCAGCCTAGGACAGAGGACAAGAGACACATGTCAGAAAACTGCCCCAGTAAAGGAACCCGAAATGAGCCTAGACCAGACCAACTGACCTCCTCCCCTGACCAAACAACCCACAGATGTGTGAAGCAAATAAATGCAGAGGGTTGCATTGCTGCTGAGGGTTTGTGGTGATGTGATACAGCATCACTGAAGCCAGAGTTAACTGACTGTACTAGGTGGAATTTTAAGATGGCACTCAATATTTCCCATTCCCTGGTATATATGACCTATAAAACCCAAGTCTGTGAGTATGATGAATTTTACTTCTACAATTAGGTTATCTTATGTGGCACAGTTAACTTTAAGAAAGGGAAATTATCTGAGTGTCACTAGACTAATCATAAGAATCCTTTAATTCTGCATCTAGAGGTCAAAAAATGGGAGAAGTCAAATTTGCAGCATGAGAAGGATGTCATGGGCTATTACTGGCTTGGAGATGGAGGGAACCAGATGGCAAAAAATGTAGGTGGCCTCTAGAAGCTGAGAGGGGTCCCACAGGTGACAATGAGCAAGAAAACAGGGATCTCCATCTTACAACCACAAGGGATTGAATTCTGCCAACACCTGAATGAGCTTAGAAGCAGAGTTTTCCCCAGAGCATTGTGATGACGACTCAGCTGAGCCAATACCTGGATTTCAGCCTTGTGATATCCTAAGCAGAAAATCCAGCCATACCTTGATAGACTTCTGACCTGGAGAACTTTAATTGCTAAAAGGAAGCTTTAAGCTACTACATTTGTGGCAATTTTTTACGCAGCAGTAGAAAATGAGCACTCTGACACAACCCCTCTGTGTCCCATTTTCATCATCTGTACAATGTGGCTTAAAACTGTCTGTGCCTCATAGGATTATTGTGAAGATTAAATAAAGTAGTTAATTGTATTACAGTGCCAAAAACATAGCACACAACTGAGGTTTTTTTATTATTTTTATTGGCACAATTGCTAGCTTATAGTCCAATCCAACCATAATCAATGTTGAGGCAGCCAGTGATGCAATGATAAACTGTAGAATGTATGAACACTCCAATAAGTATTTGGTGAATAAAAAATTAATGCTTCTGGAAAGTAGACTTGAGCCTGAATGAAGCAATAAGTTTTACCTCTGGATAGAAAAATGAATGAAGTGCCTAGAAACTAATCTGTAATTATATAAAATGGGAATATTTTATGATCTAGACTCCATACTCTGGGCAATTAAACTACAAACTTTGACACAACTGTATCTATTATACATGATACTTCAATTAATGTTTATTCCATAGTAAAAGAACACTGAATTGTAATGAATAAATTTTATTTCTCACATTATACTTCCAAGATAGTGTTATGGCCTGAATTTTCTTTCCTCAAAATTTATATGTTGAAGTCTTAACTCCCAGTACTTCAGAATGTCACTGTATTTGGAGATAAGGCCTTTAAAGAGTTGACTAAGTTAAAATGGGGCCTGTAGACTGGGCTCTTATCTCATGTATCTGTTGTCCTTACAAGAGGGTATGGCCTGAGCATGGTGGCTCACTCCTGTAATCCCAGCACTTTGGGAGGCCGAGACAGGTAGATCTCAGGTCAGGAGTTTGAGACCAGCCTGGCCAACACGGTGAAATCCCATCTCTACTAAAAATACAAAAATTAGCTGGGTGTGGTGGCACACACCTGTAATCCCAGCTACTCAGGCTGAGGCAGGAGAATTGCTTAAACCTGGGAGGCAGAGGTTTCTGTGAGCCAAGATCATATCACTGCCTCCAGCCTGGGCTACAGAGCAAGACTCTGTCTCCAAAATAAAAGATTAGATAGACGATAGATAGATAGATAGATAGATAGATAGATAGATAGATAGATAGATAGATAGATAGATAGACAGACAGACAGATAGACAGATAGATAGACAGACAATAGACAGATAGATAGATAGATGATAGATAGATAGATTATAGATAGATAGATGATAGATAGATGATAGATAGATGATAGATAGATGATAGATAGATGATAGATAGATAGATAGATAGATAGATAGATAGATAGATAGATAGATAATTAGGACACAGACCAGCACAGAGGGAAGACCATGTGAGGACACGGGGAGAAGGTAGTCATCTCCAAGCCAAGAAGAAGGGAAGCCTCAGAAGAAACCATGCCTACCAACACCTTGATCTGGGACTTTTACCCTCCAGAGATATGAGGAAGCAAATGTTTGTTCTTTAAGCCACCCAGTTCGTGGTACTTTGTCATGGCTGCCCCAGAAAACTAATATAGACAGGAATACAGATTCAATTTGACAGAGTAGTAGTTTAATTTGGGAGATTTTTTACGTGAAAAAATAATAATCAGCTTTCCATTCTAATATACTGTCTTATTGATCTTTCCCAAGAAGTCCACTTCATATTACTGGAGCTTCTTGTATTGCAACTTGAATATGCCTGAATAGTAAAAACCTCCCCACAGAAATTTTAGGTCTGTTATGTTTAGAGGCATCCAACAACCCCTTGCTGAACATGACCCAGCACAAGAATTCTCAGACTGCTTCAAATATATTCATAATACCTTATTTATTTAAATATATGCATGCATGTATTATAGTGGATATTAAAAATGGCACTTGATAGTTATGGATTAAACTAATGCTTTCCGTAATTTTTATATAATAGCCACAGAAAATCTGTTTTCCAATCCATGTGTCATATGATGAGCACACATTTGCGATCACTTCATTTTGCATTCTGCTACTGAATTACATTTGCCATCTGCTGGCTCACTAAAAAAACTGTCAATCCTTTTCAGCCATCTTGCATTGTGCTTTATCCTTGCTATCACTTTAAAACATTGACAATATGAATACTATATTTTGAATGCCCTTGAATAAATTATTATGTGGGGTCCCGGGCATTTTGCCAGGTTTGAGATGTTTCACCATATTTCTTGGTAATTGGAAATATATAACTTTGTATCCAGCTCTTAAACAGACTCCTTGTTGCCCAAGGTCAGTATATTTATTGGTATGACCAAGGCTGAGAAGACACATTTCCTCTATTTCAGGCAAACTCCTCCACTTAAGCCTCGAAACAACAGTGACTTATATAGGGAATGTGAGGAAGCTGAAACCCAGGAAAGTGATGGGACTCAGTCAAAACCTGAGATAAGAATACAAGGCACAGTTGATGACAACATACACATTGTTTTGCTTTGCTCTGCAACTTCTCTGTCGACAAAATTAGAGATATAGAGATATTGAATTGAGGTCACATCAGTCTAATGCTGGAAAAATTCAGCATTCAGAGAAATAGAACAGTCTCAAAATAAAAACTGCAGATACCCTAAAGGCTTCTGGTCAGTTTTCTTCAGGAATGTGTGGCTCTATCATAACATATTCATTAAGCCCACACCCTTTGGGGTTAGGCAGCCCTGTATGCAAATCCTCACTCTGTTACTCTATTAGCTGATTTTGGATAAGTTACTAGAACCTCTCCGCCCCAAATTATCTGTAAAATAGGGATGATAATAGTCCATGCTTCATGGTATTGAGAGAATGAAGACAATCTACTTATAATAAGTGTGCAATAAGTGTTAAATACTGCTGTTGTATAATTACTTTATTATACCTCTTCTTACTAATATTTATGTGAAAGGTCATATACTCAGAGGATTAGGTCTTGTTTAGGCACCATTTTATATGAGATTTTGTTTACCCTTACTTTCAATTTACTGGTTCAAAAGCCAAAGATTTTACCCAGTTCAGATCTTCTGATAAATAGGACAAATGGAAATTCCTCTATTGCAGCACTTATAAAGACAAGAAAGTATTAGTACAAAATGAAGCCATTCTATAGAATTCAGTATCTTGATGATCTAATCACCCAACATAATTAACTTAGGCACAGAGAGATGTAGATACACTCAAGTACATACAATACACACTGTCACAGGAACTACAGCTACACTTTATAGCGTGGAGTGGTTTTGCTGTTAATCAATTCCTGATAATTACTTTATTAGAAAGTTCTCATTCATGAGAGGAGTGGGTATAGTCTGGTTTTTGGTTGGTTTCTGCATTATTCTGATTCATTATTGCAACGTACACTAAAACTCCCGTGACTCACCTACTACATGCAGAATTAGTCACTTCTACAAATCATAAATTGCACACTACTGCAGAGAATCTGTTGCCCCTGGACTTATACATAACATATTTCATCAGACTGAATTTGCTGCTTCTAAATAGTTCTCTACTTTCTCTTTCATATGTCATGGAAGCACTGGAATTGGGGGATGGGAGTGGGTCTCTACCATACTCAAGCTGTGAATTTATCGTCAACATAGACTCTACAAAAACACTAGGAAAAAAATGTCTACTATGTTTTTCTTATTGGCTTTAGACAGCAAAAAGAATAACTTTGAACCCAGGAAATATTAGCACATTACTCCTATAAACTTTGCTTTATGGTGACCCTTTTTTCAAGGGTCACTTTCACTCAATATCTGAAGGAACTTAGTTTAAGGATTATCCATCGACTGCCAGGGCGGGGATTTTACTCTTTACCTTTTCTGTGGGTAGCTGTACATCAATTATTCTGTACCTCTTTGCAGAGATCGCAGGTCTATGCTTTTCTTCAAATAAAAAAAAAGGTACTCTAAAATCTAATGATAAGGTCCCAGGTGACACTTTCCATTCAGTGTTTTCAAATAATTAAATAAATGATGGGTGAGCTTCCTTGCCCTTCTATGAAAAAACTGTAACACTGATAACTGTCCTTTCAGTCTGACCCAACCTGAACATGCCACCCACAATAGTCTGAAATCTTGCTTGGCTTACAGTAAACTACACCTCTATTGCTTCCCTTTAATAGTCTCACCTGGACCACTGCACCATACCAGCTCATTCTATGCTGAGCTATATGAGACACTTGTCAATGTCTCCAGGCTAGAGTAGATAAACAAGGTGGAAACTTTAGTCTTAAAAATCTAGAGGCCAGTTGAAATGATATCTTGCATTTTTTCATTCTCTACTAAGAACAGTATGTGCAAGTTAATATATGATTACACTGGTTTTACCCTTTGTATAAGTTTCCCATTGCTGCTGTAACAAATTATCACAATCTTTTCTGGTTTGTAACAACACAAACGTAGATCTTACAGTTCTGGTAGTCAAATGTCCGAAATGGTTTTCACTACGCTATAGTCAAGATGTTGGCAGGGTACATTCCCTTCTGGAAGCCCAGGGAAAAATCTGTGTCCTTGCCTTTTCCATCTCCTAAGGGCTGCCCTCATTCCTTGGCTCATAGCCCCTTCCTTTATCTTCAAAGCCAGCAACATAGGGCCAAATTCTTCTCAAAATACTGTCTGTAGTTCTCTTCTTTCTACCCCTTTTAAGGACTTTGTGTTTATATTTGGACCCACTCAAATAGTCCTAGATAATCTCTCTATTTTGACATCAGCTGGTTAGCAATCTTAATTCTATCTGCAATTTTTAATTCCTCACTTTCCACGTAACTTATTTATACGTTCTGAAGATTAGGACATGAACATTGTTGAGGGGGGCAATATTCTGCCTGCCATGTCTCTTATGAATAATTCTTTGAAATTTTAGGTAGTTTTGATGGTCCAGTTCTAGGGAGAAGCAAGCACGAAGTGTTTTATTTACAATGAGCAAATGATTTCAAAAAACAGTGCAGGGAGGTCTAGCTCCTTTTAGGGAGGTCTCTAGACGGAAATGACTGGCAGAGATGAAGCCAAGTTGTAATTTCATTTCCTCACTGATGGATTCAACAGGCTGATAACTCTCAATAGCAATATTAAGTAGGAACACTCACAGTATTTTGAAAATGTTTCCTCAAAGGAACTTCACAAATTCATTAGGCTAAAGTAAAATTTATTTTTCTTAAGAAAGTGACAAGATATTTTGTGACTTGAGAACAATAGCTTGCCAAAGCTTATTTCTGCCTTCTTTCAAGAAAAAAATTGTAAAATCCTTTCATGTATGTTTGGTTTCAGGTAAATAGAAAATAAAGTACAGTTTGAGGGAGTCTCTGCCAACACATTAGAAGAACATTTAACATGCATTAAAATTACTACAGTTTACCTGAACTATCATACATATTGTGGCATAAAACCTATTGGCAAAGACTGAAATTTCTAGAAGAAAACATAAGGTACATAACATTTTAAAACCTAACTTATTGGGAAACTTTAATTTTGAAAATAAAAAAGAAATTGCAAATTATATTAAAATACTAAGGATTAGAAGTCTAATTCAAGCCAGAAGCACATGAAATTCAAATATGGCTCTACTCATCACTCTCTGTGCATATGCAATAAAGTGTTTTCAGAAAAACTTCATAGTTTAAAGAGAAACTTAGAAGAATTCAAAATTAAACATACCCTTGAGTATTTACCAACTTCCGCCCTGAAGGAATACAATCTGGCTAATGAATTTTTATTAGTAGTTTGACACTTACTAATACTCCAAAAGTAAAATTAGTAACCTTGATCTCTTACTCTGATCTTGTTCTATGATTTGAAACAAATACAGGAAATATTGCAATGATTTATACTGGAATATTTTCCATATTAAACTAAAAGTTACAGATGAGTAGATGGCATTTTTTAAGAAACTTATTTGTACTGTTATCATAGCTATAATGAATGAAGTGATAGTACCTATCTCATTTCCTCCTCAAAACCCCTTATTTATCCATGTCTGATATTTGCCCAAAAGAAATGTATGTCTTTGAATTCAGTATTGTCTTTTAGGAATTGTCGTTCGGTAAAATTCAAGTATTCCTGAGATTGTTATTATTTGTCTTATGATTATATGATAATGACAATAAATAATAACAATTAAAATGTACTGGTTAACTAGTACTATGTTAGCAATATAGCTGTGTCATCAGATCCTCCCCACAACCCTGAGACAGCTTTTCTTAAGGTTCTTGGTTGCAAGCAAGAGAAGTCAAAATGATTGCTCTAAGGGTGAATGCAGTGTCCACAGAAAACACTCTAAGAAGAACATGCCTAAATTACTGAGTAAAACCTTTAAAAACATGCTCATATTGTTTAGCTGATTGGAAGCAACAATAAAGAACAAATCGGTAGATAATTGATCATCAGGAGCCAATGTTCATGGCAGAACTTATGGTTATCCCCAATAACAAAAAGATTGCTTGAGAAGGGACACAAAGAACAGGCAACAAAGACTAGAGTCCAAGCAAGGTAAGAGATTGAACAAATGGCTTTTCACTTGCAAAATCCCAGAACCACTAAAGAGTCATGCATTGAAGGGATGCTACATGCTCTAAAATGTATTTTTGTTGTTGTTGTTGTTGGAAAACAAATCCATTTTACAAATGTAGGCAAAAGTGTTGCCTTGGCTAGTGAAGATGAGAGATGAAGAAAAATCTTCCACGAGAATCCTAAACCCTAGTCTCTGATCAACCAGACAGGGCTCGAATTTAAATTACACATGTGGCATAAAAACAAAATAAAACAAGAACACTCAGAAATTTTTATTTAAATGTGGGATAAGAGAAGATCAAATATAACAGGTCTGTAAGACAATCTAGATCTGAAACAAAATAGCATATTGCTAGAAATAAGATCATGGCTTATCAATAAAAGCTTCAATGCACCAGAAGTTTACTCCATAACATAGCTTCAAATTTAAAAAAAACTTGAAAAGACTTCAAGGATAAATTGACAAGTACACCATTACATTGGGACATTTTAAACATACAGTGTCAATAAATCAAGAAGAAACATATTTGTAAAATACAGAAAAATATAGAAGTCTTCAACAAAAAACATAACATTGAAAAGACATGAACAATACAAAACTATTACATACGAAATTTACCGGATACCGGTAGAACAGGGCTTAGAAGAAAATTAGTATCTTTAATGCATATTTCTAAAGGAAGAAAAGCAGAATATAAATGCACAAAGAATAAAGTTTTAAGAAATTAGAAAATGGACAATGGGATAAACCAAACCAAAAGAAACGATCAAAGTAAATCATAATGTAATGAAATTAAAAGTATAATCTAAAAGACAATAACAACAAAATTAAAATTCTGTCAAATAATAAAATTAATAAATTTATTGTAACATTCATAAAGAAAAAAAGGTGAGAAATCACAAACAAACTTTAGAAATGAGAAAGAAAATGGTATTAGGATTCTCTACAAAAGCAGAACCAATAGGACATATAGATAGGTATAGATATAAATATACAGCTGTATAAGAGGGGACGGATTATGGGAATTGGCTCAAATGATTATTGAGGGTGAGAAGTCCCATGACTTGCCATCTGCAAGCTGGAGAACGACAGGACTTGGTGGTGTAATTCAGTGTGAGTCTAAAGGGCTGGGAACCAGGAGACCAGTTGCTGTTAAGTCCCAGAGTGTGAAGACTCAAGGGCCTGGAGTTCTTATGTCCAAAGGCAGGAAAATATGAATGTCTCAACTCCAGAAGAGACAGATAACTCACTTTCCTCTGCCTTTCTGTCCTCAATGGATTAGATGGTGTCCACCTACATTGGGTGAGGGCAGATTTCCTTACTCAGTCCACTGATTCAAACGCCAGTATCTTCTGAAAACTCCCTAACAAACATATCCAGAAATAAGGTGTGGCCAGCTGTCTGGGTATCCTTTAACCCAGTCTGCTTGACACTTAAAGTTAACCATCACAGGGACTAAATGGAGTTGTAGTAGTTTTTAATGTAAGAAAATACAAAAACAGGTTCTCACCAGGCTAACTTAAATAGATAAAATTTCTAATATCAGAAATGAAAGGGCATCACTACAGACCTCATATGCATTAAAATGATAATAAATCAATGCAATAAACAACTCTATGCCCAAATTTGATAATTTAGATGAAATGAACCAATTCCTTGCAAGACAAAATCCACTAAAACTCGCAAAAGGACAAATAGACAATCTGAATAGGCATATAACAACGAAATAAATTGTACTGATAGCACCAGACCCAGATGGGTTCACTAATTCTAGCAAACATTTAAGGAATGAATTGTACTAATTCTCTACAATCTCTTTCAGAAGATAGAAGATAAGGGACTAGTACTTATTCTATGAGGCCAACTATCAGAGCATCAAAACCAGATGAAGACATTACAAGAAGCTACACACGAATGTATCTCATGAACATATATGCAAAAATCCTCAACAAAATATTAGCAAAATTAGTCCAACATTGTATAAAAAATGTACACTATGACCAAATGGGATTGATATCAGATATGCAAGTCTGGTTTGACTTTTGAAAATCAATGTGCATAACACATCACATCAAGAGGTTAAAGAAGAAAAACCATATAATCACCCTAATAGATACAGAAAAAGCATTTGATAAAATCTAACGTTGATTCATGATACAAACCAGGAATAAAGGAGAACTTTCTCAACATGATAAATAACTAGAAAAAATATCTACAACTTGACTTAATGTCAAGAAACTCAAAGCTTTCTCAGGATATAAAGACAAGAATGTCACTCTCCCCACTCCCTTTCAACATCATATTGGAAGCCCTAGCAATGCAGTAAGACCAGAAGTGGTAATTAAATTGTTTCTATGAAAAAAAAATTTTAAGGCCTTAGAACCAGCAAAGATATTATTCTCTTGATCTTTAAGGGAAAAAAGAAATAAAACTGTCTTTGTTTGCAGATGACATAATCATCTTTGTAGAAAATCCTCCAAGATCAATAACAACAAAAAAATCCCTGGAATTAATAAGCAATTATAGCAAGGTTGCAGACACAAAGTTAATATACAAATGTCAGTTATTTTTCTGTATATCAGTATTGAACAAGTTGAATTTGAAATTTAAAACAGTATCATTTCAATCAGCACTTCCAAAAAAAATGAAATACTTAGGTATAAATATGGAAAACTACAAAACTCTGATGACAGAAATCAAAGAACTAAATAGAGAAGTATTTCACGTTCATAGATGACTCAGTATTATAATGATGTTCATTCTTCCCAACTTGATCTACAGATTTAATGCAATCCCAATCAATATCCCAGCAAGTTATACTATAGATATCAACAAACTGCTTCTAAAGTGTATATGGAAAAGCAAAAAACCCAGAATAGCCAACACAATATTAAAGAACAGAGTTGGAGAAGTAACACTACTTTAAGATTTAATAGAAAAGTACAGTAATTAAGACAGCACAGTAGTGGCAAAAGAATAAACAAATTGCTCAGTGGAATAAGATAAAGGGCCTAGAAATAGACTCACATAAATATAATCAAATTGACAAAGAAACAAAGGCAATGTAATTTTTTAAAAGTTGTCTTTTCAACAAATGGTTCTGGAAGAAATAGAAATCCAAATGCAAAGAAATGAATCTAGACTTAAACACCTTCTTAAAATTAATTCAAAAGAGATCATAGACCTAAATATAAAACCTTTTAGAAGATAACAGAAAATCTACATGGCACTGGGCTTGGCAATAACCATCTAGGTACAACATCACTGGATGATTCAGGAAAGAAAGAAATAAGTTGAACTTCATCAAAATTAAAAATTTATGCTCTGCAAAAGATAATGTCAAGAGAATAGGTAGATAAGCCACAAACTGGGAGATGTTTGCAAAAGACGTATCTGATAAAGGACTGCTATCCAAAATAGAAAACTCTGAAAACTCAGCAATAAGAAAACAAACATTCTCGTTTTAAAAAAATGGGTCAAATACATTAACAGATACCTCATCAAAGATATACAGATGACAAATACATGAAAAGATGTTCCACATCATATGTCAGGGAAAGGCAAACAAAGAGATAACCACTACACACCTGTTAGAATTGCCAAAATCCAGGACACTGACAACACCAAATGCTGGCAAGCATAGGGAGCAATAGAAATTCTCATTTATTACTGGTATGAATGCAAAACAGTACAGCCACTTTGGAAAATAGTTTGCAAGTTCCTTACAAAACTAAACATACTGTTATCATATGTTCCAGCACTCACATTCCTTGGCTTTTACCCAAAGAAACTGAAAACTTATATCCCCACAAAACCTGCACACAGATGTTTAGAGAAGTTTTATTCAAAATTGCCAAAACTTGAAGTAAGATGTCCCTCCCTTAAGTGAAGGGATAAATAAATTGTGGTACATACAGATGAAGGAATATATTCAGCACTGAAACGAAATGAGGTATCAAGTCATGAAAGATATGGAGGAGGCTTAATCACATATTACTAACTGAAAGAAGCCAACCTGAAAAGGCTGCATACTGTATGATTCCAATTCTATGACATTCTGAAAAAGACAAAACGACAGAGAAAGTAAAAAGATCAGTGGTTGCTAGAGGTTTAGGGTAGAGATGGGTGAATAAATGAAGCACAGAGGATTTTTGGGGCAGTAAAATTATACTGTACATATATTATTTGTACATACATTAATTGAATGTAATTATGTACAAAATTATGAGCATTATGAATATAATTATGTAAACAATTAACATTAATTGTACATAATTATTTGTACATACAGTAATTGAAGATCCATGTCACAATAGATTGATCCAAACCTAAAGAATATACAACACCATGAGTGAACCCTAATGTAAACTATGGATTTGGGTGATAATGGTGTGTCAACGTAAGTTCATCACCTGTAGCAAATGTGCCACTATGGTGACATTGATAATGAGGAAGGGGGTGAGACAGGGGTATAGGAAATCACTGTACCTTCCACTCAAATTTGCTGTGAATCTAAAACTGCTCTAAAAAAAAATAAAGTCTCAACCTCTTACAGACTATGTAAAGAACAAAACAAAATAAACTATGCAAACATTTCAATTATTTATAAACAATTAAAGCATTCCTTTAAATCCGAAACAGGACAAGGGTGCTATTACCACTTCATTCAACACTGCTCACAACACACAAACACGAGAGCAGGGGACAGTGAACTCATAAGAAGAATGAGGGGTGCCTAAGAAAAAGGCCACAGTCTTTGAAGTCAGTAAATCCAACACACGCTGAAGTGAAGAGAATCCTACAAAGACATGTAAACCAGAAAAGAAGTGGGGAGACATTTTACAGGTACAAAAGAAAGGAAGAAAAGAAGAAAGGTAAGAGAAGAAAGGTATAAGGTTTAAAAAAGAAACACAACATTTATTGGCAGCTGATACAGGTGTCTTCACAGAAAACTCAATCTATGTATTGAAAAATTATTAGAATGAAAAATGTTAATAAAGATTTGAAAAGTGACACTCTCTCTTTTCAACAAGTGGTGCTGAGAAAACTGGATATCCACATGCAAAAGAATGAAGTTGCACCTTTACCTAAGACAATATACAAAAATTAACTAAAAATGGTTCAAAAGACATAAGTTGAACAGCAAAGATTTTAAAACCCTTAGAAGAAAACATTAGGGTAAACCATCATCGCATTAGATTTGCAATGATTTTATGATGTAACACCAAAAGCATAGGCAACAAAATAAAAAAATGAGTTGCACTACACAAAAATGAAACCTGCGCACCAAAGGACACAATCAACAAAGTGTAAAGGCAACCCGTGGAATTGGAGAAAATACTTACAAATCATTTATCTGTTAAACAGTTAATATCCCTAATATATAAACAAACTCCTACAGCTCAACAGCAAAATGCTTTTAAATAAGCAAAAGATTTAAATTGACATTTCTCCAAAGAAGATATATAAATGGCCAATAAACATATGAAAAGATGCTCAATATCATTGTCCTTAGGGAAGTGAAAATCAAAACCACAATGAGATACTACTTCACACATTTTAGTATAGCTATAACATCTTTAAAAATGGTAATAATGTACATCAATAGAAACCCTTGTGCATTGCTAGGAGGAATATAAAATGGTATAAGCTGCTATGGAGAACAGTTTGGTGATTTCTCAACAAGTTCAGCATAAGTCTATAATATGACCCAGCAACTCCACTCTTTGGTGGAATATATGGTATATATGGAATATATGGCAGCATTATTCACAAAAGCCAAAAGGTGTATACTATCTAAGTGTTCACTAATACATCAATAGACAAACAAAACTATGTACATTCAATGGAATATTGTCCATCCATAATAAGAAACAAGGAGGTAATAGCCAGAGCAATCAGGCAAGAGAAACAAAAGGGATCCAAATAGAAAAAAAAAAATCAAACTATCTCTCTTCACTAATGATATGATCTATATACCTAGAAAACCCTAAAACCTCCACAAAAAAGATTCTGGAGCGAATAAACAATTTTAGTGATGTTTCTGAATACAAACTCAACGTAAAAAATCAGTAGCATTTCTATACACCAATAATGTCCAGGCTAGGAGTCAAATCAAGAACACAATCCCATTTACAATAGCCACAAATAAAATGAAATACCTAGGAATACAGCTAACCAAGGAGGTCAAAGATCTCTACAAGGAGAACTATAAAACACTGCTGAAAGACATCAGAGATGACATAAATGAATGGAAAAACATCCCATGCTCATGGATTGGAAGTATTAATATTGTTAAAATGGCTATACGCCCAAAGCAATATATAGATTCAACACTATTCCTAGCAAACTACCAATGTTGTTCTTAACAGAATTGTTTAAAACTATTCAAAAATTCATATGGAATCAAAAATGAGCCCTCAAATCCAAAGCAATCCTAAGTTAAAAGAACAAAGCCAGAAGTATCACAATACCTGGCTTCAAATTATAAGGCTGTAGTAACCAAAACAGCTTGGTACTGGTATAAAAACAGACACACAGACCAATGGAACGGAATAGAAAACTCAGAGATAAAGTCACACACTTACAACTCTCTGATCTTAGACAAAGACAGCAAAAACAAGCAATGGGGAAATGACCTTCTGTTCAATATATGGTGCTGAGATAACTAGCCATATGCAGAAGAATTAAACTGAACCTTTATCTTTCACTATATACAAAAAATTAACTAAAGATTGATTAAAGATTTAAATGTAAGATCTGAAACTGTAAAATCCTAGAATAAAATCTAGGAACTACTCTTCTTGACATCAGCCTTAGCAAAGAATTTTTGACTAAGTCCCCAAAAGCAAATTGCCAGAAAAACAAAAATTGATAAATGGGACCTAATGAAACTGCAGTGCCTCTGCACTGCAAAAGAAACAACAGAGTAAACAGCTTACAGAATAGGATAAAATATTCACAAACTATGCATCTGACAAAGGTCTAATATCCAAAATCTTTAAGAAATGTAAATCAACAAACAAAAAACAAATAACCTTATTAAAAATGAGCAAAGAATATGAATGTACACTTCTCAAAAGACAACATAGAAGCAGCCAACAAACATGAAAAACTGTTCATCACTAATTATCAGAGTGAGATACCATCTTGCACCACTCAGAATGCCTATTATTAAAAAAAAATATGCTGGTGAGGCTACAGAGAAAAGAAAATGCTTACACACTGCTGGTGGGGATGTCAATTGGTTCAGCCACTGTGAAAAGTAGTTTGGAGACTGGATATATATCCAAAGGAAAATAGATCACTACATCAAAAAGGCACATGAACACGTATGTTCATCACTGTGCTATTCACAATAGCAAAGATATGATATCAACCTAGGTACCCATCAGTGGTAGACTAGATAAAAATTATGTGGTACATACATACCATTGAATATTACACAGCCATAAAAAAGAATGAAATCATGTCCTTTGCAGCAACAGGGATGGACCTAGGCCATAATCCTAAGCAAACTAACACAGGAACAGAAAACCAAATACCCCAAGTTCTCACTTATAAGTGGGAGTGAAACATTGAGCACCCATGGACAAAAACATGGGAACAATAGACACTGTGAACTAGTAGAGACGGGATGGAGGGAGTAGAGAGGCATAGGTCAAAAAACTGCCTATTGGGTACTAGGTTCACTACTTGTGTGCCATATGCCTGTACAACAAATCTGCATAAGTACCCTATGTATCTGAAAGTTAAAAGGAAAAAAATGAAATTTTGACACAGGCAACAACATGGATATACCTTGAAATATTATGCTAAGTGAACTTAGCCAGATACAGAAGGACATATATTACACGATCCCACTTATATGAGGTACCTAGAATAGGCAAATTCCTAGAGACAGAAGTAGAACAGAATTATGAAGGGCAGTGAAGAGGGAGGAACGGGGAGTTATGTTTAATGACTACAGAGTTTATATTGGGGATAATGAAAAAGTTTTGCAGATAGATGGTGGCAATGGTTAATGCAACATCATGAACGTACTTAATGTCACTGAATTATATATACTTACAAATAGGTAAAATATTAAATACTCTGCTATGTATATTTTACAATAAAAATTATATTCTATACCATAAAAGAACTATTGCAACATTAAATTAAAACATCCATTTTACTAACCAATAAGAAAAAAAAATAAATATCTGGAATTAAAAACATATATATATATAAGTATTTTATAGAAATGTTAAGACTTTATTGAAAGACAATAAGAAAGATGAAATGTGTATCACATTCATAGATGGGATGATCCAAATTATAAATTTTCCCTAAATTATTTATAAACTCAATATAGTCCCAATCATAACCACAAAGGGATTTTCCATGGAACTTGATGAGCTAATTGTCAATCTATTTAGGAAAACAAAGGCCCAATAACAGTCATGACACAAAAGTAACCTCCACTGACATTAAGAATTGTTAAAATAATCTATTGTTAGTAAAACAATGTAATGTTGGCACAGCAAAAGATAAACAGATCAATGGAACAAAAGAAACTCAGAACTGGGACAAATGCTTATCTATAGGGAATAAAAATGAAAGGAAACCTCTAGGTTATGCTACACACACACACACACACACACACACACACACGCACACACAGATTTCAGATGCATTGTGGTCTTAAATATGTAAGAAAAACATAGGTAAATAAGCCCATGACTTTAGGGTAAGGAAAGATTTCTTCAACAAAACATGTTTAAAAGTTAACCTATCAAAGAAAAGATTATAATTATGATTATATTAAAATGAAGATTTCTGTTTAACCTAAAACACCATGTAGAGAAGGATAACTTTCAAATGGAAAAATGTTCACATATGAAGGCAAATGACTTGTTTCCAGAATATATTAAGAACCAGTCCAAATATATCAAGAACAAACCACCCTCCCAACAGAAAAATGGGAGAAGACATGAACAGGCATTTCACAGAAAAATAAAAGTACCTCAAATGTCTAAAAGTCACATAATATGATTCACACTTCAGAAGTAATCAGGGAAATATCAAATGTTGGCAAGATGTGGACTGATATGGTTTTGCTGTACTCCCACCCAAATCTCATCTTGAATTGTAGCTCCCATAATCCCCACATGTGATGGGAAGGACCCAGTGGGAGGTAACTGAATCATGGGAGCTGGTTTTTCCCATGCCCTAACTCATGGTAGTGAGTAGGTCTCATGAGATCTGATGGTTTTATAAATGGGAGTTCCCCTGCACACGCTGTCTTCCTACTGCCATATAAGATGTGCCTTTGCTCCTCTTTTGCCTTCCACCATGATTGTGAGGCCTCCCCAGCCATGTGGAACTGTGAGTCTATTAAAGCTTTTTCTTTGTAAACTACCCAGTCTCGGGTATGTCTTTACGAGCAGCATAAGAACAGACTAATACACGGAAAATGGGAACTCTCATTTAAAAGTGATTATAACTTAGTAAATTTGAACATACACACAACTTCTATGATCCAGAAAATTTTACTCCTACATATATTACCTACAGGAAATCTGGCATAGGGCCTTAAGAATATATGAGAATATCGATACCAGCATCATCTGTAATAGTAAGAAACTACAAACAACAAAAGAAGAGAAAAGCAAATGTGCTGTAGTTTCACAACACAATGCCAAATTGCAGGGGGTATTAACTGGAGCTACACATTGGAAGTGGATAGGAGGCTTTTAAAAATACCCATGACTAGGCCCTACACCAAGAGATAAGAATTTCATTGATATGTGGTAGAACCCAGGCATTAATAGTTTTGAAAATCTTCCCAGTTGATTCAAATGTGCATTGATGTTGATTAACCACAGTTATATAACATTGTAAATGAAATAAAACTACACACACAATCATGAATGAGTCTCAAAAAAACACAATTGAGACAAGAAAATTTCTGAAAAATACAAAGATCTCACTTGTGTTAAAAGAAAAAGAACTACACGATGTATTGTTTACAGCTACGTACATATGTAATAAAACTATAAAAAATGCAAAATAGTATAAATATCAAAGAGTGCTTGTATCTGGTGAGAAGGAAGATGATGTAAGTAGGAAAGAATATACAAAGAAATGCATTTTAAAAGCATTTTAGATTTAAAATGCATTCCTTTTTTGTCATGAAAGTGATATTTTAAAATTTTATTTGACACATTGTAATTGTACATATTTATGGGGTACAATTTAGTGTTTGAATACACATCTGTTATAAAATGATAAAATCACAGTATTTAGCATGACCATCATCTCATGCATTTATCATTTCTTTGTGGTAAGGATATTCAAAAGCTTCTTTTCTGTCTATTTTATAATATACCATATCTTGCTTAAAGTCTTACTTCTGAAGATAATAGTGGTTACTTAGCGATGTGTGTGAATGCTTACCCTTCATTAAATTATGTTTCTAGATATTCTTTAGCATATGTAATATAAATGCTTTAAGTTATTTGTAAGATTAATAAAAACATAATGAGAAGCTCATAGAATCAGTGTTAACACTGAAGAACCAGATTTGAAAAACTAGCAGAAATTCTGGAAGTCTTGTCTACTGAGAACACTCGTGACTCGACACTGAATGTTGCTCAGTAATCACTGCCAGGATAAAGGCTCCACTGACCATCATGCAATTTTGTATCTTTCTCTTTGTCTGTCCATACTAAGCACACACACACACACACACACACACACACACACACACACGGAAATCTGAAATTTGACATGCTTATTGCACTGTTACAAGCAGTCTGGGAAACATAAATATCTTTTTAGCTTCAGCAGTGGGAACTGGGCCCTGCCAATATCCCCCAGGCCATCAGGCAACCCTGATTGATAGATAGGCTTATTGAAACTTCAGAGAGTTAAGGAATTTGTCTAGTGAATGACAGAATTCAGGCACCACATTTCCTCACTTGTACCTCTGTGTTTCCCGACAAGAGGATCATTTGGTAAACCTAGGGGTAGAAGCCAAAGAAGAAAAAAGGCTTGTTTGGTTTTTCTTTGTCTTTCGTGGAAAAACATCTTTTCATTAGCGCAAAAGACTTGTTTATTTAAGGAGCAACTTCTACTCCTACACTCACATCTTAAACCACCCCACCCCCACACACATACATACACATACAGGTGCATGCACACATTTATTTATTGGTTTTGTTTGGTCAGTTGATGGTTTTTATCTTTTCTCTGCCACTATAGAGACATTGCCTTTGGGATACTATAATGTGAAAACATCAGTTTCTTATTTATAATGCTCCTTTATATGTACACTTTTGAAATTTCAACTATCATGGAAAACAGAATCCTTTGTATTCTGTATTATGCAGTGTAATATGCACATATATACATGTATTTATGTGTGTGTGTAGTTACACATATATACACACGTGTGTTATTGGCTCAAATTATTGGGCACAAAGTGGTCACCAGTAACTTCTATGGGAGTGTTACCTTGGTGATGGCAGTGAGGTTATCTAGTAAGTATTGTCAGGCTGTAAAAATTGTTTTCCTCAACATGAACATGTACGTGGGAGTGCTGGTCCCAGAGAAGAGGAGGCAGAAGGAGCATACGCTTGAGTTAGGGAATGGCAGCAACCCACAGCCTTGGCCTGATTTTTTCTCAGTACCAGGGAAGGAAGCCAAAGCCTTGAGTGGAAATCAATTGCTAAAGTCTCATGAACCTCAAACTGTACTGCAGGAAAATTCATAAGCAAAGACTAATACTGTGTAAAAAGGAACCCAAATCATGACACCAGCATCTTAGTGCAGACAGCTTAGTGAGATGGGAACAATGTGGGCCACATGAAAAAGCATGCCCATGGTCTGTTCTTATCCCCATGAGCTCACAAACGCTCATCACCAGCTCCCCAGAAAGAAGCTTAACAAAGTCAATAGAACTGACTGCACAGCTTTTGTGTTCCATTGTGCATAAATATGGGCGATAAGGGTGCAGCGTTCAATGAGAGTGTCAAAAAGCCATTACATGTCACAGGAGCAAAGTCTCTTAAAGTGGATTTGTTATATTTAATTAGACACAGACATAAAAAATAGCCCTCTCTGTTGAGTGTCAATTTAACATCTCTCCACTTAGACTCTGCAACGAATAACCTTTTCAGTCATATAACAGCTAAAACCAAAGCGCATCCTTATTTATGACAATTTCAGAAAGAAAAACTGCACAATATTGGAGTTGTATACACAAGTAAATAAATCGCATTTGAAGCTAATGTCCCCAGAAATATTTTCAAAATAAGTGGAAAAATCAGTATTTAAAAAATATTTTCCAAAGAAAGTAATGTAACAACCAGTTATAACAAGTGTATTTATTACAGTTTCTCATTTTTAAAAATTAAAACTGTTGCAAGGTAATTTTCTACATAGATATACATCTATAGCAAACTGAAATATACATAAAGCTGTATGTATATTGTACCATTTTGATAGGATCCTAGAAGACTTCATTTGGATAAAAGAATGTCTTCAGTTAAAATAACACTTTTCTTTAAATTACAAAATATAATTGAAACAAAAATCAGAACATATTCACCTTGAGTTCACTTCCGCTTACCTGGAATATAAATGTGTAAATCTCATTAAATATAAGTTTTACATATAAACTGAAATTCAGTGTGAATTTATAATGTTTTAAAACAACAATGCTTGTGAGTCTTCCTCACAAATATGTTTGACTTTCAGTGAATTTGTGAACAGATAAAGGAGAGAACTCACCCAACCCCTGTATCTAATTATTTTCAGCAGCCCTGCAGGTGTGTGGCCCAGAGAAATCACAGCACAGAGGCAGAAAATGAAGTTATACAGACTTCCTCCATCTCACCTGTGCACTGTAGTAAAACATGCTTAGCTGTGTCCCTTCTGGACCCTTACAAAGTGGAGTTGTCTGCTACCTGCTATGGTCAGCATTTGCTGCTACTCTAGAGCATAAGCCCAGCCTTGTTGAAAGTCAAGAGTTGGCCAGTGTCTTATTCATCTATTTCCCAAATAGCTCATTGGGTAAGGTAAGGCTATGAGTGAGTCTAGGTATGGATGGATGAATCAAACCAGAATAGCTCATTCCTTCCTAGCAGAGAAGAAAAGAGCTGACTGTATTATATAATTCTGAAAATTCTGTGCAGTCAGTTCTAAAATTACCTAAGACAGAGCAGCTTTTATATTACATTTTATATGTGAAATATATGCCAAAAGAGGAAGCAATGACAGAAGCGTGAGATTAGAGGACCCACAGGGTAACCAAGGCATAGTAAGTACAGGGAAGATGGGAGACAGTAGATAGATAGGCAAGAAATCAAGTCACAGAACCTGAGGCTGAGGTGCCACCTCTTGCCAGTGTGTTCTAGTCAACGGCATAGTCTATCATAAGCTTCTGTTGCCAACACTAGTTAAAATTTGTGAATGACTGACATTTAAATTGAAAGCAGACTTCAGTGAATACCTAAAATCTCTTTAATGGAGAGCGCATTTGGTTGCCCTGTCCTGAAGAGGGAAAAATGGACCTACTGAGAATTGCCAATAGGTGATTGCTCCTCAACAGTGCATCTGTCATGGGCACTCCATGGAGAAAAACGTTGAGAACTGCTACTTTGCACAACATATACTCTGCCTGGGGCCCTCATGAACTGCTTGCTTATTCTGATATATAACCCCAGAGATTTGAATTCACGTAGAACTCTATATGTGTTTATGGGCTGCATAGGGCACTACACAAACATATGCTGAACCTAGGTAACCATATGCATGTCCACATAATCCTCCAAAATGCATTTCATATGTCAATTCTGGGTGGGAAAAGGGCTATGAGAAGACAGAAGTAAAGTGTCTAAGAAGACAGAAATGTGGAAATAATAAAATGCAAAGGACCTTAAGGTGATTCAAAGTCAGGCTCAATAGCCTAAAAGGAATGAACAGAGACAGCACATGAGCCCATTAGTGTAAGCCTTTACTAGAGCCTCATGGTACCCTTTGATGCCATGTGCTATAAGAAAACTTGATTAAAGCAAAACTGAAGGTGCGTCTCCATAGGACTTGCAGATTTGGGGCAGATACGAAAGATGGGAAAAGTAAAGGACCCCAAATCTGCCCTATCTAGAGGTTTCACATCTTTGGGGAAGCAAAACTCTTATCTTTACACAGGGAATGTGAATCTTTAGAAACACCCATGAATGCCTATGAAGATGGGATGGGAGATTCTAGGTAGAGCACTCTTCCAGGAAAAAGAGTGATAGGGCCAGGAAAGAAAGTAGGGTACAATTAAAAAGGTGGGGGTTATGAGGGAAGGATGCTAAACCAGCCAATGAGAATCTTAAGACACTCCCTGGCTCAATGTCCCATGGAGTTGTTAATGACTTGGTGGGTTATCTGTGCTTGACATAGTCATTGTGAAAAAGGTAACTGGAGAGAACAGTAATCAAAATAAAGTATATTTGAGTGGTACCATTTAAGGCATGGTGGCCCCTGGGACAAATTTAAATGTACAGAATTCTTTCCAATTTGAGAGCTCCAGGCTGACAATTACCAACACTCATTATACTTTCATTTACTTTCTTCCCTTCCAATTGTTTTGCTTTTGTTGTTGTTCTCATCAAAGGCCCAATTTCTCTGTATTCATTCTAATTCCTCTGTTCATTACCATTTCTATCACTATCGAGAGATTTTAAGGTTTAGCAGCTATTTCCTTATATCAATTTTCTACATCAGTTTTTGGAGTGAGAAGGCAGACAGCAGAGAAACCTATTAACATGAGATTGACTCACAGTTGAGTCTTGAAATGATTTACTTGAACACTGGCCACTTTTGTCATCATTGAAAGGTCACACAAAAAGAAACACATTTTAATTTATTACAAGGGGAAAAGCCTGCTGGCGCTGACTCATTCTGGAAAGCCATACCTGTCCAGCAGATCCAAGGAGTTTGGCAAAAACAGAGGGTTCAGGGAAAAGGAGGTCAGATTGAAGATCAGAAAGGACTCTTAGTTGTAAATAAGTTTCTCACTAGTTTCACTAGTAGACAGAAATTTATTAAACAATATAGGCAGCACACAGACCTTTCAGGAGGATCAAGAACTACCCTTGGACACTGTACAGCTAAGTTACATGCCCAAGTCCCACTGGCAGGTGGCTGCAGTAAAATCTGGTTGCTGCCATCAGTGACAGGGACACTTGAGCTTGCATTATTGATGCTGGGTGGGAATCCTCTGTGAGGACCACTCCAATGGCCGCCATGAAAAGAGAGTATCTCTGCCACATAGATTTCTACTTTTTCAACTCACTCTTGAAAAATGAAATTTTGGTCAGATACATGTGGATGATGAAGCTGAGGCCATATGCTAAGCTCCAGCTGAAAAGGAAGTGGGAAAGTGAGTTCCCAGCTCATATCTTGAGGACATGGGACTCATAAGATGAAAAAATCTCACATAGGAGAAGCATTCAAGAGGTGCTGGGTATCTAAAACTATATACTGAATGTCCACTACGGTAGGAGACTTTAGATAACTCAAGGTCTTTAAATACTAAGAAAAAAATATCAAAAAGTGTATCACATGTCTGTGTTTGCCATCACTAATTGGTTTCTCTGAGAGAACAGTAGGCATATTGTTATATTATGATTGTGTGTGTGTGTGTATATATATATATGTGTGTGGATGGATGGATGGATAGACAGACAGGCAGACAGACAGACAGACAGACAGACAGACAGACAGACAGACAGGTAGGTAGATAGAGATTTTCTCATTCCATGGTTCCTGGCTTATAACTCCCACAGCCCTTGGTACAATGGGTGCTTTAGGCCTCAGAAACAAGCCTCAGGAACCAGAATCTCTCCCTCTCACTCCCTCCTGTCCCTCTTCCACCTTCCCACCTTTTTTAATCTGATTGTAGGTCAACAGACCTTCATTCCAGAGAGAGTTTTGCCCCATACCCTAGAGGAAGGAATGCTTCACAGAGAGGCCAAGAAAAGCCTGAACAGATGGGCCTTGCTGGGTTTAGATCATGGGATTTTTGCCTAATCACACTTGCACATGGTCATCAATCGAGCTATGTAATGAAGCCTCCATAAAAAACCCAAGAGGACAGCGTCAGAGAGCTTCCAGATAGCTGAACATGTGGACCTACCTGGAGGGTGGTACACCCAAGGAGGGCACGCAAGCTCCACTCTTCCTTCCCCCATACCTCACCTTGCGCATTTCTTCACCTGTATCCTTTGTGACATCCTTTATAATAAACCAGTAAACATGTTTCCCTGAGTTCTGTGAGCCACTCCAGCAAATTAATTGAACCCAAAGAGGGGGTCATGGGAACTCCAACTTGAAGCTCATTAGTCAGAAGTTCTACAGGCCCATATTTGCTACTGGTGTCTGAAGGTAGGGGGAATAGTCTTGGAAACAGTGCTATCAACCTGTGGGATCTGACACTATCACCAGGCAGATAGTGCCAAAATTAAATTGGAGGACACCCAGCTGGTGGTGTCCACTTCCTGGTGTGTGGAGAAAAAAAAACCGGCTGGGCGCGGTGGCTCACGCTTGTAATCCCAGCACTTTGGGAGGCCGAGGCGGGCGGATCACGAGGTCAGGAGATCGAGACCACGATGAAACCCCGTCTCTACTAAAAATACAAAAAATTAGCCGGGCGTGGTGGCGGGCACCTGTAGTCCCAGCTACTGGGAGAGGCTGAGGCAGGAGAATGGCATGAACCCAGGAGGCGGAGCTTGCAGTGAGCTGAGATGGCGCCACTGCATTCCAGCCTGGGCGACAGAGCGAGACTCCGTCTCAAAAAAAAAAAAGGAAAAAAACCCCACACCTTTGGTTAGAGAAGTCCTCTTCTGTGTTGATGATTGTTATGGTGGTGTGAGGGCAGAGGAAAAACAGATTGAGAGAGCTTTTTCCTAAACACATATACATGATGAAGTATGCATATATTCTAGTACCCAGTAACAACCAAACTGGTCATCTCAGAACTCCTGCTTCTTTTAAAGCTATAACTAGCCTTACAGATCCTCTGATTCAGCTACTTCATCTGATTAGTGTGTGGAGACTGGATGAATTGGCAGAGATCATCCAAATAATCAGTGGCAGAACTGGAACTGGAATGATGCAATTATACGTGCTCAACACGACTTTCACATTTGCATTTCCTGGGAAATCATTGCTGGTTGAATCAGTCTGCCTATTAGAGTCTATTTTCATTTCCATCAGCTCTAGAATTCCAAAATATCCTGTTACTCGGATGAATATCCTGCTCAAATCTACTTTTAGCTATACTATTTGCCCCTTGTATGAATAGTTCTTTCTCTAACCAAGTCTGATCTGTGCTAGGCCCCAAATTGTCCACACATTGGTATGCTTTTGAACTATCACTTGTGCTGTTCCCTCTGGCTAGAATATTCTTCCACATTTTCTGATTGAAAATAGTCTACTAGTTCTTGGAAGGTAAATCAAGTATAACCTTATGTCTATTCCAACACACCAGACCCAGCTTAGTAAAAATTTGTGTGTTATATTATATCACTATTATTAATTTACACATATGCCTCCTTCAAAGTGTGAGTAACATTGCCTTCTTTGAATCCCTAGTAACTAAAATAGTGTTTTATTCGTAGGGTCCTATGAATGTTTGATGAGTGAGTGATGCTATCCCTTAGGTTCATACTGAATGTGAAACACCCTCAGAATAAGACTCTGGGTCTCACACACAGATCTTTGCAATCCTGGGAATGGGAGAAGCCCCTAACCTCCCCCTACCGTCCCCTGGGCATCTAGACTGACAGAGAGAGCCTCCTGGAGTTTTTGCAGAAGCAGGGCTGATGCACACATGGAGCTCTCCAGGCTCAAATCCCAGAGCAGCCCTGCGCCAGCTGCCATAGCCCTGATAGCGGCCGCCGCAGGGGTGAGGGAGAGCAGTCAGACTGCCCCTGCTCTTCTATGCTATGAAAATACATTAATATTAAATATATTGTGAATATGATTTTGGAAACATTTTTACTGGCTTATTGACATGTCAAGGATTATTACAGTAAGCTTTCAACATACTTAATTTTTGGGGATATCTTAATTTAAGGCTCCCTTTTAAACATTGCCAGTAGTATTGGTTTAACAATTAAAATATAGTTTATCATGTGAATTTGAGTCCTCTCAAGGCTATATTCTAGTTTATTTTTTGAACAAAACTAGTATATATTCGAAACTCTTGTAGTGGGAATCCAGACATGTATTTTTAAACTGAGGTTTTGTATCCAGGATGTGGATGAGTAAAACAAATGTGTCAGTGGTGCAAGGCTTCGATATAATCTTAATTGGAGAAATTGCTGAGTCAACCTTTCCATTCCAGTTTGACTCTATAATTATATTGCAAAATAAAAAGGATTGAATTTCCGAGGCCAAATTAATACTATAAAGAAAGTGACTGATGGAGATGCAAGATGGCTGACTAGAGGCAGCTAGGGTACACCACTCTCACAGAGAGGAAACAAAGTGGTGAGTGAATAGCAGCTATTCAAAGGAATCATCTAAGGGACCAGTCAGGATTTGCAGAGGAAGTGAGAGGACCCACAGAGAACAGAGAGGAGCCAAACTGGGCAATGGTGCATCGGGGTCTGAAGTGGAGCTGGGAGAAGCTCCCCGGCACACGGAAAGGGTGAGTGAATGCAGAGCTCCAGGGGATCCACGCCTCACACAATCTTTGCAATCCTGGGAATGGGAAAAGCCCCTAACCTCCCCCTACCATCCCCTGGGCATCTAGACTGATAGAGAGCCTCCTGGAGTTTTTGCAGAGGCAGGGCTGATGCACACATGGAGCTCTCCAGGCTCAAATCCCAGAGCAGCCCTGCGCCAGCTGCCATAGCCCTGATAGCAGCCGCAGCAGGGGTGAGGGAGAACGGTCAGACTGCCCCTACTCCTCTATGCCAGGCAAGGCTCAGCTCTGGCATCCAGCACAACAGCCCCACCCCTGCCTGAATTCCATGGGTGGGCACAACTCTGTGTTCCCCTGACCACCTACAGAGCAGACCACGCTCCTACTGCTCCAAGCCAGGCAAAGCCAGCTATTCTGGCTTCCAGTGCAGCGACCCTGCTCCCACCTGAACTCTGCGGGCTGGCGCAGTTCTGTGTTTCCCTGGAAAATTCCCGGCCAGCAGACCATACACTTCCATCTCAGCTGCTTCAAGCCAAGCAAGGCTCTGCTCAGGCTTCTAGCACAGAGTCCCTGCCCCCACCTGAACACTGAAGTGGGTCACCGCTCTACATTCCTCTGGGGCAAGACTCTCAATGGTAAAAGACAATGCTTGGCACCTTTATGTGCCCCCAACAGTGAAGTTCAGCATTGTTTGAATGGGAGGGAACTGCAAAGGTGCCACATGCCCCACAGCCACCAGTCTCCATTGCCCCAGCTGAGGGCCCCACCCACTCCAATGAAAGGCCCACAGCACAGCTGCCCTGCCCACACCTGAACATTTTACCTGTGGCCTAGGGCCCTTCTGAAAACCCAACCCCCACAGACCTGTGCTATTCTCTCCAACTCCCACCACCTAAGTGTTCTACCTGCTCCTGCCAGAGAGTTTGGTGACCCAGGGACCAGCACCTGAACTCTGGGCCAGCCCAACCCCAGTCGAGCCCTTTCAGGACTCACACATGCTGTCCAGCAGGCCATCTAGGAGCCTAGGAACTGGGGAACTACCCCATCCCAACTCTGCTGGCACCTGACCACTTCCCTCAGGGCCTCAGGTCAGATCAACCCAACCGGCTGACACCAACATGACCAACACCAACTCACATGAGCCCAAAGGTGTAGTCAGCTCCTTTACAAGAAGTAGCAGTACTATCACATCAGAACAGGCAAGCCTTAAAGTTATCTGTATCAGGTCAAGTGTTGAAGTTATGCCCTGAAATCAGTCCCACAGAGAGTTCCTCATAGGTCTCAACCACATTTCAGTCTAGAGATACACTACAGTGTGTATCTCAGCTAGGAGTCATGAGCCCTGGAACATGGGTGTGACAGAGAAACAGATTATGTTCTTGCCTATCTAGGATGGAGAACCAGTGCAGCCTGTCACCCCCCACCACACAGAAACTCCAGTGTACTTCACCAGGAACTCCTCCTAACCACCCTTACCAGGGCTGGAGCCTGTGCTTGCCATTGGGATATTCATGACCAAGCCAGAGTTTCCACCTATGCCCAGCTGTGTCCCACCACCCTGGTAGAACAGGAAGCTCAGAACACCAGGCACCCTACTGTCCAGTTCTTCACCTGAAACAACAAACAGCACCTCACAGTAAACAAAAATCAAGGTCATAACTACCTGTTTTTGTGTGGCAGCTAGATTTTACCTTCAACTGCCATCTATTGGTCTGTAGGTCAAACCCCACAACTCAATACAAAATCTGCTGACAGAAGAGCACAAGACTATAGAAGCAAGTCAAAAGACCCTATCCAACACAACCCTCTCTATAGGAGAAGGAACCAGTGTAAGAATTCTGCCACCATAAAAAATCTGAATGTTGTAACAACAACAAAGGCTCACTCTAGCTCTCCAGCAATGGTCCCAAAATGGAGGCACAAAGATGGTAGATGGAGAAGTCAAAGCATGGGTTGCAGGGAAACTCAGTGAGATCCAAGGTTGAAATCAACAAAAAGAAATCTGTAAAGCGATCCAGGAAACAAAAGAAGAGGTAAACATCTTTAAAAAAATCAATCAGAGCTATTGAAACTGAAAAACTCACTTAAGAGATTTCAAAATACAATGGAGAGCTTTATCAATAGAGTGGACCAAGCAGAAGGAAGAGTTCCTGGGACTAATGATCAATCTTTCAAAGACACCCAATCAGACCAATAAAAAGAATTTTAAAAAGTCTTTGAGAAATATGAGACTACATAAAGTGACCAAACCTACAAATTACTGGCATTCCTTAGAGAGAAAGAGAAAAAGTAAACAACTTGGAAAACATATTTGAGGGAATAATTCAAGAAAATTTCTTGAATCTTGCTAAGAGGTGGACATCCAGATACAAGAGATCCAGAGAATACCTGCCAGATACTATACAAAACAAGCGTCATCAAGGCATATACTCACCAGACTGTCTAAGGTCAATGCTAAAGAAAAAATCTTAAAGGGAGCTGAGAAAAAGGTCAGATTACACACAAAAGAAACACCATCAGGCTAACAGTGGACTCCTCAGCAGAAATCCTAAAACCCAGAAGAGACTGAAGGCCTGTTTTTAGCATTATCAAAAAAAAAAAACCACCAACCACGAATTTTGTACCCTGCCAAACTAAGCTTCATAAGCAAAGGTGAAATAAAATATTTTGCAGACAATAAATTGCTAAAGGAATGCATTACCACTACAACAATCTTACAAAAGATTCTTAAAGGAGTTCTAAACACAGAGGCAAAAAAACAATATCGGCTTCCACAAAACTATACCTAAGTTCATAGCCCATAGACACTCTAAAGAGACTACACAATAGGAACTACAAAACAATCAGCTAACAACTTTGAGATAGGATCAAAACCTCAGATTTCAGTATTACCCTTGAATATCGATGGTCTTAACACCCCATTTAAAAGGCACAGAATGGCAAGTTTTTTTGTTTTTTTTTTTTTTTTTTTTTTTTTTTTAAAGTAAGACCCAGCCCAGTGTGGTGGCTCACACCTGTAATCCCAGCACTTTAGGAGGCCAAGGCAGGTGGATCACGAGGTCAGAAGATCAAGACCATCCTGGCTAACACAGTGAAACCCCATCTCTACTAAAAATACAAAAAGTTAGCCAGGCTTGGTGGCGAGCACCTGTAGTCCCAGCTACACAGGAGACTGAGGCAGGAGAATGGCATCAACCTGGGAGCCGGAGCTTACAGTGAGCCGAGATATGGTGCCACTGCACTCCAGGCTAGGCGACAGAGTGAGACTCCACCTCAAAAAAAAAAAAAAGCAAGACCCATTTATTTTCTCTCTTAAGAGACCTATCTCACATGTAACAAGCCCCATAGATTCAAGGTAAAGGGTTGGAGAAATATCTGTGACACAAATGCCAGACAAAAAAGAACAGGGGTCACTATTCTTATATCAGATAAAATAGATTATAAACCAACAACAGTCAAAAAGGACAAGGAAGGGCACTATATAATGATAAAGGGATCAATGAAACAAGGTGACTTAAGTATCCTAAAGATATATGTACCCAATATTGAAGCACTCAGATTCATGAAGCAAGTACTTCTAGACCTTCAAAAAGACTAGAGAGACACACAATAACAGCAGGGAACTTCAACACCCTCTTGACAGTAATATATCATTGAGGCAGAAAATTAACAAAGAATTCCTAGACTTAAATTTGACACTTGACCTATTGGACATAATAGTCATCTGCACCCGTCAACCACAAAGTACACATTCTTTTCATGTATATCGCAGAATATACTCTAAGATTAACTATATGCTTGGCTGTAAAGCAGGTCTCAAATTTATAAAAAGTAAAATCATGCCAATCATGTTTTTGGAACACAGTGGAATAAACATACAAATCAATACCAAGAAGATCCCTCAAAACCACACAATTATATGGAAATTAAATAACTTGTTTTTGAATGATCTTTGGGCAAACAATGGAATTAACGCAGAAAAGAAAAACATTTTTTGAAATAAATGAAACAGACACAATATACCAAAATTTCTGTGATATAGCTAAAGCAGTATAAAGAGGAAAGTTCATAGTACTAATGCCTGCATCAAGAACTTGCAGAGTTCTCAAATAAACAATCTCCTGTAAATTAGAAAAATTAGAAAAAAAAACTAACCCCAAAGCTAGCATCAGAAAAAAATAACCAAAATCAGAGTAGAACTGAACATAATTGAGATGTAAAAATCCATGAAAAGTTTAACAAAACCAAAAGCTTGTACTTTGAAAGAATCAACAAGATCAATAGCTAGCTAGCTAAATTCAAAAAAAGGGAGAAGATCCAAGAAATGACAAAGGTAACACTACAATCAGTCCCACAAAAATACAAAAGATCCTCAGAGACTATTATGAACACAACTATGCATACAAACTAGAAAATGCAAAGGAAATGGACAAATTCCCGGAAACACATGTCTGAAGACTGAATCAGGAAGAAATCAAAACTCTGAATAGACCAATATCAAGTTCTGAAATTGAATCAGTAAAATAAAACCCATCAACCAAAAAGAGCTCTTGACCAGATCCATTTACACCTGAATTGTACCACACATACAAAGAAGATCTGGTACCAATACTACTGAAACCATTCCAGAAAATAGATATTTCTCCCATACTCATTCTATGAAGCCAGAATCACTCTGATACCAAACTCTGGCAAAGACAACAACAACAACAAAAAGAAAACCACAGGCCAATAACTTTGATGAACATAGACACAAAAATCCTCCACAAAATAATAGTAAACTCATTCCAGCAGCACATCAAAAAGTCAATTCACCACAATCAAGTAGGCTTCATTCCTAGGATACAGGTCTGGTTCAACATACACAAATCAATAAATGTGATTCACCACTTGGAGTTAAAAACAAAAAACATGATTATCTCAATAGATGCAGAAAAAGCCTTTGATAAAAACCAGCATCTCTTCACGATAAAAACTCTCAATGAACTAGGCATAGAAGGAACATAACTCAAAATAATAAGAGCTATCTAAGATAAACCCACAAACAACATTATACTAAACAAAGCTGCAAGCATTCTCCCTAAGAACTGGAAAAGACAAGGATGCCCACGTTCATAAAAGCATCTACGTGGAAAAAAAAAGTCAAATTATTTCTTTCTGATGATATGAATGTATACCTAGAAAGGCCTACAACTCAATCAAAAGGCTTCCGGAGCTAGTAAACGACTTCAGTAAAGTTTCAGGATACAAAATAAGTGATATGGTTTGGCTTTGTGTCCCTACCCAAATCTCATCTCCAATTGTAATCCCATGTGTTGGAGGAGGGGCCTGATGAGAGGTGATTAGATCATGGTTTTTTTTTTTCCCATGCTGTTCTCATAATAGTAAATTATCACAAGATCTGATGGTTTGAAAGTGAGTTTCCCCTTCATTCTCTCACTTTTCTCCTGCCACCATGTGAGATATGCCTCACTTCCCCTTTGTCTTCCACCATGATTGTAAGTTTCCCGAGGCCTCCCCAGCCATGCTGAGCTGTGAGTCAATTAAACCTCTTTATAAGTTACCCAGTCTCAGGTAGTTCTTTTTATCAGCATAAAATGGACTAATACAGAAAATTGGTATTGAGAGAGTGGGGCACTGCTATAAAGATACTGGAAAATGTGGAAGCGTCTTTGGAAGTGGGTAACAGGCAGAGGCTGGAACAGTTTGGAGGATTCAGAAGACAAGATATGGGAAAGTTTGAAACTCCTTAGAAACTTGTTGAATCTATTTAACCAAAAACGCTGATAGTTATATGGACAATGAAGTCCAGGCTGAGGTAGTCTCAGATGGAGATGAGGAACTTATTGGGAATTGAAGTAAAGGTCACTCACTCTTGCCATGCTTTAGCAAAGAGACTGGCAGCATTTTACCCCTACCCTAGAGATCTGTGGAACTTTGAACTTGAGATAAATGAGTTTAACTTGCAGAAGAAATTTCAAAGCAGCAAAGCATTCAAGAGGTGATCTGGTATATTCTAAAAGCATATAGTCATATGCATTCACAAAGAGATGCTCTGAAATTGGAAGATATGTTTAAAAGGGAAGCAGAGCATAAAAGGTTAGAAAATTTATAGCCTGATCATGTGGTAGAAAAGAAAAACCCATTTTCTGGGAAGAAATTCAAGCCAGCTGCAGAAATTTGCATAAGCAAAGAGAAGCCAAATGTTAATAGCCAAGACAATGGGAAAAATGACTTCAGGGCATTTCAGAGATCTCGTCAGCCCCTCCCATCACAGGCCCAGAGGGATAGGAGGGAAAATGGTTTTGTGGACCAAGTCCAGGGCCCAATTACCCTGTACAGCCTTGGGACGTGGTGCCCTGCATCTCAGCTACTCCAGCTCCAGGCATGGCTAAAAGGGGCCAAGGTACAGCTCAGGCCATTGCCTCAGAGGGTGCAAGCTCTAAGCCTTGGCAGCTTCCACATATTATTGGGCCTGCAAATGTACAGAAGACAAGAGTTCTGCTTTGGGAGCCTCCATCTAGATTTCAGAAGGTGTATGAAAATGCCTGGATGTCCAAGCAGAATCCTGCTGCAGAAGCAGAGCCCTCATGGAGAACCTCTACAAGGGAAGTGCAAAGGAGAAATATAGGGTTGGAGCCCCCAGAGTCCCCACTGGGGCACTGCCTAGTGGAACTGTGAGAAGAGGGCCACCATCCTTCAGACCCCAGAATGGTAGATCCACCAACAGCTTGCGCCACACATCTTGAAAAGCCACAGGCGCTCAATGCCAGCCCATGAAAGCAGCCATGGGAGCTGTATCCTGCAGAGCCACAGAGGTAGAGTTGCCCAAGGTCATGGGAGCCACCCCTTGCATCAGCATGTCCTAGATGTGAGACATGGAGTCAGAGTAGGTTATTTTGAAGCCTTAAGATTTAATGGCTGCCCTGCTGGGTTTCAGATTTGCATGGCGCCTGTGCCTCCTTGGTTTTGGCCAGTTTCTCCCTTTTGGAATGGAAGTGTTTACCCAATGCCTGCACCCACCTTGTATCTTGGAAGTAACTAACTAGTTTTTGATTTTACATGCTCATAGGCAGAAGGGACTTGTTTTGTCTCAGATGAGACTTTTGACTTGGACTTTTGAGTTAATGCTAGAATGAGTTAAGATTTGGGGGGACTACTGGGAAGGCATGTTTGGTTTCAAAAGGTGAGAAGGACATGAGATTTGGGAGGGGCCGGGGTGGAATGGTATGGTTTGGCTCTATAGTCCCAACCCAAATCTTATCTCCAATTGTAATCCCCATGTGTCAGATAAGGAACCTGGTAGGAGGTAACTGGATCATGGAGGCATTTTTCCCATGCTGTTCTCACAATAGTAAGTTCTCATGAGATCTGATGGTTTAAAAGTGTGTGGCAATTTCCCCTTCACTCTCTCACTCTCTCCTGCCACCATGTAAGATATGCCTTGCTTCCCCTTTGTCTTCTGCCATGATTGTAAGTTTTCAGATCCCAGATAACCCAGAAATAAAGCCACACCTACAATTATCTGATCTTTGATGAAGACAACAATAACAAGCAATGGGGAAAAGACTCCCTAGTCAATAAATGGTGCTGGATAACTGGCTAGGCATATGCAGAAGATTGAAACAGTACCCTTACCTTTCACCATACACAAAAATTAACTCAAGATGGGTTATAATTTAAATATAAGATCTATAAAAATCTAAGACTATAAAAATCCTAGAAATCCTAGGAAATAACCTTCTTGATATCAGCACAAAACTTTTGGCACCAAACTTTTGACTAAGTCCCCACAAGCAATTTCAACAAAAACAAAAATTGACATGTGGGACCTCATTAAGCTAAAGAGCTTCTGCACAGCAAAAGAAACTATCAAGAGTAAACAGACAACCTACAGAATGAGAGAAAATATTCGTGTATTAGTTTGTTCTCACATTGCTATAAAGAAATACCTGAGACTGAGTAATAAGAAAAGGGCTTTAATTGGTTCATGGTTCTGCAGGCTGTACAGGAAGCATGGCATCATCTGCTTCTGGGAAGGCCTCAGGAAGCCTCCCATCACAGCAGAAGGCAAAGGTGGAGCAGGCATCTCACATGGCAGGTGCAAGACAGAGAAGGAGAGGAGAGGTGCTACATACTTTTAAACAACCAGATCTTTTAAGAACTCATTCACTAACACAAGAACACCATCAAGGGATAATACTAAACCGTTCATGGAAACCGCCCCCATGATCAAATTAGCTCCCACCAGGCCCCCACCTCCAGTATTGGGGATTACAATTTGACATGAAATTTGGGTAGGGACACAGATTCAACCACATCAATTCACAAACAATGCATCTGAAAAAAGATTTAATATCCAGAATCTATAAGGAACTTAAATCAACAGCAAAAAACAAATAACCTCAGTTAAAAATGGGCAAAAGAGATGAACAGTCACTTTTCAAAAGAACACATAGAAGTAGCTAACGAACATGGACATGCGCTCATCATCACTAATCAGAGTGAGATGCCCACACCAGTCAGAATGGCTATTACTAAAAATAGAAGAAAAAATGAAACACGTACTAATGAGGCTGTGGAGAAAAGTTTACACACTGTTGTTTTGAATGTAAATTAGTTCAGCCACTGTGGAAAGCAGTTTGGAGATTTCTCAAAGAAGTTAAAATAGAACTACAGTTTGACCCTGCAATCTCACTATTGAATATATACTAAAAGTAATATAAATCGTTCTTTAATAAAAACTCATGCATGTGTATATTCATCATAACAGCAAAGACATGGAATCAACCTAGGTGCCCATCAATAGTAGACTAGATAAAGAAAATGCAGCACATACACACCATTGAATACTACATAGCCATAAGAAAAAATGAAATTATATCCTTTGCAGCAACATGGATAAAGCTGGAGGCCATAATCCTAAGTGAATTAACCCAGGAACAGAAATTCAAATATCACGTTTTCACTTATAAATGGGTGCTAAACATTGAGCATCCATGGACATAAAGATAGAAATAATCAACACTGGGCACTGGGGACTAAGACGGGGGGAGAGTGAGAGGGTGAGTGGGGTTTGAGGGTTGAAAAAGTACCTATCAGGGACTATGGGACTATGCTCAGTATCTGGGTGACAGAATCATTTGTACACCAAACATCAGCGACACATAATTTACCCATGTTACAAACCTGCACACATAGCCTCTGAACCTAAAATGAAAATTGGGAAAAAAAAAAAAAAAAGAAAATGACTTTTATGTTCCTGGTGTAGGGCTCTCAGAATTAAGATACATGATAAATATTATTTAATAAGGTCAACAACTGTCAACGATTGACATTAAAACTTGATGTATAAGACTATACCAACATCATTAATCTGGAGACCTGAAATCCTGTAAAGAATTTCTCACATCACCTTCTGCACTCTGGTGTAGAATTTAGAGGGTAACAAGTAAAAATCTATAATGCACAGTACATTCCCGCTAGTTAGGAAATGTGTTAAGGCTTTACCTTGATGCCTTGTACTCAAGAGCTCATTGTTAAATATTTTAGTCGAGCTAGATATTAAACTAATGACTGCATTCATCACACAAAAGTCCTTTTTTCAATTACATAGAATTCAGCACTGTGTGGATTTTTAGAAATATAACCTTATTTCATCTTTCAAGGTAAGGCGTGGGTTTGCAAAAACATGTTAAGCTTTGCTACCTTTCCAATATGAGACAGGAGTCAAGAGGTAAAGGATAAAACACAAATATGAACAAAGGTTCGTTCGCTGGAGCAATAGGCTAAGTTTATACACTCAGGAGCCAAAAGTTATTCCTATGCTTCTGATTGTGTTGTACTTATCTGGGTAACTCTCTTCCCTACAAAACTTGTACTGGGAACATGAATAAGATTTCATTCCTTGGAAGACTCATGTACAAGTGGCTTCTGCAAAATATGTTCTGAATCCCCTTTATCATTGGTGGGAGAGGCTACCTTTATCAGTGAGTGGCAGCATTCAAGTTACTTTTTATTTCTATTATATTTTGTGTGCCTTGCTACATTTCTAATCTTTGTATAAATATATATCTTATTGTAAAAATACAGTAACTCAAAAATTGTTTTCAAACTTAGCATGGCTAAAGATCAGATATATGAAGCTCACACTGACCTCACTCAATTATTTTCAATCCCAAAAGAGAATATTTATCCTCTCTGATATCTGACATATCTCCCAATTTCTCCCAGTTGCTGTTGGCCATGAAACAGTTGTCGTGTAGTTGGCATTGTCTGTGAATGCTTGAACTTGATCATAGTGGTTCAATTGTCAATTTGAGTAGTGTTCATTGTGGGTAATAACAGAGTTAGTTTTACACTTACTTAAAATAAAATGTATTCTAAAATATTACTTTATGATTCAACATTGAATCAAAAAGGTACTGTTTATGCAGAAAGGTATGGAAATAGAATTGTGGTTCATACATTCAGTAGTAATAAAACTGATCTAAGGAATGATCACATTCTATACTTTCTCACAAAAAAGTTTTATGGAATCTAAGGAAGGATTGAATCCACAAAAGATAGTTTGTTAAAATTTTATTATCAAGATATGTACAAAAGGACAAGGCTACATCCCTAGAAAGGATAAAATGATATTTTAAAATAATGAGAGACTGGTGTGGCCAATTAATTAATCAAGTACTAAAAAGTATTTACAAGAAACAGAATAAAAAGTCTTAATGAGAAGGCATTACTGTGTCATAGTTTAATTGAAAGGTCTTTTTTTTTTCTTAGTGGGAATAAGCTCTCTAATTGATGGCAGTCCAGATTCAATAAAATACAGTAACTTCAATTTTTTAAAAAGCTACTGAAACATTTTCAGACTAACAGTATTAGAAAAATCTAATACTCTTAGAGACTGAAGAATGTTAGGGAGCAGTATTCAGCAGTGGATTCACCACAATGCCTCAAATTCAACATGTTGAATTCTCCACAAATGCTTCCCCTCCCTGCTTCTCCAGTTCGGCTCCCTCACGTTTCCCGCTGGCCCATGATGGAATGTCTACAGTGACTCTCACTTACATGCATTCAGTATCTATTCACCCTCATGTTATCACCTGCTTTCCAGGACACTGGCTATACCTATTTGTGCTTAAGCATGCCAGACACTGACCTGCAAATGTAAAACTGTCATCTCTGTTCAACCACTATGATTCTGCAGGTGTCTCAAATAAAATGGAATATTTTCAAGTGGCCAAAAAAGGTTAATTTTCAGCTGATGGTCTAAATCTTGAAAATTCACATTTTAGAGAATTCTATATTTCCTCTTCCACTTCCTCTATCCCTAGAATCCATAATTAATCAAACTATAATTACTTGGAGCATGGGGATTTTCATCTTGCATGTAGTTTCACATCATCAGCAAAAAAAATTGCAATTCGTGGCCACTGGTTGCCAAGAACTGTGACTATTTCCTGAAAGAAACAGTGTTACCATTTCTAATTTCTCCTTATCTGGTTTCCAGGTTTGTCTTACAAAGTATATACAGATGTTAAAATTACTGGACTGGGAGAAGAGGTGAAAAATCTTACATACTATATGTGCACCCTGCACCCTGTCTGGGGATCAAGGGAGAGAGTTCACTTAGCAATCAAATGCTTGGCTGTAGAATAAGCTTTGTAGCTATCATGGCATGACACTAGAGATCAAATGTTTACCTCAATAACTAGACTTGCAGCCTCAGCCTGAATATTTTCTGCACCCAAACTTAATCCCCACTCAATCCACTCATCCTAATTACCCCACAGACATTTACTTCCGACATAAAACACTGAAAAGAAAAAGCCCAACAACCTCTAAAACACACATTCCACAAACAAAAATAACAGAAGAGGGAACTCAAAGGAACTAGAAACCCCCTTTCTCATAATGATCAAAGCTTCAAAACACTGGAGGGTTGATTTTTACGTAAATGAAAGCCAAATAATGCAGTCATCCAACTAACAAAATGATTATCGATGCCAATTTTTATACTGATGAAATTAAATGCTCAAATCAAGTAAATACACTCTTCACTTTATCCCTCCACTTGAATGGCCTTTGTTCTTGGTCAACACCTCTCACTTTAAAGTAAGTCTGTCCAGGACAGGGCAATGGAAAATTTTTAAAAATAAGTCAAACTCCAAAAAAACCTTAAAGATAAATAACAAGATTTATTAGGAAAATGGAGAGAAAGCAAAATTTTATAGAACCCTTTTAAACCTGTCTATTTTTTCTCCAAATGATCTGCCTAAGCAGCAGCATCTCAGTTCTTTCTTTCTAACCATGGTCTTTCTCCCCAGGAGCAACCCAACATTTCTCCTCATTTTTGCAAGTTGCTTACTTTTTTTGTGCTTTACTGATGGTACTATACACATAGTCAAGGCTCTCAATTCCTTCTGCAGCTACAATATCTGCTCTTGTGGCATTTCTACAGAAGGGATTCTTACGTCAGGTCAGAAAGGTTGTTCCCTTGTTAAGTCCATTGATAAAAAGAAAATGGTTAAGAGATCATTGCTACTCAAACCTCATAGTGTTTTATAAGGTCGATCTTAGAGTTAGAATATCCTTGTACATAAATAAGCATTACCTAAGGCATTGCATCAAAAGTGTCTACCTCCTCCTCTACTGGCAGTGTTGGCCTTAGGTGGAACTGCCCAGTAGGTAAAGTTTGTCCCCAGAAATGCTGCCTAAAATGTGGTCCATAGACCAGCACCAGTCTCCTGTTATCTCTTAATGTGATAAGTACAGAAATTGGAGGTGAGAATTTAGGTATTTTTACAGCAATTCCATATTGCCTGATATTCTAGTGTATGCTCAGTGGGCATATCTCACCAGTGTTAGTAACCACCTTGATGTTGCCAAGCACAAATGATAAGTAACTTTTGGTGTGAACTGATACCAATGTTGATCTACAGCAAGTTGGAGAAAAATAACTGGTCTTCACCAAAGATAGTTTAAAACATTCATCTAGAGCGTGTTCTCACCTTCCTTCAGGGATCTTTCATCTTACATACCGCCCCAAGCTTCCTGGCGTCACAGAGTCTGTGTTCTGCTGAGAAACTATGCTAAGGAATTAACACCCCTAAATGTAAATCTATGTTATAAGTAGATGTTATAGGAACAAAGACACTTGATACAATGCCTTAGATGATGCTTACTTATGCACAAGGATCTTCTAACTCCATACAATTCTTAGACAACACTCTGTGAATGTATGTAACAAATGTAAACCTACTGTTCCCACTCCCAATCTCACCCCAACCATTCATAATTTAGCTATGCTTGTTTACACAAAGCTCTGATAAATGTGTCATGTCTAAGTAAAAGCTTCTCCCCTCCCAGGCACACCCACTAGCACCCCCAAACTGTAAACATATCACAGTTGTAGTATCAGTGCTGGAAATTGAGGGGGTTAATCTGAGAAAATAGATTAATCTCTGGAGGACACCTGGGAGTCTCCTACTCAGATCAGACTCTGAGTGAGGACTATGACTTGCATCAAATAGCCAGCCACCTTGATCATGAACGTCACATCCAGTGCACGCACAAACAGCCAGCCACCTTGATCATGAACATCACATCCAGTGCACACACCGACACACATACGTGCACGCCCTTGCATCAAAGAACAGCCAGCCATCTTGATCATGAACATCACACCCAGTGTGTACGCGCGCACACACACACACACACTCGCACGTGCACACACAGACACACCATGCAGAAAAGCATGCAGAGAGACATACACAGACAACCATGTTCTGACTGTGGCAAATGTCTTTTGTTTGAAAAGCAATCTACAATGCCACAACCAGCAGACTCAGCTTTGGCCTGGGTACTCAATAAAGACAGCAAAATTTCACAAGTCCATTTAGACATTGTCATTCTGGGTTAGAATATTAAAGTTTTTACCTAAATTGATACAAACATAACCATCTTTAACCCAGAGGCTCTGTGAGAGGTGAACAAACTTTGGACTCATTCCAGTTCCATCACTTTGTAGTGTCTGATCTCCAGCAATTTGTTCAATTTTTTTCTGAAATTATTTTTTCATCTGTCAAGTGAGGATAACAATATATGCTTCATGGAGTTGTGGGGAGAATTAAATTATGATAAAATGCTTAACAAGATGGCTAGCATGTAACACATCTATTCAATCAAAATCTCTCTATTCTTTATTCGGTTTTCTTGTAAGATGTCTTTTCAGCCAAGACTTCTTTCTTAAAAAGGCCATCTAAGACCCACCTATTCAGATGTGTCTATGATGTGTATAACTGGTAAGTTCTTCATTTACAAATATCTGATATCTCCACTTGGCAGAGTCAAACCACAGACAAGCAAATGGGATGAGAAGAGAGAGGAAAGGGCTCTCTGTGTTAAAACCGTGGCAAGGAATGGCTGTCTGACCTTTTCCAGATTCTGATCAACTGCCCAAGGACTGAGCCTGCCAATATGTAGGAATTGGAAGGAGTCTGTTCAGTTTGGGACACATCTTACCTTATCCTGTGTCTGGATCCTAGAAAGGAGCAGGTATTTGAAAAGTTCTTCAGACAATACTAATGCATTGTCGCCTTTGACAACCACTGACCTGGATGAAGAGATAAAAACGTGCAGAATTACTGTAACTGACAGTCATGATGCTACAACTAACTGCAAGAGGAGCACAGAGAAAAGAGAGAGAAAGAGAGAGGGGGGTAGAGAGAGAGAGACAGAGAGAGAGAGGATTCCACTTAGGACAGCCACCAAAGTTTCTCAGAGGATGGGCTGAATTTTTGGAGGTGATCAACACAAAAAGATAAACCCAGGGAAGAAGCTCAAACTCACTAAATTTGCCAGGAAAAAAAAACAAAAAACACAGCCTAGCTAGAAATGAGGCCTCAGAGTTTAGAATATTATTGGTTTGTTTCGCACTGATGTAAGTTTCAAAGACACTAAGAAGACATTAGAAAAGTATTGGCCTCAGGCAAAATGTAAAATACTTTCCTAGACACCTGGCTAAAAGAAGGATCATTTCCACTTACAGCGCTTCACAGGATAACTTTGAGTTTTAATGGTTTCTTTGTTGACTATTGAAAAAGATGAATATTCTTTAATGCAATTATATGCAGGAATTATGCTCTTCCAGAAAAATAAATTAACTTAAAAACAAAATTCAGAAATTCTCCATTGGAATGAAAATAAGTGTACATAGGGAACTTCCAACTCATGTAAACATTTCACACTCTAGTAAGTTCCATTTTGCAAGAGGAATGTTTGCAACGGAGCCCACACTTCCCCAAATGCATTTTGGCTAGGGCCACAGCTTCATACTGATTGTAGTGCTTTTCTTTTTGCCTTTGTTTTTTTAAGGCAGATTCTCCCTCTATTACCAAAGCTGGAGTACAGTGGTGTGATCTGGGCTCAATGCAACCTCTGGCTCCCAGGCTTAAGCAGTCCTCCCACCTCAGCCTCCCAGGTAGCTAGGAGTTCAGCTCAGCTAATTTTCATAGTTTTTTTGTAGAGACAGGGTTTCGCCATGTCACGCAGGCTGGTTTTGAACTCTTCAGCTCAAGTGATCCACCCACCTCGGCCTCCCAAAGTGTTGGGATTACAGGCATGAGCCACTGCACCCAGCCTGTAGTGCTTGTAAATAAGCAAAGAAGTTATTGAAAGGACAAAGAGTTAAGCGCTTTACTGGCTTTATATATATATATATATATGTGTATATATAGTTTTATATATATATAGTTATATATATTGTTTTATATATATATTATATATATATATAAAAACAATGTGGGGTGTTTTAAATTTAGGCTGAATAATATGTAAATAAACACTTAAATCCCTCATCTAGATTGTCTTTGTTCTTAGTAATTATATATATTTTGTACAGTATCTATGCAGTTTATCATAAACTACACAATTCATCAGGTTTCACAGCCCTCTCCCACCTATTTGAATTAATATTACCAGTCTTATGATCAAATATTTAAGCACTTAGAGTACAGGATACACACAGACATAACGTCGGCAGCACTGTCAAGAGAGACAATGTGAGAGGAAACACAGAACTGTGGAAAAACAGAAAATTCATGAAAAGATACACTTCAAGAGCTTACCTCCTGTGAATGGCTATAATCAAAAAGATAGATATTAACAAATGCAGGTGAGGATGTAAGGAGACTGAAACCCTCCTACGTGGCTGGTAAAATGGTACAGCTAACTTGAAAACTTTTTGTCAGTTCCTCAAAAGGCTGAACATAGAGTAACCATGTGACAAAGCACTTCTCTTTGTGGCTGCATGGCATGGGCTGAACTGTGCATATTCTGAAACTCATATGTTGAAGTGCTAACCCCTAGTACCTTCAGAATGTCATCCTTTTTGGAGATAAGATCTCTAAAGAGGTAATTAAGTTAAAATGAGGTCTTTAGGGCGGGCCATAATGCAACATGACTGGTATCTGTAGAAGAGGAGATCAGGACACACAGACACCAGGGATGTGCAGGCACAGAGGAAAGGCCACGTGAGGATGCCACAAGAAGGTGGCCATCTACAAGCCAGGGAGAGAGGCCTCAGGAGAAACCAACCCTGCTGACACCTTGATCTTGGACTTCCAGCTTCCAGAATTGAGAGAGAATGTATTTGTGGGGTTTAAGCCACCCAGTCTAGGGTATTGGTTATGGCAGCCTTCACAAACTAATACAGTATATATGCAAGATAAATAAAAACATATGTCCACACAAAAATTTCTACATGAATGTTCATAACAGCATTATTCATAATAGCCAAAAATAGAAACAACCCAATTATCAACTGATAAATGGATAATGTATGGTACATCTATACAATGGAATATTAGCTACAAAAATTAATGTCCAGAATAGCCAAATCCATAAAAACAGAACCCATAGGTTAGTGGTTGCCATGGGCCAGGGTAAGAGGAATAGAGAGTGACTGCTAATGGGTATCATGGCTTATTTGGGGGATGATCAAAATATTCTAGAATTAGTAGTAATAGTTACAGAATCCTGTGATACATTTTTTCAAGTATAACATGTACACTTTAAGGTACGCCACACCATGTACATTTTAAAGGTAAACTTCATGTTGGCCAGCCTGGTCACGAACTCCTGACCTCAAGTGATCCGCCCTCCTTGGCCTCCCAAAGTGCTGGGATTACAGGGGTGAGCCACCACACATGGAAAAACCCCGTCTCTACTAAAAATACAAAAATTAGCCCAGCATGGTGGTGTGCACCTGTAATTACAGCTACTCAGGAGGCTGAGGCAGGAGAATCACTTGAACCCAGGAGGCAGAGGTTTCAGTGATCCGAGATCACACCACTGCACTCCAGCCTGGATGACAGAGTGAGACCCTTAAAAAAAACAAAACAACAACAACAAACCTTTATGGTATATGAAATATATCTCAATAAACCTATAATAAAAAAGAGAAGAGACCAGTCCTGTCTTCTTAAAACTTGATGCAGAAAGAAAGCTCTTTCAAAAGAAATCTTGACGCAGAAAGAAAGCTCTTTCAAAAGAAATCTTGACGCAGAAAGAAAGCTCTTTCAGAAAAAAGAGCTAAAGAACAAAAAAACACTAACATTTGGAAGTGAAATGCAAAATTATAATAAACTATGAGAATATGGCTTTTTACTTTATAAAGCCCTACTTTAAAAATTTTCTTCTTTTTGCGTTAAATCCCAAAAGTAAATGGCAACAAGAACAAATGCTAAATGTACTAAAATAAAGCAAAAAAAAAAAACAAAAACAAAAACAACTTTACCTCCTGTGAGACTCTGATATTGAATAATTAAATGAATTGAGGGAATTGAGGAGATGGATATTTGGGGCAAAAGAAAAAGCTATGAAAGCTAAGAGAGTATCCGTCAATTATTAGAAGAAATGACAGGATGCTTAACTGGGCTTGTCCTTAACATTACAACACAAATCAGACACTTGCTTTTACCAAACTGGGGACATCTGCAAAGGCAGTGACTTTGAAGTCATCTATGAGAGGTTAGCATAGCTGCTAGACATTGTGACTTTGTCCTTAAGGCGCCTAGACAAAATCGACTTGTGAACTCTTTGTGGACCCTGAGTGACAGTTCCCCGTCCCTAGCCTAAGAGAGATCCTTGGCAGAAAACCATCAGTCTCTGTGGTATTCCCACTACCTTGGATCCAGCCAGGGGTCCCAGCTCCCTTCACGTTCTCTCCTCTGCCACAGCTGCCCCGAGTAAGAAGGCCATATTCGGTCTCTTAGTGTGTCTTCTCCAAATTTGACTGCTGAATGCCTTCCTTCAAGACCAACCAGGTCAATTTCCTACCCATTTGGACAACTCTTTTCTAAATGAGGGATGCCTCTTGGGATCACCACTGATTTTCAGGGTCAGTGCTGTCATCTTTGCTTCAGCCACCATCTAACTGAGCCACTCTGAGGAGGCACATGGCATCACCTTAACTGGCTGGGTCAGATCCACTCTCTTCAGTGTTAGCATCACACTGTGCTCCACAGCTATATTGATATTTCTAGTTCCTGGTCATCTCTGCCCCAACCCACACCAACCCTTTCAAGGACAATCAGTTTCCCCTGCCTGTGCACATATCTCTTTACCTGGGTCACACCTCATACTAGATGATAATTTCCTGCTTCTTCCTGGACTTCTTATGAATGGACTTCTCTCCACTTGCTTTCAGGTCTCAAAAACATTTCTTCCTAATCAGTGATGGTGTGTTTGCAAACAGTGAGAAATCTGAAAATGTTTCATAAATCTACACACGGTAATTTTTATCTTCCTATTAAGATAAATATTTTGTTCTTTACTAAAGACCAATAAAAATTAAATGTATATATCAGGCATCAATGCAAGGTAAATATCATACAAAAAGTTTAAGAAGTTCACAGGGTATCTTTTACGTAGCATATGGTTAAATTGCATTTGTCTTCTTTTTTGCTGTGTTATTGATTTCTATTATAAGATGCCAAGGGGTGTTTATGTGATAAGTTGCCCTATAAATGGCTTTGTGCTCAATGAAATGAGAAATGTTCATCTATAACCGTAGTCCAGATGCTTCCTTGAAAATGTTGCATTTAATGCTGTCAAAAACTTTATTTTGGAAACAAAACTAAACAAAAAAAACCCAGCTTCCCTTTAATTGACATACCTTGTCTTATGAAACCAGTGTCACCCAAACTTTAAAGCTGCATGAAAGAAAATGTAATTCTTAGAGGGGAAAAAGCTCTTAGGGAAAATTCCAAAATTAAAATATTTAAACTTCTGTATCCTTTTGTAATCAATGGGTAAGATTAAACTCAGTGTTAATACTGTGTAATTTACAGCTGCCAATAAAGATTCCATTTCTAACGCCCAGACCCTATGATGACCAGATTTAAATTATTTTTTCACTTAATTATTTGGCAGATCTGTTTTTAGAGTTCAGAATTGGATGGGTTGCTTAAGCTGGATGTGCACTGAAAAGATCAAGAAGACTCTAGACCCAGAGCATCCCATAACTTTTAAAATACCCTTCCTCCCACAAAAACAATGATCTCACCATGAAGGACAGAATAGAGAAACTTGCTTGTCATAAAAAGCTGTTTTCATCTGTGAAAATAACCTAGAGCAGCGAACCATATAGTTACTTGGCTGTTATTTCACTTAAAAATATGTGAAACTCTATTCTTGTTTCCTCTTTTCATGGTCCAGCACACTGAAAGAAGTCTATGCCATGCCTTTGAGGTGCAATGATGAAAAATATTATCCGAACGATTGTCAGAAACATACCAAGTCCTTATTTCTCTCCTAAAATTGCGAACCTTTGTGCCGTAGAGAGCTAGATTTCGAACTGGCGAAGAAAGGAAAACACTGTAGATCTCTTCATAATCAAACAAGAGAAGAAGTAAGGAAGGTGTGACTTCATAAGAGGTGGAGTCATTCTCATAAAAGTAATACTTGTGAGGCATAATAAAAGTTATATAGTATTTATATACATAGAGTGCCTTATGTACATTTACTAGTGCATTACTTTAATAAGATGAAAATAATGCAAATGAATACACTGAGTGAGCCAGCAGCCAATTTGTGAGAGCATTTTCAACCCCCACACACAGACACACATGTACACAGACAAGCTTTATGGATAGTCACAATAAAACCTAGTTAAAATTTTATAAATGCAGATGAAGGTCCTCAAAAGAATCTGCACAGGTACACTGCTTATAAAGACTTTCAAATTTGGTAAGACTTCAATTCATCCAGTGAATCTCTCATGTTACACATTAAAAAACTGAAGTTTCCACAGATTAAGCAGCTTATCCTTAATTTCCAAATTAGTTAATTGCAGAGGCAGTTCAAAAAAATAGTATTTCATGATATTTGAAAGAGAACTAAGATTGCAATTCTTCAACTCTAAACTAGAAAAAACTAAGCTATAAAAATGTTACCTATATCTGTAAATATTAGATTGGTGCAAAAGTGATTGCTGTTTTTCCCATAGGAAAAACTGATCACTTTTACACCAACCTAATCCATGGGTTAGTATGCACATTTATATCCCCTCACTTTGTCACCTACTAGGACCTAAAAGCAATGACGTCCTAGTAGCAGTTAGCATGCTAGCACTCAGATGTCAGCGTGTAATACCTTTCTCCAATTAAAGCAGTAGCTACTTGGAGAAAAGGCTGATTCTAGGAGTGGGGAAGGGAATCTAGGAGATGAGCCTGGAGCATCATGTAGGGCCAGAAAGTAAGGAAGTACTAAAAACAATGCCACATTAATGGGGTATGTCAAAGGGACACAGGAGATAACAGAAAGAACACCCAATGGCAAAGCTGACATTGAAGCAAAAATAATTAGAATTATATTAGAGCCAAAAAAAACAGCATAGTATTCCATTATAAAACATATACAATAAATATTCATGAGTCCATACAGACATGAATAAGTGATCAAATAATAAACACTGGGGGAGAATAGATCTCCCATGCAGAATTCTGAATAATTTATGTAGACACTCCAAGGAAGTAGAGCATGTAAATAAATCCCCACTCCAGATGTGTAAGCAGTGCAAAGTGACTGCCATTCAAAGAGTACAGTATGGGAAGGAATACAAAGAATAACTCTGGCGTGGAAAAACCTGACAAACTATCTCAGCCAGGTGATCTAGGTTTTCATCATCAGTGATAAGTCATTTGACAATATGCCGTTTTGATAGGCTATGATAAGAAGTAACCCCATAAGACTATCAAGGTTAGATAGGTCATAAAAATGCTATGTAGTTCCACCTTGTTTGTTTAGGATACTTGCTGATGGAATTTAACTACCATGCTGTGACGAAGTTCAAACACGACCACAGGAAAAGACCCTATAAAGAGGCCATGTTTATATCATTTCCTCTCTATTAGTGGAGGCAGTGTAAAGTTCTGTCCGGGTTGTGCGGAGGGAAATAGTCCCTAGCACTTAGTGAGAGAAGGGTGAAGGTCACATTGTAAGAAATGAGAAACGAGTGTGGCATGGGAAACGTTATTGCAACCATTTTTGGAAATTACAACACGCCACAGGTGGCAACTAGAAAGAGAGGTGGAGTCAAGAGTCATGTTTGCTTGCCTTAAATAAGAGTGAAATAAGCAAGCTTGGGAAATATTCTAATTAAATGAAAAATTTGAATACACAAGATAAAAATAAGTCAGTAAAGTTCCTGCAAAGGTGGGAGGAGTTGTGATCTGAAGTGGAGCTGGAAGGGATTAGCCTAGGATAGCTCCCTTACTGTAATAGGAGTGGCAATACAGAATACTGACGCTGATTGGTGGATACTGGGAAGTTAATCATCTTCAACCTTTCAGTTTTTTCATAATGTACCAGAAAAAGTCAGAAACCAAGTCCAAGTGAATGAGAAAAGGGCACAGGGCAGTTTGGAGAGAGAAGCTAACATTTGAAGAGGCATGTGAGAAAGTAATCAGGGTTGAGAACACAGTGGAGGTTGCGGCTTGTGAATTCAGAGAAAACCACATCTTTCCTGCTCCGAGATTTTCTCCAGAAGTACTCTGCTACATGGGTACAGAAGTAAACACATGACTAGTTTTGTCCATGGTTAGCTTTTTGCTAGACAAAATTAGAAATCAGAGAAGACTGTTAACGGCATTGACAAGAATGTTGTTGAAATACTGGCCCATGACAGCTAAGAAAGCTGACTCTAGAACATGAATAAATTAAAAGAAAGCCAAAGACCCAGTGTACCCATGTTGTTGAAGCTGGTAAGTAGTCAAAATGGGAGTAGCTGAAAAAAGTGGAAAGAACAGCAGTTATGATACAGAATGGGACGCTCTGACAATTTCGAAGGCGCAAAAGTTATGAGGTCCAGGGAGTGGAATTAGGGGACGGACAGGGAATGGCAGAGGTGCAGGGAGATGAACTCCCCATAAATGAGGAGGTCAAGAAACTGAAAGGCTAGGGCATTGGATGGCGATCTGACCTCAGAGACACAAGCTTGATGGCAGGCCTTGAGGTTAAAGGATTTGTTGGATAATGGACATTGATGAAGGCATTAAGTGATGAATGACAGAGTCAAGGAAGGAGTGGTCTGGCACAAAGGCAAGGCTTCAAGAAGCACACAAGCAAGCCTGGAACTATGCAATGATAGTCCTGAAAAGCCTGAAAGTATAACACATACTTTGGAGATAAAATGTAGCTACTCTCCCAAGCTAAAAACATAATCTTCAAGCATTCTGTTTACTGCCAAAAAGTAGTTTGGGAATATTATTCCAACAACAACAATAACAAAAAAAAAGGATTTTAAATAACAGCATGAGTTTCTAAGACTTTAGGGGGCAGATTTACAGTCACATAATCATTCAATATGATTTTGGAAAGTATAGAGGATTTTCGTGAATTAAAGTTAAAATTCTACTGAAATGTACTAATCGGAGAAAATTTAGGAAGGTTAAGAAATCTTGAGATAATATTCCACAAGAAAAATAATATTAAAGAAAAACATCCAACATTAATGTTTCACATATGATTAATTTTTCTAGGTTCGTTTTGGAAATGTAAAGGCATAATATAAAAAGATTTTGAAATCTAGTATATAGTCCTTATTCCATTACTAAATAAGTGACTTTGGCAAAGTTATTTTTATGCCTCAGCTCTGTTTCCTCATCTTTTAATCAGAAGGTAGATGTTTAATCTCCCTACATTATCATTATACATTAATTTTTCAGAACACTACTAATTAATAAATTAGTTAATTCAATAGACACTTATTGAGTCTTTTTGGCAATTAAAATACAACAATGAATAAAAACAGACAAATTCCTTATGGATTTTTTCATACTGTAGTGGACACATATATTAAATAAGTGTAATATGCAAGCAAACATGATTTGCTCATACATTATGTTAGCTGGTGATAAAGTGATGTTATAAGAAAAAAAACTGAGGAAGTTAGAAGTAGTAAAGAAGGTGGAGATAGGACAAGGGGTTGCAATTTAAATTTGCCCAGTCAGGAGAGAAAGTCACATTTGAAAAAGACACAGAACTAATGTTTAGTTAGATTGGCTACAGAAAATCAGAAACTGAAAGAACAACATTTTTCTCTTTTAGGTGCTTTGAAAAAAAAATCAAATGCAAGATGACTGATGAGTAGAATGAAAGCAAAGGTGTTCCCAGCACAACCTTCTGCCCCACATTTCTTTCTATGCTCTGTCCATTGCATGAGAGGAGGTAGAGTGGCTCTGCTCTGCAAATGAAGGCCTTATCTAAACACCAGAACCAGATACAGAGAAAACCAGGGACTTTATACCGCTTTGGCCTATTCCCTCAGATTCTCCATTGCATGCCCTTAGGACGTAACTACCAAGAAAAACTAGTCCAAGGAGTCTCAAACATAAAGTAAAACAAAAACATGAAAACTTAGAAAATAGACACGGAGAGTAGAAACTAAGATACAAGATGGAGGAATCAAATTACCTCTTAGTTTTCTATTACTGTGTTTTCCCCCCAAAAAAAATCAGCTTCAAACAACAAATCTTCGCTACCTCACCTGTGGAACACAGGTGAGACTGGGCCACTGCCTGTGGCTCAGGGACTCTCAGGGCTGCAATCAAGAAAGGTGTCAGTGAGGGCTGCAGTCACCTCCAGGATCTGCGGGGGGAGGATCCTCTTCCAAGCTCACGCACTTGGCCATCGCCAGGCCTCAGGTCCTCACTGGCTAGTGGCCAAAGACATGAGATTGTTTTGCCACATGGGGCTCTCCATCTGTTACTCATGACACAGCAGCTTGTTTCTCCCAGAGTAAGTGCTCTCTCTGGGAGAGTGAGAAAGGGTGAAAGGGCTCTCAAGATAGAAGCTACTTTTTTGTGTGTAAATTAATCACAGAAATGATTTTTCTGTCACTCCTGCTGTAGCCTCTTCATCAGTAAGTGCAGACCGCTGTCAAAGGGAGGGGATTACATAAGGTTGTAAATCCCAGGTGTCTGGGATCATTGGGAATCATCTTCCAGTCTGCTTCTCTAAGCTTTGCTCTCTTCTTTCTTTTTAGCTTTTCCATCAGAAATTTAGAAATCAGCCCACTGATTCACACTTAAAGCTGAAAGAGTGTATGCAAGTGAGATTGAGTAGAACACATTCACTTAGGATTCATTTTCATCAAACCACCTGGGCCTTTGATTCCAACACCTCACTTTTTCCAGCATTCCTGGTAACAGGAGAGCAGATAGATGTTTCCTGTGCTGCCTCCTTAACCACCATCTAACATAGCATTTCCTCTACTGACTTATTCTGAAACTCCAATTCAGAAAAAAAAAAAAAAAAAAAAAAAGGAGAGAGGAGAAATAGATTAAGAAGGGTTAATGAGTTCAGCAACTCTTTTCAGCTGCTCAACCAAAGACTTTTTCACTGTTTTTACAGACCATGAAAAAATAATTACCTGTTTCAAAACGTGTCTCAGAGAAGGGAAATTTTTGTATTTTTTGACTTGTATACTTTAGTGTCCAATTTTCCATTTATCATTCCACAGATCTCTGAGAATCCTCTATGTCACTAAAATTTATATGAAATTAGTACATGTTCAAATTTTTTTCGACCAGCTGCACCCTCTCAGGTCCTCAAGGTACCTACCATTAGCACTTTACTGCCCCAAGCACTTATAGACTGGAATAGAGACATCACCATGGCCAATAGCAATTTATTTTATTGGCACCAGAAGAGCTAATTTGTCTTCATGTTCTAGCAACTACTACTCTGGTGACTTTTACTCTTTCTGGTTGTGGCCAGTATTTTTTTTTCTGGTAAGCATTTTTTTTTAATGATTTACAATAAAGAGATGACTGAAGAAAGAAAACCCATTAAGTTTTGAAGATAGAACCTGATAACAACTCTTTCAGAAGCCAACAAAGCAGAGGGGTACATGTTAGCACATACTCAAAGATTTGTTTGAAACCATGCTGGTGATGTATTTCTAAACTTGCTAGTAAATAATTTGCAATTTTGACACAAAACATTCTTTTGGTATATGCTTCCACTGATAAATTGTTAATTCTAATTAATATATCAGATAAACTTGTGAAATGGGAAAGTTCATTAACTGCTGAAGCATTTTAGATGATGAACAGCATGAAAGGTCATGTACCTAAATATATTTCGAAGAAGGCAAAATTTTCATCAGAATTGTCCTTCCCAATTAATCTTGACCTAATTTTTTTAGTGCTTTTCCATTCTAATCTCTGTAGGCCTTTACCAGTAAGTATAAATGGAGGGAAATAAGGAAAGGTAAGAAAAACGATGTGAAGCAAAGAACATGAAAGAGGAATAGAAAGGTAGTGTGAAAGTAGCAGTGGTAAAAACATTCTACTAATCAAAACCTCTCCACGGGGGGAGAAAAAAACGTGGTTAAAACCCAAGAGGGCTGCGTTTTACTTCATTTTTTCTGCAATTTCAATTTCAATTTCAATTTCAAATGTGGCATAATTTCACTCCAAGGTCTATTAGAAATGTCAAAGGCATAGTTATCACTAGCTTACTGCTATCTTGTTTATATTATGTGTAATATAATAGGTGGCCTAGTCCTCCCTCCATTGGTTGCTATAAAGCTCAGAACAGAATATTCAGCCTACCTCTAACAAATGCACATATTTTGTAGTATAGTTACTGGTATATGTTAGTCTATTCTCATGCTGCTAAAAAGACATACCTGAAACTGGGTCGTCTATAAATCAAAGAAGTTTAATGGACTCCCAGTTTCACACGGCTGAGGAGACCTCACAGTCATAGCAGAAGACGAAGAAGACCAAACAGACAACCTACCCCGCCGCAGGCAAAAAGAAGCGTGCGTAGGGAGCTTTCATTTATAAAACCATCAGATCTCGTGAGACTTATTCGCTATCACGAGAACAGCATGGGAAAGACCCGCCCCCATGATTCAATTACCTCCCACTGGGTCCCTTCCACCGCACGTGGGAATTATGGGAGCTACATTTCAAGATGAGATTGTGGAGGGCGGGACACAGCCAAACCATATCACAGTGGTAATCTGTATGGGTCTGCAGCAACCTCAATTCTTGCCTCCTCAGAAGAAAGGATTTGACTGAGGGGCAGAAGGAGAGGCTAAAGTAAGTTTTAAAGCAAGAGTGAAAGTTTATTAAAAAGCTTTACATAAGTGAGGAAAAGAAGAAAAGAAAGGAAGGTACACTTGGAAGAGGGCCTAACGGGTGACTTGAGAGACCAAGTGTGCCGCTTGACCGCTTGACTTTGGATTTTTTATGTTGGCGTAATTCCGGGATCTTGTGTTACTTCTCTCCACTCCTGAGATCTTATTGTGAAGCTGCTGATCAGTTTCAGGTGTTTCCTATTAGGAGCCTGCCCTTCCCTGGCACCAGCTGTGATCAATTATTACTTTAGGGAGACCGTTAACAACCACCTGACTATCACCTGAGGGTTGCCCAGCACTCCTGGTGTGTGGTGGGGGGAAAGCCCTCTCCTGCCCTGTTCATACTTGACTAGCTACCTACTGTAACAGTAGGCATTTTATGTTTTAATTTCTTCCCTGGATTTACTTTATTTTTCCTATATCTATTTTCATTTTAGGAAATGGTTTTTATCATATGTATTAATTAGCTGTTAGTGCATAACAAACCAGGCAAAACTCATCAACTTAAAATAAGTATTTAAAACAAGTATTTAAATGTCCTCAATAATCTATAGGCCATCTGCTGGTTCTTCTGGTCTAGGCCTGAATTGGGTGATCTCAACTAAGTTTGCCCATGCATCTGAGGGCAGCTGGAATGCTTTGCGGTTTCTGGCTAGACTACCTGTGGTTTAATATGAAATATATGTGATTTTTGCCCCTGGTTCTTGTCACAGAGCTCCTAACATCATTGGAATTTCCTGATAGGAGTATCTTTTATATTCACAATAAGCCCCTTTGATAAATCTTCAATTTATGCTAATAAGGTTGCTTTGGATGGGGCCCCTGGATGGCCCCAAGATGGGGCCAGTCACCATCAGAAAGACCAACTGACTAGACGATTAGAGGGTTGGAACCTTCAGCCCCACCCACTGACCTCTGGATCAAACTCTATACAACTTTGGAGATCAAACTCTATAAAAATTCTTGAACAAGACGTGGCAGGCTTCAAGGTTGGTGAATACATCCACGTGTCCGGAAGTTGATGCACCCCAAATCCACTAAGACAGCAGCTCCTGTGCTTAGGACCCTTCTAGGCCTTGTCATATGCATTTCTTCCTCTGGCTGTTTATTAATATCCTTTATAAAAAACTGATAAATGAGCAAGAAGGTGCAAAATGCTACTCTCCCACAAACACAAAAAAGGACCAACACAATAAGCAACTACATTTTGACCAGAGTGACTAAAGGAATGTGCCAAAGTATAGCAAGGGAGTGGCAGAAGCCCTGTGGAGCACAGAAACTCAGGATAGCCCCAAGGAAACGGAAGGAAACATCCACCTCCTCCACCTGCCTCATTTACCTGGTAGGGATCAGCTCACAACCAGGAGAGACTTCCCCCTGCAGGGAAAAGGTGAGTAGGAGGCTCCCAGCAGCCCCCATTACTGCAGAGGACACCTGCAGTCTTTGCTACTGGAGGATTCTGCAGTCCTCACAGGCCCTGAGCCCAGCTTAGGGAGCTGCCTGAAGTTTTCATGGAAGCAATACTCCAGAGAAGAAGCCTGGATTGGGCCCCATTTTGTATGGCCAGATTGTCACTGCTCATGCCATCTTAAAAGTGGAGCCACTGCTAGAGGGCATCCTGCTCCAGGGGCCACTAGCCACTGATCCCTGCATCTCTGAGGATCTTCCATCGTTGCACCTGCTCACATACACAATGGCGCACCATTCCCCACCTGAGTTGCTGCAGCCAAATTGCCTCAGAGGCACTCTATCTCCCCCAGCCCCATTGCAGCTGTGCTCTAACCCACAGCTACTCAAAGCCTGGTACCTGCAGAGCAGCTGCTACTACCACCCCCCACCGTGCCAGAACCAGCCCCTGCCTAAACCCCACAGGAACTGGAGCTTCAGCCCAGGGAAGCAGTCATGACCCTCATACCAGAACCCATGCAGCACCCTACCCTCTTGGGACCAAAAGCACCAGCCCCACAGAGCAGCCACACCCATTGGAGCCTGAGTTGACTGGCACACCCCTCCTTGGGGAACCAGGCACTTCAGTCCAATGGTGCAGTCACAAACCCAGCACCTGAGCCAACATAGTACCCAGCCCCCTTGGGAATCTGAGCTTTGGCCCAGTGAAGCAGCTGCACCCCACGTGCCCCAGAAAACTTGGTGCCCTGTTCCCTGGTGACCAGAAGCACTGGTCTGGTGGAGCACCTTTACCCCAAGCTGATACAGTGCTCCATCCCCAGAGAGGCCGAGCCTTGACTGGGCTGTGCCACCTCACCCTCTGGGCTGAACAACCCCTGGGCCCCAAAACTTGGATTAGCCTTTCCAGAGTCTGAGCTGTTGAGGCACCCCACATCCCTGGGGAGTAGAGTCATCATTGTGCTGCTCTCCACCCTCAGATCCCAAGCCACCACTGTGCCTCACTTTTCCTGAGTCCCTGCTACCACTGAATCTAGCCTTGCAGAGCCGGGGTATCTGCTGGGCCTCACCTCCCAACATCCAGAGTCATCACAAGGCAACATCTCCTGCCTGGGTGCTCAAGTTAGCACTGTGCCCTGTTGGCTCTGAGACCAAATGCTGTGCCCAGCTCCCCAGGGCCTAATCCTCTGGAACACCCCTTCTTCCCTGGAGCTGTGCTCGTGCTGCTGACTGACTCCCAGGATCAGAGTTACAGCTGTATCTCTACTCCCTGGGCCCAAGCTACTGCGGAGTGCCTCAGTCACATCCTATGGCTTCGTGGGAGAGCTACATCTACCCATTCCTCAAGAGAGTGAACTTGCACCCACAACTCAGGTGCCATGGGAAACCTAGTTTAACAGGACACCAAGCCCAGGATACCAGCTTTACAGTCACTCCTATGCCCTGGAATACAGTGTAGCTGTGACGGCTGTGGGTCGTGTCAGACCAGACACCAAGATGGCTCCTCCAAACAAGCCTCCCCACTGGGGAAAAAATGAGAATGAAAGGACAACTAAAGTCCTTGCCACTGAGAACTTTAACAACCTACACTTTCACTATCACTGCTATGAACTTGTACAGCCTCGGCCACTGAGGTAGCCACAGCCATTGCTGACATTGATCACAGTTGAAGAAGCTGAGTGGAGGCTATGCTACTGTGCCCACCTAGAATCAGAAACAACACAGACTGCTCTAGTGACACCCTAGGACCCATCTATAGATGAACATCTTTCCCTATGGAAGCCACTCTAAATTTACAAGTGAATGTCCCACTGGATGTGCAGAGATCAATGGCAAATGAAATAGTGCCTGTTATATAGCAGGAGTGAAGGAAGCCAAATCCATATACAGTTTTAGCTGTCTATGGGGACTTCTCTCCTTCCCCATTACCTGATGTACAGCAACAAGCCAGCTCACCTACACCAAGACATTCTGCAGAAAGACAGCAGAGCCTTGGAGCGATTTCATCACTGTTCCTGGGATTCTCAGTATGCAGATCTTGACCCACCAAAGTATGCATTCTCCCCAGCACTGTGCTGGGTTCAAAGGGCCTTTTTTCCATTTCTTTTTACTTGAAAGAGTAAGTAGGTGTTCCCTACCCCCTTGCTGTGGGCCAAATTGTGTCCTCCCCCAAATTCATATGTTGAAGTCCTAACCTCCAGTACCTCAGGAGATAGGATCTTTGAAAAGGTAATTACTTTAAAGTGAGGTCATTAGAGTGATCCCAAATTCCATGTGGCTGGTATCTTATAAGAAGAGGAAATTAGGAAACACACACAAGAAAAGATCATGCGCAGATACAAGGAACCATCTGCAAGCCAAGGATAAAGGCCTCAGGGAAACCAACACTTCCAACGCCTACACCTTGGACTTCTAGTCTAGTCTCCAAGACTGTGATACAATAAAGTTCTCTTGTTTAAGCCAGACAGTCTGAAATACTTTATTACGGCAGCCCTAGCAAACCAATAGACCCATTTCAGACCAACACCCAAGTGTGGAGCTCATATTAGGAGGGAGTTCCTCCCTCTTAAGCTGCTCTTAGCTGCATGTTCAGGCTGCTGGTGTTACAGTAGGTAGCTAGTCCGGTATGAGCAGGGCAGGAGAGGGCTCACACTCACACACACACACACACACACACACACACACACACACACACACACACCAGAAGTGTTGGGTCACCATCAGGTGATGGTCAGGCGGTTGTTAACGCATGCTCTTAATTGGTCACAGCTGGTGCCAGGGAGGCAGTCCCCTAATAGACGGAAAACACCTGAATCTGGTGATCAGCAGCTTCCTGATAAGATCTCAGGACTGAAGTAACGCAAGACCCTGGAAGTATGCCAGCGTATAACACCTTGAGTCAAGATGTCAAGCCGCGCACTTGGTCTCTCAAGTCACCCACTTGGCCCTCTTCCAAGTATACTTTCCTTCCTTTCCTTTCCTTTTTTTTTCTTTTTTTTTTAAATTACTCGATAAAGCTGTTTAATAAACTTTCACTCCTGACCTAAAACTTGCCTCGGTCTCCCTTCTGCCTTATGTCCCTCAGTCAAATTCTTTCATCTAAGGAGGCAAGAATTGAGGCTGCTGCAGACCCATGTGGATAACTACCACCACTAACACTGGCACCGACATGACCCTGGGTAACAACTATGAGAGATCCTGCACTCTCTTCTCTCCTTGTAAATTACCATAACTAGTAAACTTAGCTGTTACCAGCATCGTGCGTTTTGGGGGCATGGATAATCTTGCATCTTACACAAGATGCTCCATAGATCTCAGTAGGATGGATAGATAGACACAAAAAAGGTACTGCGTAAAACTGAAAAATGGATGAAGCCATTGTGATATGCAGAAATTGATAAAGACAATGGATAGAAAATCCATCAGGCCTGCCAAGAGCAATATTTTACTTACTTATTTGAATCTTGATTTGCTCTATCCTGCAAAAAGACATTTTTGATTTATACATTTAATGAAACTTGCACTGAAGCAGGAGAGTAACATCTCTGCATGAATTTTAAACATCTGCTTCCTAGGATGAAACTGAAGGAACTTGAACCCCACATTTATTAGAAAATGATATATAATCCTAATAGATAGTATAATGGTACTGAAATAAATAGGGTTCTTTGGAAAAGCACAAATCAGATAAAATGTTTCCCATAAGATTAGTCAGTGCGCTAACAGTAAGTATTGAATCAAATATATACAATGGACTAGAAGATATAAATTACAGAAGAATATGCATTCACCAAGCTTAATTTGCAACAGATACATATTTTATAGTAGAATAAAAAATTATTATTAGCTATGAGATAAAATAGAAAAATAATAAGGCATAACTGAAAAAACTTTTAAAAAATACCAGGGAGAACAAAGCAGTATCATTGGCATTCCCCAGGAACTAACTCTGAAATGGAGATTTGCATCAAGGAATTGTATTAAGGAGTGCTCTTGAGAGCAACATCTGTAAGGGAGTAAAGGTAACAGGAATAGGCAGAAAGAAAAATTGAGTTGATACTACGTTGCAACAAAGTCCTCAGTTGATCCCATTGGGGAATTATGCAACAAGGGTGGTCTTTTTGAGTTGTTCACCATTGAGAAAAGGAGCCAGAATGTTGATCATCTCATTGACTGGTCATCGGATATAGGCTTGCCCTGGAGAGGTGGCATAATTTTAGGCAGCTCTCTTTGGCTGAGGACAAGTCTTTAGGAGGGACTCAACTTTGAACCTTGAGCAGATATTGCTCTCAGCATCTTGGGGAATGACTGCCTTAGTTCTGACGGGGTGATCTGGGCAGTGCACTTTATCAACCACTACAATACCTCCCTTGCACTATTAATTGCTACTTGCTTCATAAATATGTTGACTTTATCATCAAAGATTCTAATTTGTTTTGGTTTTTTCCTAGAGAAAATTATAAGAAGCTAGTGGAATAAACTATAAAACCTGTTACTGCTGGCTGCAAGGTTGCAACTAATATTCACCGTCTTCTTCCTCTACTATCCATTCTAGACTCACATTCATCCTTAGCTAACAATGTTCCTGTCTACATAGCTTACCTGGTGGGTAGATCTAGACCCTTATTCCTGAGAGGTTTGGAGCCACTGATCACCAAGCCCTTATAGGTAAACTCCATATAGAATGGAATTCCCAAGTTTCAGTATATCTGGGTGCCAGATACAACCCTCCTGCATTACATAATAACAGCCCTACCAACTTTTGACAGTCAGAGTCACTAACTCCTAAAGGATGTTTCTTTTCTTTTGAACACAAGAAGCTCAAAGAAATGGGTGGCAGATATCACTTAAAATTTAAAGGGACCCTGTTTTATTAACTAGTAGCAAATTTCCCCCACAAGATAAAGACCTATTATCCTACAAAGCCTAGAATTATGTGGCTCAGACATACAAACTCCCCCAAGTAGGTCACTAGGAGCAATGAGATGCACGTCCAATCCTATTGCCACTTTGGGTTCTCAGACAATATATTCTGCCTTTTGGAAACACAGTTCCATAGAACTGTCACTAATTTCGTGTGTGTACTGTATTATGGAGGCTCTCACCCCATTATCACGGGGTAATTGCATCTTCAAACAATCTACTTCCGATGCCAGTTTCAGTATAGTCCAGTATATAATAGAATGTCTAGATATATCCTCTGACTCACCTCCTTTGCTACAAATTTCATTCCTTGGTCCAATGTAATATTAAGCAGGATCATATGTCAGAAGATCAAACTCTCTATGAGCTCTCAGAGAGTGGTGCTGGCTCAGGCTCTGTGAGCAGGAGCTCACATATACCTGAAATATATGATGGTTCCATTCAATGTCAACTGTTGTCTCTTCCAGGGCAGAACAGCTACATTGTAATTAACTTGCCACAATGTCTAGTTGGTCTTCTCAAAAAGTAACACCATATAAGGAGCTCAGCATTGATCTCTAATTCTGGCCAACTGGCATTCAGCAAATGACCAGCCTTGGTGGGTGAAAGTTCATGTCATTGGGCTCATGTGCTGCTCCTTTCTCTGCCACAGTGGCTCATCTGTTCACAAGCCAACCATGCCACCTCTGGAGTGGCTGATAGTAATGCTGCCTGACATATGGCCAAGTCCTCCTGTCTATGTTTATACCTATCCTGTGATTAATGCTCTCCAGTGGGCATTAAACATGGGATCCTAAGACCTTCACCCTATGCCCACTCCCATAAATCAATGCACATGACTTCATAAGGTGTCCCCATCCTTGACATGCCAATCTTGATCCTTCAAGGTCCATTAACAGCCAGACAAGCCATTCACCACTGCTCTTGAGTCTATATATACTCTAAGCTTGGGCTACTTCTTTTTTCATGCAATGTGAATGATAAAGTGTGCCTCACAAAGTTCTCCCCTTTAATTTTCCTTTATTGCCACTTTTCAGAACTACATCAGACTGAGGCTCTTGGGCAGCAGCAGTCCATTTTCATTTTGTACAAAATTACAGCACCAACCCATCCATAAACAATATTGGGCCATTTTCCTCCCTAGTTAGATGGTCTTACGACACCCTTCCTGCAGCTCCAGGTGTGGGCTAAGCGGGTGAGCTCAGGGAGAAGCACCTGTGCAATAGTGGCAGCTAATATGGGAGATGGGGATCCTTGTACCTCACTTGTGCCTTCTGACATAGCTTGTACATGATTCAGGATGCACTGCTTTGACATTACTGTTACTAATATTTACTGTTACACATGCACAGTCTTAGAACTTAATAAATTTGATAGAACCCAGTTTATTATGGGCACCTCTAGACAAATGTTCACTCGATGTCACATGACAAGTTGTTTTAGTTCTACCAGGACTCAGTAGCAAACAAGAAGCTTGGAAGGGTGCATACTTCTCCAATGAGAAATGCAATGTCCTGCCTTCCAAAACCTATGGATCTATAAGCTAGTCCTCCTATTAGTGTTGATATAAACTCCACATGATACTTTCCCCATCAGAGACACGTCTGTCAGATCATATGGCCCCATGAAAAGCATGCTGGTACTGCAACCTGGAACTGCTGCAGAGCCTATTTTCTGTTATAGTTTCCATTCAGGGATGGTAGCCTCACGTGTCATTGTGTACATTGGTCAAACCAATATTTTTAAGTTGTGGGAAATGCTTCCTCCAGATTCCAAAGATGCCTAGTAGTCATTTTGCTTTTCTTCTTCTACGAATTTTACTTCATAGTGGATGTTTCAACATATCCCAGACAACAGAAGCTCTTGAAAACATCAGTAATATGGTGGGTCCTTTAATTGTCACAGAGTTTACCTCACTACCTCTGAAGTGAGTGTGTCTTACTAAGACTTCAAACACACTTGTCATTTATCTGGACCTTAGATTTGTTTTGCTCTAAAACCCATTCGCATTGCTATCTGTTGGTTATGGCCCCATGAAAATCACAACAACCTTATCCTTTGGGTTGTAATTATGTCTACTTTGTTTTGGATGGTTAAGGTCTGCCATCTGTCTCCTCTTATTTTCCTATCATCCTTTCATCCCCATTGCTATTAGGGAACCCCATTCTGTAAGACTAGCTCTACTATTAACCCAAGTATTCCAAGTACAGCCACTATTGGGCTCCTTCTCACCAACACATTTCTTTTTGCCTTGAGAAATTAGAGTGTCTTCCTTGCCATCCCATGGAGCATAGGTAGCTGGTGGGTGTTCCAGTTTTTCATAGCATATCATCTGTAGAAGATCCAGTTATCTCAGTTTTTTTCCCCTTTCTTCTGGCATCTGCCAGGAAGTCTAGCATTCCTACTTACTGTGGGCCATAGCTTTCTCCAAGCTTTGAACAGCCAATCTAGAATTTGTTACCATCTCCTGGTTTCTTTCCAGGTAGTTAAATCTTATATCATGAGAATGTTCTCTCTTATCAATAAATTTTCCCTTATCCAACTTTATATTCTATACCTCTCACCCTCTCAGCACCGAGCCCCATACATATACTCCTAGCTGATATACATTGGCTAAGTCTTACAGAACCATTCAAGGTATAGTCTGTTTCTTCTTATAGCATATCCAGCACTTGCCTTGCTGGCTTATACTGTGGCTTAACCTTTGTTATTTATCTGACAGCTAGAAAGGATGTGGAAGTAGATACAAATAGATGGTAGGAAGGACATATGTTGTCTTATGAGGCATAGGCACTTGCATCGTCTTCAAACAATGCAGAAATGCTAGCTCTTAACAGGAAGAGGGGGGCCACTTCTGCAGACCCAGGACATTCAGAGAAAACTAGGGATTCAAGACTGTCAAATGAATCAGCCCAGATGTCTCCCGTCTCAAGTCTCAGTGTGCCATACTTATCCAACCTGCTAATTTTAGCATAGCTGATTTTATGAGGTTGAAAACTTAGACATCTTTATATACCTAGCAGCCTTATAATTAAGTTCTGGGCCTGATTCTCTGCTTTTTTCTGCCCTTCAATTCAATAGGTGTGATTTTCCGTGTTTCCAAGGAGGCTATACACACTTCAGTCTCCAGCCAAAATGGGTAATGAATTGCCGAAAGTGTTTCATGTCTTTCTTTGAGACATAATAGCACTCAGCATGAGCCACTCTATTCCATAGTCTAGTAATTACTAATGGTCCCAAACTTCTCAAATGCCTGATATAGCCCCAACCACTGCATTCTCTTTAACTGTCTTCCATCCCAGTTCAATGGAAGTGTTACCATCCAGTACTACTCTGTGGCAATCACAGTGGAGGCCTCAGCCCATCCTGTTGAAAGCTGTGAAGTTGGTTTGGCCTGGAGAGATATCTTAATTTAAAGAAAGACAGCCAGGTCTTTGAATCCCTTCTATCACTGAGCCATTCCATGAGAACTTCCTTTTAGAAGTGCTCATAATCTCCATGAGCCTTAATATTCGGTTGCAAGCAATCCTGAGTAGAAGGGACTCAGCCCCTCAGTAAGCAACATTTTGGCAGCCAGGAGAGAAAATGCCTTGGAATCTGGGTATTCACTACACAAGATTAGCAGTAAATAGACATGGGACTAAAATCCACAATGAGGCAAAATTAATTTAGCACTGCAATGAAATAAGTAAATCTGCATTCAACAGAAAAAAGTTATAAAAGCCATTTGGAACAACGGCAATATTAATACTAACCAGAAAAAATATAGAAAATAGATTTATTGATTTCTGTAAGGTCATACGAGATATTGAAAAAGACTATATTAGACTTTAAAGGATACCCTGTTGAGAGAAATCTTATGTGGTCATAAAAAGAAATTCAACAATTTCTCAGAAGAAATTATGGGGTAAAGAAGTCTTTTTAAAAATCTTTATTTTATAATTAAACTCTATCAATTTATCTCAGTTCTACTCTGGAATAGATTTTTCACAAAGGGTGAATTAATCCTCTGCCCAAAGGGCCATTAATTTTTTTATGGTGGCAATCAAAGGAAAATATTACAAAAGAAAATTACTTACGTCAAAATGCAAAGGAATTGAAAACCTGTGCCATATGTACAAGTATATAACAGGCAATGACATCATGCATGCCATAGATGTGCACTAGATTTCCAGTTCTGGAGAGCAAGGATTCCACCTTATTCATCTTTATATATCAAATGTCTGCCACAATGCCTTGCAAGCAAAAAATGTTTTATAAATATTTTATGAGAGAGTCAATTAATTAAAAACTAGATTAATATAAATTCTATGGCTACACTCAAAATTCATTTCATTTGTATAGTAAGTAATTTGTCTAACGTTTACTGAGACATGTTTTAAATAAAGATTTGAACATTAAAAGTATCCTCATGGACTTTTGTCATGGGAATTATATAGTTTACTAAAGACAATGGAGAGTTCTATTTCTAAAAAGTGATATATTTAATATCCTGTGTTATTCAATAAATACTATTAAAACCAGCATATACTGATTGATGATGGATTATATGGCAGGATGCTGCTAGGTGCTAGGAAGAAAGAAAAATAATCCAAAATTCCTTCCTGCAAGAAACATAGAGTTTGTAGTAATGGTAGCATTCATGTGAAAATTAACTATGATCAAACGAGATAATGTAAGAATTAAGTAGAAGAATTAAGATTGCTAATTAATTAAAACTGAGATTGATCATTCTCTACTGAGCTATCATTTATCCCTCCTCAAACAATGGAACCCAAATTTTAGCTGGATATATAACTCCAGAATAACTGTTTCTCAGCCTCCTTTTCAGCTGCGGTAGCCATGCAACCAACCTCTGGTAGAGTGTAAGCAAGCGTTCTGCAAGAATTCCAAGAAAGTCTCTTTAAAGGAGGTGACTTCTTCCCTACTGCTTAACCCTTAGAATGGGACCATTATAATCAGATTTCCAAAGACCATCTTGGACCAGGAGGTAATTTTGAGCAAGAAAGCCACGTGCTGAGAATAGTAAATGGCAAACCATCTGAGTCCCTGGGGATTATGGAGCAAACTTACTATCAGAGGAAAGAAAGAAACTTCTATCTTACTTAAGCCACTTTATCCTATTTATATTTGTTTTCATACCTTACTAAATAAAGGCAAACCTAAGTCCAGTTGATACTATAAGCATGAAAAAGCAGTCATTTAATTTTATAGGAGGATTGAAAGTTTGAGGGAGGAGGTGTCTTTTGAGTTAGAACTAAGATGAGGAAATTCTGAACCTCAACTTTTATCATTAGTCTGAAAAAAAGACATGGTAAAATATTTTGCATGCTATAATATTTGTGTACAATCCATTCCTAAAAAACAGTCAATAATGACAGCTCTATTTAAGGTTCAGTTGTTCCAGTCTTCCTATTCTGCTTTGATTATATTTAAAATTTTTCTTTGAGTCTTGTAAGTGAATGCCGTAATTTATTTCCCTGAGAAAAGACAAATATAGTTTATAAACACACTTTTAAAATATACATAGGTGCCAATTATGCTTTCAAAACAATTAATCTTGAAAGCAGAATTCTGTATGTATATATTTTCCTGTGTATGTGAAAATGACTCATTTGATATCATTAAATACAGAATGCATTATTTTGTTCTCATAATGAGTGTATAATAGGGGGTGGAATAGGGCCTTCTGAGGATACCAATGCAAAATCAGTCGAAAAGTATATGAAAACCTTTTTCACTCTGTTGACACTTCATCATTTGTAGACTGCAGTAATTTTTGCAAAGTAGGTTATTGTCTTCCTTGACATACATTTCTAAATAGATGGATATATAGCTTAGCATACATTCCTGGAAAGAGTGCATGTGGGGTTTGGAGGGAAGTGGAAGAAGCATATTGAGGAACTTTTGCAAATCACATAATATTGTAACTAACCTAAATGGTTATTAAAAGAAATATTTTGGCAAAGCAAAGAACATGTCTATAATTTTTTGAAATTGCTTGTCAAAACCCATTTGACAAACTGTGAAGAGCCTGAGGTTTATCCTACTTGCAAGCTGGCAGGTTAGTCGGCCACAGTTTCACTGATGCTGGCAGAAGACCCAAGACTCCTAGGTCAGAGACAGAGGGTTTTATTATTCATGGCCTGCAAGCAGCAGAAGCTTGATGCTCATGTACCTTCCACTAGCCCCCAAATCCCATGAAGGCAATGGAGAAGGGCACACGTGGATACTACACACACAGTGGGCTGTTGGCATAGAACCCAAATTATCTTAAATAGGCTGCAAGCAAACTCTCCTGACTTTTGTCAAAAAGGACTACATTATCTTTATTATAATGGACAATAAACAAATCTGCTCTTTGCTACAGAGGGAGAGATTATCTCTACCTTCTAAGACTTTTGCTGTACAAACATCCTTGAGAAGATAGGAAGTGCTTCTGATCACGATTTCAAGGTATGAAGTGCAGCCTTGAGAAGACTGGACATGCAGAAACGTGAGAAACCCATGAAGAAATGTCCCTCAATAAAATATTTCTCCCTCTAGACCAGTGCTAAAAGAACTTTCTGTGGGGCCGGACGTGGTGGCTCACGCCTGTAATCCTAGCACTTTGGGAGGCCGAGGTGGGTGGATCACGAGATCAGGAGATCGAGACCATCCTGGCTAACATGGTGAAACCCCGTCTCTACTAAAAGTACCAAAAAAATTAGCCAGGCGTGGTGGCAGGTGCCTGTAGTCCCAGCTACTCAGTAGGTTGAGGCAGGAGAATGGCGTGAACCCAGGAGGCGGAGCTTGCAGTGAGCCGAGATCACGCCACTGCACTCCAGCCTGGGCGACGGGGAGAGACTCTGTCTCAAAAAAAAAAAAAAAAAGAAGAGCTTTCTCTGATGATGGAAATGTTCCATGTCTACACTATCTAGTTGGTATCCACCAGCCACTTGTGGCCACTGAGCAGTTGAAGTGTGTCTACTGTAATAATAAACTGAATTTAGTTTTAATACTATAAATTTAAATGTAAATAGGTGCAAGTGGCTAGTGCCTACTGTAATGGGTAGTACATAACTAGACAATATACTTCTTGATAGTGATGTCTTTACCCAGACATTCACCACAGAGTTTCTTACAGTCATAGACACACTGAAACAATTTTAAATGAATTTGTAGATAAAAAGGTAGTCAAAATTACACCCTAACTGAAAGGTTATCTAAATAGTTTTAAGGGCATAGCCATAATTCCTGGTTCTAAGACATAAAAAATAGTAAAGGCAGCAATGTAAGCTTCTCGAAGGCAAATAAACATTCCTTATGCATTAAACACATGCATTCAGCAAACATTCATTGAGTGGCTAAGAGATAAAATCAAGAATGATGCTGTTTTTGTTTCCTCTTGCTAAAACTTGGAAAATTAACCAATTTAGCACATTTAGTAAATTAACAAAATTTAGTGGATTAAAATTACAGTTCTGGAGGCCAGCAGTTCAAAATCAGCTTCGGGGAGCTAATAATCCAGATGCTGGTAGGGCTGTGTCTCCTCTGAAGGCCCTAAAGGTGAATCTGTTTCCTGTACTTTTCCAGCTTTCAGAGACCAACTGCATTCTTCAGTTCATGGCCCCACATCATTTTGCCTTCTCCTTCTATCATCACAACTCTTCTCTTTTTTTTGCTTTTTTTTTTCCACATCTCTGCCTTCCTCGCCTCCTCCTCATAAGGGCCTTTGTGTTTATCTTGAGTCCACTCAGGTGATTCAGGATATTCCTGCATTTCAAGGTCCATAACCTTAACCACATCTGCAAAATCTCCTCTGCCATATATGGTAATACATCACAGATTCCAGGGATTCCATTTTTTTGGGTGTCATTATTCAGCATACCACAGATGCCTAGGGTTTTGATGAAGAGCAATTCTAAGAATTTGAGAACAGAAACAGATAAAACAGACATGGTTTCTATCCTTCTGTAGGTTATACTTTAGTAGGAAGAGACAGATTATAAGGAAATTAAAAGCTACATACAAAATATAAATTCAGGTTTGATAAGTGCAATGAAGAAAATAAGTAGAGAGAGGTGATGATTGCTTGGGAAGACAGCAACTTTAGATAAAGTGGTTAGGAGTGACTTTTCTGAGAAAATGACATTTAAGGTAAATTATGAAGGATGAGGAAAAGCTCAAGGGGAAATTGGAGAAGTGCATTCCCCACTGAAGCAACACAACGAAAGCCAAGTCTCTGGGAGAGGAATGAGGCTGGCAAGAAGAAGGAACTGAAAGGAGGCCAGGAGATCTGCATATGAAACAAGGTAAGGAGTGAGAGAGTATAGAATAAGATGAGGTCACAGAGAGAAGCAAAAGGTGGATCATAATGGGAACTTAAGCCATGAGAAGAAAGTGCATTTTATGCTGAAGACAAAGGGAAATCACTGAATGTTTTCAAGTAAGGGAGGATCACAGTCTGAAATGAAATTTACTTTTTATTTATTTCTTTTTTTTTTTTTTGAGACATAGTCTTGCTCTGTCAACCAGGCTGTATTGCAATGCCACAATCATGGCTCACTACAACCCTCTGCCTCCTGGGTTCAAGAGATTCTCCTGCCTCAGCCTCCCACGTAGCTGGGATTACAGGCGTGCACCACCACACCCACCTAATTTTTGTATTTTTAGTAGAGACGGGGTTTTGCCACGTTGGCCAGGCTGGTCTCGAACACCTGACCTCAAGTGATCTGCCCACCTCAGCCTCCCGAAGGACTGAAATTAGACATAAGCCATCACACCTAGCCTTACGTTGTTTAAATATTACATTAGCTGATGTGTTGGGAATGCATTAGACAGGAGGAGCAAGGGGAACAAGAATAGCAGCAGGCTGACCAGTTCTGAAGGCAAAAGATGGTGGAGACAAAGGCCAGCATGACTCTGGTGGAGATGGCAAGACGTGTGTGATGTGTCTATTTTGAAGATGGAAGTGATGGGACTTAGTGATGGATTGGGTTTGGAGCATTAACTAAGAGAAATAAATCAAGAATGATGCTTAGTTGTTTGCCTTGATAAAATATTATAGATCATAATGACTTTCACTTAAGTGAGGAAAAGAATAGTGATCTTGGAGGAGATGATGGGAATTTGAGATATTAAGTGGGAATTCCTGTAACATTTTTAAAGTACAATTATTAGATGGGAAGTTGGGTGTATAAGACAGATAAAAGGCTACATTTGGACAGGAGATATATATATTATATATATATAAGACATAGGTAATATGATATGCAAAGTCATAGATATAAATGAAGACACTATATAAGGAAAATAATAGGGAATGGATCCCGGTTGCAAGAAGATCCAACATGATTAAATAGGATAGAATAGGTGGATAACAAGACAAACGAACATGAGAAAGGGCCACTGATTAAGAAAATAGAAATATAAGAGTGTTGGTCAAAGGGTACAACGTTTCATTTAGAAAAGAGGATTGTTAGTGATTTATTGCACAGCATAGTGACCATAGTTAATAATAATGTACTATATATTTCAAAATTGCTAACAGAGCAGATTTTAAATGTTCCTAACCAAAAATATGATAAATACATGAGGTGCTAGATATGTGAATTCACTTGATTTAATCATTGAACAATGTGTGTAGATATATCAAAACATTATATTATCCATAAATATATAAAATTTTTATTTGTCAATTAAAAACAAAAATATGCTATGTTTAATAGAAGTGGTGAGAGAGGGCATCCTTGTCTTGTGCCAGTTTTCAAGGGGAATGCTTCCAGCATTTGCTTAGTCAGTATGATGTTGGGTGTGGGTTTTGTCATAGTTGGCTCTTATTATTCTGTGGTATGTTCCTTTAACACCTAGTATATTGAGAGTTTTTAACATGAAGGTATGTTGAATTTTATCAAAAGTCTTATCTGTATCTGTTGAGGTAATCATGTGGTTTTTTTTTTAGTTCTATTTATGTGATGAATTATATTTATTAATTTTTGTATGTTGAACCAAACTTGCATCTCAGGGATAAAGCCTAATTGATCATGGTGAATAAGCTTTTGGATGTGCTGATGGACTTGGTTTGCAAGTATTTTGTTGAGGATCTTTGAATCAATGTATATCAAGGATATCAGCCTGAAGTTTTATTTTCTTGTGTTTCTTCCAGGTTTTGGTATCAGGATGATGCTGGCCTTATAGAATGAGTTGGGGAGGAGTCCCTTCTCCTCAATTTTTTGAAATAGTTTCAGCAGGGATAGTAGCAGCTCTTCTTTGTACATCTGGTAGAATTCAGCTGTAAATCTGCCTGGTTCTTGGCTTTCTTGGATAGTAAGATTTTTATTATTGACTCAATTTCAGAGCTTCTTATTAGTCTGTGCAGGGATTCAATTTCTTCCTGAGGCAGTCTTGGGAAGGTATATGTGTCCAGGAACTTATAGAGAAAGAAATAAAAGTATCCAACTAGAAACTGTCCCTGTTTGCAGATGACATGATCCTACATCTAGACAACTCCATGGTCTCAGCCCAAAAGTTCCTTAAGCTGATAAACAACATCAGTGAAGTCTCAGGATACAAAATCAATGACAAAAATCACCAACATTCCTATACACCAACAAGAGTCAACCCAAGAACCAAAGCAGGAATGTGATTTCATTCACAACTGCCACACACACACAAATAAAATACCTGGGAATACAGCTAACCAGGTAGGTGACAAATCTCTACAAGGAGAACTATAAAACACTGCTCAAAGAAATCAGAGATGACACAAACAAATGGAAAAACATCTTGTGCTCATGGATAGGAAAAATCAATATCACTGAAATGGCCATACTACCCAAAGCAACTTATAGATTCAATGCTATTTCTATTAAACCAGTGCTGACGTTCTTCACAGAACTAGAAAAATTTTAAAATTCAAATAGGGCCAAATACAGTGGCTAACTCCTGTAATACTAGAACTTTGAGAGGCTGAAGTGGGCAGATTGCTTGAGTCCATGAGTTTGAGACCAGCCTGGCCAATATGGTGAAACCCTGTCTCTACTAAAAATACAAAAATTAGCCAGCATGATGGCATGAGCCTGTAGGCCCAGCTACTGGAGAGGCTGAGGCACAAGAACCACTTGAACCCAGGAGGCAGAGGTCACAATGAACTGAGATCATGTCACTGAACTCTTGAGACTCTGTCTCATAAATAAATAAAATTCTATGGAATCAAGAAAGAACCCAAATAGACAAGGAAATTCTAAACAAAAAGGACAAAGCTGGGGGATTCATGTTACCCAACTTCAAACTATGCTACAAGGCTATAATAACAAAATAGCATGGTACTGGTACAAAAACACATAGACGAATGGAACAGAATAGAGAGCCCAGAAATAATGCCACGTACCTACAACCATCTAATCTTCAACAAAATCGACAAAAGCAAACAATGGGGAAAAGACTCCCTATTCAATAAATGATGCTGGAATAGCTGGCTAGCCATACACAGAAGATTGAAACTGGACCCCTTCTGTACAGCATATACAGAAACCAACTCAAGACAGATGAAAGATTTAAATATAAAAGCTAAAATTACAAAATCCCTGGAAGATGACCTAGGAAATACCATTCTGAACTTAGAACCTGGCAAAGATTTCATGACAAAGACACCAAAAGCAATGGCAAGTAAAACAAAAATTAACAAACGGGACCTAGTTAAACTAAAGAATTTCTTCGCAGCAAAAGAAATTATCAATAAACAAACAACCTACAGAATGCAAGAAAATATTTGCAAACTATGCACCTGACAAAGGTCTAATATCCAGAATGCATAAGGAACTTAAATTAACAAGCAAAAACAAACCACCCCATTAAAAAGTGGGCAAAGAACATGAACAGACACTTTTCAAAAGAAGACATACAAGTAGCCCACAGACATATGAAAACATGCTCAACATCACTAATCATTAGAGAAATGCAAAACCATGCCACATGGGATATTAAAAACCGCACTGACTGCACTCCAGCCTGGGGCACAGAGCGAGACTCTGTCTCAAAAAACAAAAAAACAAAAAAAAACCGCACTGAGATAGCATCTCACACTGGTCAGAATAATTATTATTAGAAAGTCAAAAAATAGCAGATGTTGGTGAGGTTGCAGAGAAAAGGGAACACTTACACACTGCTAGGGGGAATGTAAATTAGTTCAGCCATTATGGAAAGCAGTGCAGCAATTCCTCAAAGAACTTAACACAGAATTACGGTTCGAACCAGCAATCCAATTATTGGGTATGTACCCAAAGGAATATAAGTAATTCTACCATAAAGACACATGCACTTGTATGTTCATCACAGCACTACTGACAATAGTAAAGACATAGAATCAACCTAAATGCCCATCAATGGTAGACTGGATAAAGCAAATGCAGTATATATATACACCATAGAAAACTACAAAACCATAAAAAAGAACGAGATCATGTCCCTTGAAGCAACATGGATGGAGCTGGAGGCCATTATCCTAAGCAAACTAATGTAGAAATAAACAACTAAATATCACATCTTCTCACTTATAAGTAAAAGCTAAACATTGAGAACACAAGAACACAAAGAAAAAAACAACAGACACTGGGGTCTACTTGCAGATGGAGATGGGAGGAAAGAGAATCAAAAAACGACCTATCAGGCCAGGCTCAGTGGCTCACGCCTGTAATCCCAGCACTTTGGGAGGTCGAGGCAGATGGATCACCCAAGGTCATGAATTTGAGACCAGCCTGGCCAACATGGAGAAACCCCATCTCTACTAAAAACACAAAAATTAGTCAGACAGGTGCATCCCTGTAGTCACAGCTATCTGGGAGACTGAGGCAGAAGAATTGCTTGAACCCAGGAGGCAGAGGTTGCAGTGAGCCAAGATCGTGCCACTGAACTCCAGCCTGGGCAACACAGCAAGACTGACACACAGTTTACCTATATAACAAGCCTGCATATGTACTCCTGAACCTAAAATAAATGATTAAAAAACTATAAATAATCACTCTATCAATAATATTGTGGCATGATAATGGTATCCAAATGATGAAAATAGAGGTATTTCATAAATGCTGTTGTCCTATGTGAAATATATTACACTTAGTAATATATGTGTGTGTGTATATATATACATAAATATATATGTACATATATATATAAACTAAATAAAATAAATTCGAGATAGCTTTGGTGCCATGGAATCAGAGAAAATAGTATTTAAAGAGCTGTGTCAAGGGCTTCTGAGAAGTCAGGTACCACAACGGCAGAGAAATGCCCAGTAGATTCATCAGCATGACTTTTTTTGATGACCTGGGCAGGGGTGGTTTCACTGGCAGCCAAAGCCAAATCAAGAGTCGATTGAAGAGGGAATCATAAGTGAATAGATGAGAAGTGAAGAATGGTGAGACTGATAACTCCCTCCTGCAGGTCTGTGCTGACACAGACCAGTGAAACAGAGCTAGACGAGGATATGAGGTCAAATAATTTGTTTTTAATGGGAAGAGGTAGAGCATATTTTTATATTATTGAAAAAGATCTGGAAGAGGCTGTGATGCTGGCCCATCAAGCAGAGGTCAGTCTTTGGAAAGGCACAGAGGACAAGTGGAGAAATTTATATTCTAAGGATCAGAGGCAATTCTCCTATAAAATAGGAAGGCAAATGTAAAATCAGTGCACAGGGCAAATTATATTTGTAGTTTTAGCACAAAGAGGAAAGAGTTTTACTCTAAGGAAACTTCTGTTTTCTCAATAAAATGCATTCCTTGTATCTTTCTCAGTGAAGTGTCTTATTTTCCCAGTGAAAAAATGGAGGGCATGAGCTGAATGTTTGGGTGAAGGGGAGACAGGGCCAGGTGGAGGGACTGAGAAAAGAAAGGGAAAGTCATCATAAGAGCAGGAACAATTCTTTTATGAGGTTATGATTTTGTTTGTTTTTACAGAAGGAAAGAAACTGTGCAATTCTTTTTTTTTTTTTTTTTTTTTTTTGAGACGGAGTCTCGCTCTGTCACCCAGGCTGGAGTGCAGTGGCCCGATCTCGGCTCACTGCAAGCTCCGCCTCCCGGGTTCACGCCATTCTCCTGCCTCAGCCTCTCCGAGTAGCTGGGACTACAGGCGCCCGCCACCACGCCCGGCTAATTTTTTGTATTTTTTTTAGTAGAGACGGGGTTTCACCATGGTCTCGATCTCCTGACCTGGTGATCCACCCGCCTCGGCCTCCCAAAGTGCTGGGATTACAAGCGTGAGCCACCGCGCCCGGCCTGAAACTGTGCAATTCTAAGAAGGTTGTTACTAGAGGGATACTAGAGAGAATATGGAAAATATATCCAAAGTGGGGAGTAGCAAGGAAAAGAGTGGCATAAGGGTTGTGGATACAAAGCCTTACTACAGTATGCTAGGTGCCAAAGGTATATTATTTTAATTCTCACAAATTATGAGGAAGGTGTGATTTTTTCCATTTTACAGTTGAGGAGACCAAAGCTCAGAGATGTGAAGCAGTTTTCTTTAAGGCTAACCACAACAATTAAATAGCAGAATTTAGATTCAAGATCAAGTCTGACACAGAAGCTCATGTTCTCCCCTTAGCAGTGGGATGCCATCAGAGATCTTAATTCAAGGAAATATGTGATCTGTTTCAGGAAGACAATTTGATAAAAGTAGACAAGTTGGAGGAGAAGAGATTATTAGAGGTAGCAACAGGCTTTGAGAGTGCCGCAGTTGGCCGGATCCTTGATAAAGACCATAAGTGAGCCAACGGTGGAGGAGTAGAAACCAGATACATGTCAGTATGTTAGGTAAATATTGAGGTACTAGAACCAACATCTAACTGATCTGTTCCTCTCTGCTGTATTCATTCACTTCTATTCTGCTATGCACGGCTCAAAAAGGAGACATTAATTCCATTTCTCTCTCCCTTTCCTTATCACCATTCCTCCAACTTCAGAGTAAGGGACAAAGTGGTAGAGGCAGGGAGATGAAATTAGAGGACTTACAAAGCTCTAAGAAAAGCTCAGTTGCATCATCTCAAAAAGATTCAGGGATAAGTTAGCAGGAGTAGCATGAATAAATGCTCAGTGTCAGGACAGAGCTTGTAGTGCCCCCAGAACCCTGGCAAGGCCACTTTATTTCAAAACCAGCCTCCTTGTAGGCCTGGGTGGCTTAAAAAAAAACACCTTCCCCTTTCACTTTTTTTTACTTTGCATATGAGGAACATGGAAAACTGAAAAGAGCAATATTTGAAGGCAAATGATCCAGTATTGATTTAAAAACAATTGCCTTCTGTGGACATGGCCTCAATGTTCGCCAAATGTTTGTAATAAGCAGAAATATTCTCCTAACAGGTGCAGTTGCCGCAACAAATGTCGCAGCAGGCACATGCACACAGCGTTTTATCTACAGTTGGGTCATTGAAACTAAGTGCAGAATAATGGAAATATATGACTTCTCAGATGTATTTGGAGAAAGTCATTTGCCCAATGGTAATTGATGCTTATTGAGGAATGGGGAGCACAATGAAAGTGTTGCAAATCACCCCATATTTCTGTTGCCACCTGTATAAGCACTCAACAGGCAGAACAAAATAAAATGTGAATTTGTCTTTGGGGCAGTATATAATTCCATCTATTTTTTCTGTCTTGGGTATCCTTTCATTCCTTTTTCGCACGACAGCTTTCTTTGATTTTTAAAAAATGTGCCATGTAGTATACATTTATTTCTCTTTGCTCCCCCTCATGTTGTGGGGGGAAAAAGTCCCTGAACAGATGTTGTGTTACGATTGCCAAACTAATTTTGCTTTTGATGTTCCGTGCTCAAAGCTTCTTTTTGGAGAACACATTGGTTAAATGTACTCCTTGTTGTGTACTGTACATTTAATAGCAGGAAGACAGTTGGAAAAGGATTATAACGCAGTTCCTGAAAATGCAAGTGTCGAGCATTCGAAGATATGGAGAAAGAAAAATCTGGCAGAGTCCACATGATGAGACACAAAGGTTGCAGTTACAAGTCTGTTAGCTATTAAAAACAATGTTACATTTTTAAGAGGTATACATAGCAATGAAATGCTCAGGGCAGGGAAGAATTTAGCAACATCCCAAAGATGCAACTTGATAAACATTAGAAGTTAGAATAAAATGAATGAAAACAAATTCGAAATTAACAACAAACAATTCTCAGGAAAACTGCTCCTAAAAGCAGCTGGCAATGAATCTGCAAAGGTTAGGCTCTCATCTTCTGAAACAAAAACACATACGCATATTTTTTTTCTAGCCAATAATATCCTCTGTAGTGAAAAGTGGAAGATTACAATCAAGTTTTAGTGAAACACAGTGTATCCTTAAAAGAAGTTGCTGCCACCTTGGCCATTTTCAACTGGAGAGATACTGAAATGATGGGCAGAGAGATGAGTGAGATACAGAGCTAGATGAAGGTGCTTGAGGATTTATGAGGAAATGCAATACACAGGAAACAAAAAAAACATAGAAATAAAAGATGATTATGGAATGTGGATCCATTGATTGCTTTTGAGAGAGAACACAATAAAAAATGGTGTTCACAGGCACTGTATTCGTTTACTAGGGCTGCCATAACAAAGTAGTATAGACTGGGTGGATTAAACAACAGAAACTTAGTTTTTCACAATTCTGGAGGTCAGAAGTCTGAGATGAATGCATTGGCAGAGTTAGTGTTATTCTGAGGCTTCTCTCCTTGGCTCATGGGTGTTTGCCTCCTCCCTGTTTCCACACGGTGTTCCTCCTGTATCTGTATCTGTATCCTAGTCTCTGTTTCTTATAGAAACATCAGTCATATAGGATGAGGGCTGGTCAATGACCTCATTTAACCTTAATTACCTCTTTAAAGACCTAGTCTCAACACGGGGGCTCATGCCTGTAATCCCAGCACTTTGGGAGGCCAAGGTGGGTGGATCACGAGCATGAGGTCAGGAGTTTGAGACCAGCCTGACCAACATGGTGAAACCCCGTCTCTACTAAAAATACAAAAATTAGCCGGGCATGGTGGCAGGCACCTGTAATCCCAGCTACTCAGGAGGCTGAGGCAGGAGAATCACTAGAACCCGGGAGGCAGAGCTTGCAGTGAGCCGAGATTGCTCCATTGCACTCCAGCCTGGGGGACGGGGTGAGGCTCAGTTACAAAAAAAAAAAAAAAAAAAAAAACACCTAGTCTCCAAATGCAGTCACATTATGGGGTACTGGGGATTATGACGTCAACATATGAATTTGAAAGTGAGAGAGATAATTCAATCTAAAATATGTACCAAATACATGACCTAACATTGAACACCTGTTCAGCATCCAGAACTGAGCTACATGTCAGGGTTACATAGAAGTGGTCTCTGGCTCTTGTCCTCAAGGACAGGATCTTGCAAACAAGTGTGACAGATACTGCATATAGATCTCTACACGAAAGCATTTAAAACACCCTTCATAGAGCACTGGAACATATATATTTAAAGAAATACAAATGATTGAATAAGTTAATGAAATTGAGGAATATATGCAGAACGTGTGGCATTTGAGCTGTGACTTGAAAAATAAACAGGAACTCAGTAGACAGGGAGCAATTCTAAAGAGTATGTCAGGGAGGAACCATGGCAGCCCAGCCAAGGCACAGACATGTTAGAGGGACTTAGTCAAGGCTTATAGCACGCCCAAGGAGCCATCAAAGCACAAACAAATTAATCAATACAAAAGTCATTAAAATGCTCTAAGAGATGTAGTAATATATTCTAGACAATTAAGGGAAAACTTAAATTATATATAAAATCCAACTTTAAGGTTGGGTCTCCATGAATTTTTGACCAAACTGTTGCTCCAACTTTAGAATCCAAAAACAATTCTAGAGAGTACATTAGAAATTCCTGATCCTTCCAGTATTTGGAGCAGAGGTAGATTGTAAGTTAGAATGAAAATCAAGCTAACACATTTGCACAGGTATATGGACGTGATTTTATGTACGTAAGGTATCTATCAGGGACTCACCACATTGAAATATTCAGAAAAGTTAATGCTATTTTCATTCTCATTCATCTTAAAACTCAAGATTGTACTGTCTCAGATAACCAAAAAGATAGTTCTTTTAGTAAAGATGGTGAGTACAACCTCTTGTGTGACTGTGTAAACTTTGTAAACTCATCAACTGAGAAGATAGTCATCTTTTGACAAGTGGATCTATTCCAACTCAGTTTATTTTTCTGATCAAGGTAAAAAACACAGTCCTTGGAATGTTATTCATGCAGCTTAAATGGAATTCAGGGAAGTCAAAAAGCACAGGGCTTCACATTGATAAGTGATTTCCATCTGATTCCTGAATTAATTATGCATATTAATTCCCATATTCTATCTCAACCTCTCAAACACCACAAAATTTATTTGCAGCATACCCCATTTCAAAACACCCAGAGGAAGGAAAAGGGCCTTGATATTCACTCCAGACAGGGAGCAACCTAATTATCTATCTATCCCCAGGCATGCAGCTCCCCAATTATGTGTCTATTCTTGTGCGAGTTCAATCTACAGATAGTAATAACTACAAAGGTCCTAAAACCAGGTCTCTATGAGTTGACGTACAACAGGTTGAGAATAACTGAAACCACACTTCTCCAGGAAGATCTGAACACAAGAAACCATTAAGGATATATAGTAGATCTGACAGGAATGTCCAGGCTCTCTTCTTTAAAAAAATAAAATAAAAAAATTGTGAAGAAGGAAAGCATTTTGATGCTGAGTGTCTTCTGTTTTCCTGATGCCATGCTATCTAGGTGGAATGCAACTTTCTTGCTTCAGAGCCATTTACTGCACTCTTAGAATTTGAAACTACACTTGCTCAAAGTGTAAATTTTTAACGATTGGATGTTTATAAACTGATATCTTCAGGATAACTTGTCCTTATTTAATAAATTCTACAAATTAATACATGTGATGATGTGACACTGATGCTCTCTCTCACCCAGCCCACTGGATCTGGATTTCCTGGACCCGACAAGGAAGGATACAAGAAGAATACAAAGAATTTGTAGCAATGAAGGTCCAAGGAAGAGGCTGCTGTAGACTATCTTTAAGATATCCAGCATTTCCTCTGTGGCTTATTAAACATGTCACCAGAAGGATTACACCAGGACTTTAGTATTTCATTGTTTTTCTCCATCTATCCAGGACCAAGACTGTGCCATGTAGTATACATTTATTTCTCTATATTCAGTCTATATTCAGTAAAACATAGACTGATCTTTTTAATTTTGGATATGAGACTTGATGCCATCCACAAACAGAAGCATTCCAAATACTCTCCATATTAGCACAGCATCCCACCACCACTCAGGCCTGTCTCTAATTATTTTGTCCAAACACAGGACATTTTAAAATGCTAACACAAGTTGTACACATATCTATATGCACACAGATGATAATAACGTATTTTTAAACAATGATAACAGTTGTTTTACTGATTGAAAAAAATAATTATATCCTGCTAACTAACAAAATTTTAGAAATATATAGTTTTTTTCCAAAAATTCACAAACTTACTAAAAATAATAAAAGATAAGTGCTATCTAACCATTAAGTATTCAAATGAACTCTTTGAGAATATGGAACAGAAAATGTAATAACATCTCAATTACCTATGTAAATGGCCTTCTGATTTGTGCTATTATCTATTTTTGGCAACCATTATTCTAAAACTGCATTCCCACTTAAAAAATAAAAGAAGAAAAATATGCAGACGTGTAAATGGAATTGAAGGCTTCAGTGATGGGGGAGTTTCTAGTTGCTAGGGAAACCAGATCCTTTGTGTGCCAAATTTAAATGGCTTACTCCTTGGCAAACTAAACATGGCCTTGTGACTTTCTGTGAAAAACAAAAGTTAAAATTATATAAAAATATATGTATTAAGTGAAGAGCAAAAAATTGTTCTTACAACCTATGAGCATTTCTATTCAGTCAGCACATTGACTGAAATATCTCACTGTTGTTGAAAAATAAAAATAATACTAGTGGACATTATAGATAATGCCAGTGAGCAGAGCTGAAAATATCAAAGCATTATTAGCTGTTATGTTTATACTGTAAATGGATAAAAATTATTTTTTAATCAACAAACATTTGAGTACCTACACTGTGCAGGCACAGAATTACTGTGATGTTTGTGGTTAATGCTGCACTTTGAAGGGATCTTCTTACACCAGCTACTCACTATCAAATAAAATACAATATGGAAGAATCCAGGGCCATGCAATGTTATTATGAACACCGCCCACCAAAGCACGATTAGGTATCATCATGCTTATTAAGCAGGCATCGAAGCAAATGCTCAGAGGGATTAAATAACATGACCAAGTGTCCTCCTAATCATTTTTTGTGTGTAGATGTATTTCCAACTAGAATGTATGACTTTTGAGGGTATGAAGAATGAATTACACTAAAAAGGGAAAAAACCAATAAAAGACATCCTACTGACATTCAGTGTGTGTGTTAATTCAATTATGACGCGTAAGTTATATCTTCTGACTGTCTCATCTGACTCTTGGATCACAGCTTCATTCTTCTCCATGCAAGAATGGATCTGGCCTTTGTCTGTTGCTTCTTTTCCTCCTGTAAATCCCCTTTAACATATCCTATCTATATTATCAACTCCATCCCTTTTGACTTGAATACATGACTCATACTTAGCATCGTTTGCCCTCTTTTCCTTTAAAGGCAATCACAAGTAGAGTTTCACATTTATTAGGTTTGTCTTCAGAGGTTTCAAGCACTGGATAATTCCCTCCTCAGGTTCACTCCCCATTGTACCTCCCCATTTGCCTTAACATTTTTCATTCTTAGGGCAATGCATCATCTGCCTATTCCATAAAATGTTGTTTTCCAAGCCAAAGATGACCTTCATTTGATTTCTGTATTCGAGATAAGTATTGTTTACACTTATAATTTATAATTTCTTATAAAGAAAAACTATTTATGTAATTTAGGAGTTATTATTTTTACACTCTATTCAAATAAGATTTCACAATTGATGATTTGGGAGGAAAAAGAATAATGGTCCACTTAGAACAGAATTATTGGGGCCTATTTGAATGACATATTTATTAGAAAACTAAAGGTTTGGTTCAAATGTGCTCAAAGTTTTTATTTGTGAAGGATAAATCATCTCTATCTGAGAAGAAAAGAAAAGACTAGAAACAAAAGAAAATACAAAGATAAAAGAGAGGCAAATAATAGAGAAAAAAGCCAGCCACGGGTAATTCACAGGGAAAATATTGGCCTTATGTGGTAGGATTATTTTCTTCTTTTTGCTCTGTGACTCGGTAAAAACAGAAGAAGGAGCTGTGAACAACAATTTAAAGGAAAATGAGAAATTTTCCTATGGATATCTTTCGATCAGGAAATTTCCATGTTTTTCTCCACGTATGGAAGGATCTTGTACACTGACATATTACACAGGTATGCAGAAGAATTTGAACAGAAATATGAAATCTCAAGATGAGTCGAAGCTTTCAAACCTGGGAGGACAATTGAGAAAATAAACTTGTATTAAGCAGCAATTTACTAAAGTATAATCTGTAATAGTGATGTATTTAAGTGTATTTGCCTTTCTATACGATTATCTGTAACTGTTTCACTTTTCTTATAATGTCAGTATTTTAATAATATGTTTATTGCTTAAATAATTATGATGTTTTTACAAACCATAATTAAGCAGTTAATTACTATATTTCTGTTAAGAGTTACTGTGAGAGTTTCATTGCTTTACCAGGATGTTTTGGTAAAAAGTGTAATGTCCAAGTCTTGACAGCAAACCCTAATTATGAAAAATCAGAATGGCCTTGCACTGCCTCAAGGGTACAAATTATTCAAATGCAAGACTATGGAGAAAGAACACTACACAGATCGAGTCTGGTTCTAAAGCTGAAAACGTACACAGTGAAGAAAAATCTGGAAGCAATACCTAAGAGCAAGAGGAGATGCAGGACGTTTCTGGCCTCAGAAGGCACCATATTGCTGCACCTGGAGCAGGTCACCTGTCAAGAGATAGAGCCTCAAGGTCAAGTTATGAGAGATCTCTTCCTACAGCTATTAATGCCTAGTAAATGTCCAACAAAACTGGAATTACTTGTACAGAATATTTTCTCATAATAAGAGATACTATCTGTTATAAGTCAGGAAATATTTTGCACATAAATTACAACTAATAGTAACAACAGTCCATGTATAACTATCCTTAGTTTACAGATGTGGAAACTTCCCTGGGTGTTCATTTAGCTGGGAAAGTGACATCATAAGACAAAATTACAGGCAAAGAGTTGCTTGATGAGGGATATGAAGAAATGGTTATTGACGCTGGGGGCTCACAAGAATATATTAACATTTTCGTTATTCTTAGAATTAAGTGCCTTGGACAGAAACATATTGCCATTTGATGGGATTCTTGTGTTGTCAGCATCATCTTCAGGAATTCATTAAGACTACCACAGAAAATGAATGCTATTTTGCTCCTGAGTCTCAGCATCTGTGAAATGATTCTTTCCTCACAGGACTGGTGAGTGTTAATTGAGGTATGATACATGGAAGAGTCTAGTGTGGGAACTGCCATACCCTTTTCATAATACATAAGTGGTCTATCAATTAATATTGTATTATATCTTTTTGGCTAATCTTACTGTTCCAAATGGATTGCAAGTTCATGGAGAATAACCCATATCTGAACATTCTTCAATATCTCAGGGGAGACCTAGGGTGCTGCTGGATATAATGTAGGCACGAAAAACTCCCAGCAATCAGCAAGTTCAAAGAAAAGACAATTTAACAACTCTTAGTCTGCCCTAATAACTCTTGTATGCCACATTCCTTCTTCTACATCCCACCCATCGACTCCCAGGAAATTACACAAAGAAGTTACAGGGCCATGTATATGTCTCAAGGGCAAATTGGAAATGGCATTGGGAGAGTTATAGTATTCAAAAGGCCACGCTGACATTGTAGCTCCTGGAGGAATGATGAAAAGAAACCAGATGTCTTAAGGCCTTCAAGGCTGGAGAAGGTGGTGAAAGGGCTCCCCAGGGTTATTTTAGAGTATTACATGCATGCACCCATGCAACCTCCACCCTGCTACAGCAGGCTTTGCAGGGCACAAAATGACAGATTCTTCCCCCAGTAACTCACTTTTTCTTATGCATCACCTTCCCCAATTATTCTCTTAAAGCCAGTAATAGTAGTCACCTTTCAAGAGATAGTTGATATTCATGGCACGATATTTTAAAAGAAATGAAGAATTTGAGGCACCCTGGTGTTGCTTTCCTTCTTCAAGCTCACTGAACAGTTGAGACTAGAACCCAGAAAGCTTCACATTTCTAGGTCAAATTTCTCTTAACCCACTGAAGTAGAAGATATTATTTGTTGACATATATACGTACCCACATATATACATACTCATACATATGTATTTATACATCATATATACATATAAGCATATGTATTAGTATATATACACATAGGTAAGCATTTATATATACAGACACACATATTTACACACACACACACACACACACATAGATAATTTGGAGGGAATCAATTATCCTCAGAATGAGTTTTCACAGTAAACATAAATTCAAACATAGGAAAATAATTGACACTCTAAATCATATGCTGTAAATATTCATTAGTGTTGTGCTACTTAAATTCCAGCAAGCTATTTCCTAGCAAGTATACTTCATCAGTTCAATATTTGTGTATCTATTTGAAAAACAAGTTTTAAAAGGGGAAGTGTTATCAAATAAATTATAAAACATTTTTTACATTAAAAACACAAAAACAAAAATGGGCTTTAATTGTGTTAGCTGTTTTAGGGAAAGCTTTCTATATTTTAGTTTAGAATCAATCAAATTTATAGCAAGCCACCCCTAGTAAACCTGTGAATATAACAAGTTTATATAACAAGTAGTATAATATACATGGATAACTGTTATGTGACATATTTAAAATCACCTTTCAATCATACTTCTTGCTTCTTTAAATAGAAAAAATTATAAAGTATACAAATCATAAGTCATCAGTATAAGTTATAATTTCTCTTGGAAATTAAAGATTTTCCATCTTTTTCACTTTTTTAGCCCAGGGAGTGGCCGACGTAAATAGGAGGAGAAATGGCTGTCCCTGACAGTTTGAAAGGTAGAGAGAATCAAAGATGGAAGAAGTGAAGAAAGAGGAGGCTGGAATTATACCTTCTACTTGGTGGAAGGCCTGATGACTCTGAATTTGCCTCTCCTCCTCAGCTCACCTCTGCCCACACCACCGCTGCGTCTTTCAGGGCCTCTGGCTCCTGTAGGTACATAATTATCAAGCCTCCTAGCTTAGAGCTTTCCCAAAATGGTAACCTACAATTGACTGACTAGGGCCATGACAAGTTAATTAACCTCTGTGGGCCACTTCAAAATAAGTTCCAGAGGAATTAAGAGTAAGGGAAGTGCAGGCTAGGTAAATCAATGCCCTAACATTTCTCCAATCCTTGAAAATCCATTGTTCTTAATTGAAGACAGAGCCAATCTCTGCATATAATCATTTGCCTCTGATTCAAGGAAAATCAAGAGAAACTTTGTTAGCAGATGCTCTGTTGTTAGAAATTCATCGCAAAGATAACTAAAACCCTGAAAAAAATGCCGAAAACCTGCTTGCTTCTAAGAAGACATCTGAAGCCAAAGAGGAGTCTTCATTCATTTGGAAAAATCCCAATCACCAAAAGACATTTATTTTAATTAGTTGTCATGAGGTGTTAAGAGGTATACAGATCTGTGCATTGCCAAAATTTGCCCTTCTTCACCTGTGACTCTCCCTCCTTCCAGAGCTGGTGCTGATGGGGATAAGAGCCCTTTCTTCTAGGGCTGTTGTTCTTCATCTTGTTTTGGTGAGTATAAAAACAAACTAACCAAAAAATACACTCCCCCAAGAAAAAAATGTGCATGTCAAAAAAACTATACCTTGGCCATAAAAATCTCAAATTTCCACTCTAAAGTTCTTTTGCATGAAATTTACTTCACCTTTCGTTTCATGCTCTGAAAAATAAATTGTATGACCAACCATCTCCATTGCCTATGTGAAAAACCAGACATTCGATTAAGATCCCAGTGAAAGTGAACTATATTCCTTGTGATTAATTCCCGGAATTGGCTTGAATTTTACCCATATCATTCTCACCCTTGGTTCTTTAAACTCACTCAACAATATTTATAAAAATCCTAGGATGTGTAAAGCACTGGGAAGAGGCAGGGGAATGCCTGTTGTTGGTGGGGGGGAAAGGGGGGAGGGATAGCATTAGGAGATATACCTAATGTTAAATGACGAGTTAATGGGTGCAGCACACCAACATGGCACATGTATACATATGTAACTAACCTGCACATTGTGCACATGTACTCTAAAACTTAAAGTATAATTAAAAAAAGAGAGAGAGAAAGGCGAATCTTGCAGACAACTATTGAGATAAATCCAACAGCACAAAAGAAACACTTACCTGGGATGAAGTTGCCTCCACATTCCTTCCTCTCCTTAACCCTCACAGCACCTCCACCACTCTACGCCTTGGACCAACTAGACTAGTCTAATTGTTTGCTTGTACCTCCTCATCCCAGTCATCACATGAGACCCATGACTCCAAGATCATTCTTCTTTTCCTGGATATTAACCTTCATATGTCTCCAGAGGCTGCCTTGTCTGATCCCATCCCCAACCCTCCATCTCCTGACATCTTTTCTTTCACCTAGATGAAACACTAGGCAAATTATTAACCCTAACCCTTAAACTCAACATCTTCTCTGAAAGTCTCCATCACCTTCTAAACTTGACTGAAACCTGGCTCTCCCTGAGTACAGGGATTCCCTTCCAGACCTCTTGAGCAGTGGCTGTTTAGTCCTCCATCCCTGTGTGCTATGGGGTCTAGGGCTGGAATGAGTGACTCTCCTGTTTACCATTTCTAGAACACTTTTCCTCTCTTCCCCATCAAAAATCCCAGCATTGAATCATCCTGTGCTTTGCCTCCTTGGCCTTCTTGCTGCGGTCACCTCCCACACCTCTCCCGGAAGAGTTCAGCTGCTGACTACTGACACTCTTTCCCAGTACTTTCCTATTCTGCCACACTTCCCATCCTTCCAACAATCTGGCCTCTCCATTCTTTCTTCAAAAGATCTTCCCCTTAGCCCCACCTTGGCTACTTATTCCCATGGTCATACATTATTTTTATCTGAATTTTAATAATCCCACACATCATCACTATCTTTTAACTTTTCAACCCACACTGCCTATAAACACAAATCTTAGGTTATGGACTGAATGTTTGAAAATTTACGTCATTTTCCTCAATTTTTATTTTAAGTTCAGGGGTACACGTGCATGATGTGCAGTTTTGTCACATAGGTAAATGTATGACATGGTGGTTTGCTGCACAGATCATTCCATCACCTACGTATTAAGCCCAGAGGTCATTAGCTATTCTTCCTGATGCTCTCCTTCCCCCTACACCCATTCTGACTTGCGCCAGTGTGTGTTGTTCCCCCTCATGTGTCCATGTCTTCTCATGATTTAACTCCCACTTATAAAGGAGAATGTGCGGTGTTTGGTTTTCTGTTCCTGCTTTAGTTTGCTGAGGAGAATGGCTTCCAATTCCACCCATGTTCCTGCAAAGGACATGATCTTGGTCTGCTTTATGGCGGCATAGTATCCCATGGCGTATACGTAGCACACCAAAATTCATATCTTGAAGCCCTAACCCCTAATGTGAGGATGTCTGGAGGTGTTGCCTTTGGGAAGTGATTAGGTTTAGATGAGGTCATGAGGGTGGGGCCCCATGGTGGGGCTAGTGTCCTGAAAAGAAGAGAAATAAAGGGCAGAGCACGCTCTCTCTCTCTCTCTCTGTCTATCCACCCCCATCCCTCTCTTTCTGCCATATGAGGACACAGCAAGAAAGTGACCAGGAAGAGGGCTTTCACCAGGAACTCAATCTTCTAGCACCCTGATTTTAGACTTCTCAACTTGCAGAACCATGAGAAGTATATTAGTCAGGACTCTTTAAAGGGACAGAACTAATAGGATAGATGTATATATGAAGGGGAGTTTATTAGGAGAATTGACTCACATAATCACAAGGTGAAATCTCACAATAGGCTGTCTGCAAGCTGAGGAGCAAGGAAGCCAGTTCTAGTCCCAAAACCTCAAAAGTAGGGAAGCCGACAGTGTAGCCCTCAGTCTGTGGCTGAAGTCCCGAGAGGCCCTGGCAAATCATGGTGTAAATCCAAGAGTCGAAAAGCATAAGAACTCAGTGTCTGATGTTCAAAGGTAGGAAGCATCCAACACAGGAGAAAGATAAAAACTGGAAGATCCAGCAAGTCTGCTCATTCCACTTTCTTCTGCCTTCTTTATTCTAGGCACCCTGGCAGCTGCTCAGATGGTGCCCACTCAGATTCAGGGTGGGTCTGCCTCTCCCAAGCCACTAACTCCAATGTTAATCTCCTTTGACAACACCCTCACCGGCACATCCAGGAACAATACTTTGCATCCTTCAATCCAATCAAGTTGACACTCAATATTAACCATCACAAGAAGTAAACGTCTGTTGTTTAAGCCTGCTAGTTCATGGCATTTTGTTATAGCGGCCCAAGCCAACTGAGAAACTGAACAATTCTTTAAACCCACCCAGACCTACAATCTATTGATCAACCACCTTTTTAACTTTTACTCGTCCAAAACGTCTTCTTCTTCCCTTATCCAGCTCACATCAAACATTCAATTACCATAATTACTCATCTGCAGGCAACTTCATCTCCCTCACTTGTCTCTTGCTTGTTTCACCAATTTCCTCCTTCCATTCTTTCTTGGACCCATTCCCATCATGTTTTGGCCTCCACAACTTTATAGAAACTGTCTTTCTTCAGGTCACCATTCACCATCATCATCTTCATCATCATCATCTTAAATCTAATGGTCATTATCTGCCATGACCTATCAGCAGATTTCACAGGACTGATCCTCACGTTTTCCTCCAAACACTTTGTTCTCTTGGCTTCCAGGATGCCTAATCTGCTTTGTTGTCCTCATATCTCTCTCAGTCTCCTTTGCTGGCTTTTCCAATATCCCGTTTCAAAGATTGGAGCTCCCCAGAGGTTATTTGTTGGATTTCTTCTATTTTCATTCTACACTCACTCCCTAGCTGATCTCACTTGCCCTCATAGTTTTAAGTGCCCTCTATCTGCTCAGTGTTCTCCATCTCTCTCTTTATATCTCCAGCTCCAACTTTTCCCCATGCCCACATCTCCAATTAGCTTCTTGATTTTTCCCAGGACAGTTAGTAGACATATCAAAATGTACTTGCTCAAAATGAGCTTCTAATATTTTACCAAAATCAGCTCCTCCTGCAGCCTTCCCCCAATCTGTCAGTAGCTCCATTCTTCCCGTACACAAGCCAAAAAACAGGTAGCTGTATTAGACAGCTTTTTTTCCTTCACATCCCCTGTCCAATCTGTCTGAAACTCGTTTTTGTTCTACCTTCAACTTATATCCAGAGTTTGACCATTAATCATATCTTGCCACGTACCTAGTTCATGCCACCATAATTTCTAGCCTGGTTTACTTCAATAGCCTCCTATTTGATCTGATTTCATCCACCCTTTCTCCAAGGTAATCGATTTTCAGTACAGTATCAAGAGTAGTCTTATTAAAGCTGCAGCAGGCCAGGTCTTCCATTTACTCAGAACCCTCAAATGTCTTCACATCTAATCAGAGTAACAACAAAATTCTTATCACCCACAAACTCATACCTTATCTGGCTCCCTATTACCTCTCTCACTTTTTCTTCAACTCTTCTCTTCCTTACTTGCTCACTTCAGCTGTGAGGGCCCCTTGATGTTCCTTAGACATACTTGGCACTGTCCTAGAAAGCCTCTTATCCTAAGTATCTTCCTGGATGGTTCCCTCACTTCCTTTCTTCAAAGTCACACGTCAAGGAGGTTTCTGCTGGCCATCTTCTGTAAGTTTCAGTGAGGCTCCATATTTGCTTATGTGTCACCCCAGATTGGGGCACTTGCCTTGCTTTGCATTGGAGCAACCCTGATAATAGCTAGGCCATTCCCACAGCCATGGATCCCGGTGACCATCATTGTCATAGATTGAGGAACCCCCTATAGCTCCCAGTCCCTCCTGTTGCTCGTGGTTACTGAGCATCAGTGTCTTGCCTCTTGCCTTCCCCATGTATCTCTCCCTGAGACTTTCTTGCAGCCACTAAGTCAGAGACCAAAGGACCCAGCCAGTATCCCTGCAGACACAACTTGAAGCCATCAGTTCACCTCTTCTCTCCATCTCCTCCCTAACACTCTGCTCAGTGACACAGCTGCTTTACATCCCTCTCAGAAGAGGTACTTGGACAACCAACAACCGTCCATCCACAAACAGTGGCGACTCTGATAAAACACCTTCTTATCTTTGCTTCCCTTTAAGTATCAATATTATATTCCAAAAGTACCACTCTTAATATGTGGCTCTCCTGGTTTAAAACACTCCCACAGTTCCCCTTTGTCTGCAGAATAAACCAGCATGTCCTTAAAGTGGCACTGAAATTTGGCAATAATCTCCAGTCTTTTCTTTTACTTACCCTATTATTCCAGCCAAAATAAACCAGTCACTATTCCTACACCATATCCATGTTTTCTAGCTGTGTTTCTTGTTTCATAATTTTATATCTTCCAGAAGAAATCCTAAGACCCTCATTTCTTCCAATAAAATATTTCTATATTTTTCTGATCCAGATCAAATGCTCCTTCTTTTATGAAGACTTCCTTGATTCTCATTTCCCTGTGTGATAACTTGTAATGTGTTTCCTAGTATTATTAGTTATCCACTCATTTAAACGTCTCTCTTATTCTAAGCTCCTTAAGGGTAAAGGCAGTATGATCTATCTCTACCACCTTTGCAGTACAAAGTTACATTAAATGAGCACATTATATTTGCTCAGAAATGTTAACTCCAATCAAACAGCAGAGCAAGCTATCTGGTAACACTGAGAGAGGCTGCGGTGTTCTACAGTTTGTGAGGCTCACGAATACTGCACAGAATCAGAAAAGAGCAAGAGGCCTGGGGTCAGGTTGATTGAGTTCTGATGCTGCTATTTAACACCTCTGTGGTTTGCAGCAATTTTTTTTCCACAAGTCTCTGCTCTTTCCTAGGTTCTACTTAAAAATAACAGTATCTACCACATATGATTGTGCTGAGAATTGTGTACCATTTAAAATATCTGGTCCAGGACCCAAAACCTCATGCCCTGAGTTTGCATTCTAAACCTCCAAGGCCCTGGGCCTCCCTGTGTTATTTCTGACGCAGCAGCCTTAGGTCTCACGGTCACAAGGACTCTGACACTTGTAAGCTATTGGAAATGAAGTGTACCCCACTGGTGAGACTATGGGCTGTGTCTCTTCTCCACATCCTTAAGAGCCTCAGGCCAAAGAATTTACCAGCTATATCAAATGATGGCTTGGGCATGAAAAGCCCTTCTCATCTCTTCTCATTGAGTTCTACATAGAAACATTATGGCCTAAGATACTTGAAGCCAGAAAGAGAAGATGTGCCTTTTTAAACGATCAACTTAGCAGAGAGCATGGAAAATAAAACCTCAAAGGAACTTCACAGTGTTTTTCATATTTATTTCCCTCACAATGGCTAAACGGTATTACAGAATTGTGCAGAATTTCTGAGACACAAAAAAGAAACAGGATAATTCTAGCTCAGCTCTGAGGAGCATGAAGTAGGATGAAAAGGGGAAGGAATTATTTCCTTGTCTATAAAAAAATCACATTAGAACTTCTTGTGCTTCCAGTAATAATGTCAACATGCCGAAATAAATGCATCTTGTCTTCAAGCTTGAGATTTTGCGTCATAGTAATAGAGGTTTAAACAGTGTTTATAATTATATGAAATTGCATGGCTGGGAGTGGAAAAGAACTCAGGCAGACTTCATCAACAACACAGAAGAGGTGAAAACTCAGAAACAATGTATTAGAAATCAATACAATCTCTTGTAAAATATAGCATTTCACACACGGAATCATAAACCCAGCCCACATTAGCTATTAATGTCATGCAAAGGAATTAATTTCATTTTGAGTAAAAACATCACTTCTGTGACTAAACTTCAAAGATGTCATTTTAAATGAAGAGAACACTGTATTAAAGTAACTCAAGCTGACACTAAAATTTATTTCTCAAAACAAACATTTTACTGGAAGCCCATACATTTCCAAAATTACTTTGCTTTGTAAGAAAAGTGGCTGACCTTGAGATTATGCGACATTCACTCAACAAACCTAAAGTCGTTGCCCGTGAATAATGTTTAAGTAGAGAGGGAAACCTAAACATGTATTTTTATTATATTACACTTATACATATACATATATATGTACTTGCATATACAAATATATTTTTACATATATGTATCTGTAGATATATTTACACCTAAGACTCCCTCAACCATTGACTGATACCACACAATTTATGTTCTATTTATCTTAGAACCTCAGCATTTGGTTCAGTGCCTTGAATGTAGTAAGTGATCCATAAATTTGTTCTGTTGACATGCAATCTTTACAGGTCGAGTTGCCTCTAGGGGTTTAACAGATTCAAATACGTCAAATGTCTTAATGAAATAAGGTCAGAAATTTAGAAAGCTGACCATACCAAGTAGACAAGTATTCTATTATTACATTTCTCAAAAGAACAAAATCTTATCAGGGAGGTGGGTAAAAAGAGATTCCTAAATGTGCCATAAGTGTGCTTCTCATCTACCAATTCCTGATCGAATGAAGACTGGCAACCAGAAAGTATGATTTTTGTTCTCTGAAGATAATCTAGATTAATTGTTGAGGAAACAAAGAGACAGAAGCCACATCCTGAGGCCCTTGGTCAGTGTGCTGAGACCTGGATCAGGGAATCCAGGGGGACAGCAACAGCAGTGATCCCTCCACTGACCGGCAGAAGAGGACTCCCAGGTGTAGTCAGCACTAATGTGAATGGTTATGCAAGCAAAATATTAATTCATGGTTCCATTTTTGCATATCTACTATGTCCCTATGGAATGTATTCGTAAATAAAATAGGCAAAAATCTGTCATTAGACTCTCTTGGGGAGAGACAGACAATTAAATGTAAACAATAAATAATTATATAGTGAGTTTGGAGTTGGTGGTTTCTATGGCAAATAGAGCTGGGAAAGTAGAACCAGAGGGGCAGAGGGTGATTGCAAATGTCAATAGTGTGGCCAAGTCAATCTCCTGCAGAAGGCAACCCATGGGACAAGCACATAAAAGGTCTAGGGATGAACACATCTAGAGATGAACTTAAGCCCTAAAGGAAAACTATTAACTAGAAGAGAGATGAGCATTTGTATCTAGACATACAAGTATAGGTGGAGGAAATAAAAAGGAATAGAAGAAATAGAGGAGAAAATAGAGAGCACTGTAACAGTGAGGCTCAGAGCTGAGTCCTCCTAGACAAAGAGCTTTCTTGGGTTGAACGTCGTAAAGTGGGTGGTTAAATAGTTTTGTATTTCCCCTAATCAAGCTCCCAAGACAGAGGACAAGGCACTGCAGGGGCCACCTGGAACTTTCCTTTGGCTTTTACTTGTACTATTGATTGAACACTTTGAAAAGTATTGCTGGGCTGACTAATGAATATTTCAGGAAGCCCAGGTATGTCTGTGCATTATAGTAATTAAAAGAGGAAGAATAAAACACATATTCATGAGAAAATTAATATTGCTGAAGGCTGATTCTTCTGAAGAAATGCCAGGTGACCTTGGGGCCTAAGAGTTTCAGGCCCCTGGGCTTCACTGGAATTTTTATACATTTTCATCTGTGTCCTTGGGAGCAAGCAGGAGTATGCCAACTCATTCAGCCCTGCCTCGGTCAGCGTTCTCCAGCACTGCTCTATCAGCATTCAGACTTTCATTCTGCGCCAAACGTTGTGAGGTTCAATGACAGTGCATGGTGATCCCTAGCGGTTACTGTTTTTAATTGTCAGTGTTGTCACCACAGAGAAGGCGAGAAGATGAAGACAGCGTCTGAGAGGACCTGGAATCTAAACCTTGTTTGTGAGGCTCACTGAAGACTACCTACAAAATCACAAGGGCTGACAGATAAAATGAAGGAAGGGTATATGCTGAGGTTGCTCTTAATTTTTGACTAGCCACTTTCAGGAACTAAGGGACAGATATGCAAATAGTATCAGACAGCTGACTCACATGTAATGCATTTGAGGAGGGAATGAATTTTCGGAGCTCATCTCCAAGTGGAAAGTTAAGACACAGACCCATTCTTGATGTATCACAGTCCAATGAGAGAGTTAAGAGTTAACGTGCACCTATGAGTACAAAAATGATTATAAAGCTATGAAGAACACAACACGATCTGTACACAGAACATCTTCAGATCATAAATGGAGAAAGCTGTAACCTGATGAAGGACAAGGGAGATAAAATAATCCCGATTCAGAAGATGGTCTTTACAGGGCTTCAAGAATAACTAGATCAGAAGATGGTCTTTAAAGGGCTTGAAGAATAACTAGTTCACAAGGCAAATAGAGGAGAACATTCCAGACGTGTGTGTGTGTGTGTGTGTGCACGTGTGCGTGTGTGTGTTTAGAATGAAGTGGGAAAGTTGCAAGTACAAAGACCAGAAAATGTATGACTAGAGAAAAGTTAAAGGGTTTATTAAAATCATTTTCTATGCTTAATCTTGTTTCATATGTATTATATAAAGGGCTTTGCATATATAGGCATTTACAATTTATTTTTAAACAATTAAAATATTTTCATGAATGTTTAAAGACATTTCATTCAAGTGTTAATAACATGTTTCTCCAAAGTGAGTAAACTTGCAGAATTTGGGACAATGTTTAGCACTGAAGATTTCTATCTCAGGGAGCCCTAGCTAGTTATAGAATGAACTCTGCTCCAATCTATCTTGTCTCCCACTTAGTCTGGTTGATAAAGGCAAGACATCAATCAGGAAAGAGCATAACTATCTAGTGCTTTAGGGAGAAATACGGACACCTTAGCAAGAACATGAAACTGTTATGGGATAATTTGAGTTTGGATGAACATAGGTCAAAAACATAACTTCTTGAAAAATATCATTGTCATAGAAACCAGACTTTACACTGGAGGGATGTAGTTTCCTTAAAAGTTTCAAACTTGATTCCTTTTAACAAACACTAAAATGTTAAATATACTCTTAAAAGCCATGATATTTAGATGCACAAAATCTAAATGTTCAATAAAAACAAATTTTAGTTACATAAATACATGCCTGACATATCCAACTGCTCTGTCAACATTCTCTTTCTCTGTAAATGGTACCAACATTTATCCCATTAATCAAGGTGAACTCCAACAGTGCAGAATCCTAGCTCTTCCTCATATAACCCTGTTTCCTCCAGCAAAAATCTTTCCTCCTTTCCATTCCTTTTCATAGCTCATCCCCAAATAAGCAAAGTGTGTAGTTGATATGGAAGACAGGTGGTTAAAACTGTGTTTCTGGATAGTGTAGATGTGGACTTCAATCTTGGTCTGCTACTCACCTGCCATATGACCTTGAAAATGACTAATTCACCCTTCTGAGTCTCTTTTTTTTTTTTCTTGAAATGCAGTTTCACTCTGTCACCCAGGCTGGAGTGCAGTGACACAATCTCAGCTCACTGCAACCTTGCCTCCCAGGTTCAAGTGATCCTCCCACCTCAGCCTCTCAAGTATCTGGGATTACAAGCGTGCACCACCACACTTGGCTAATTTTTGTATTTGTAGTAGAAACCAGGTTTCATCATGTTGGCCAGGCTGATCTCGAACTCCTGACCTCAAGTGATATGCCCGCCTTGGCCTCCCAAAGTTCTGGGATTTCAGGTGTGAGCCACCACGCCGGGCCACCCTTCTGAGTCTAAATGTCCTCATCTGAACTGGAGATAAAAATAAAACCTACTTCACACTTTTGTGATAATTAACTAAAATAACATACATAAGGCATTTGGCAACGAAGTATTCAATAAAGTTTAAATATTATTATTGAACTTATTATTACTACTAGATAATGGGATAGGAGGGAGTCACAAACAGCACTTGTGAACTTATGTGAAAAAAATATTAAATAGGCTGCTCCATAATTGCATTGTAATAGCTAAAAGCTACAGCAAAAATACATATTTATGTTTTCCTGCCTTCTGTAAGAATAAAATGTTTTGACATCTAAAAATAATTGACTTTTTTAGGTTTGGGCAAGCAATTGAACACTACGTGACTGTCCAGACAATGCATGCTACTTTGCTTCATGTTTCACTGAACTTTCACTGACATTTGTTTTAACATGGACCAAAGATGGATGAAGAAGGATAGAAGGGGACCCATTTGTGAAGGCTGGGCATGAGTTTGTAATGTGATATTTGCATGACATGGCATTACTTGTCCCTCACCTCTTGTCTGGAGAAAAAAAAAAGCACCACAAAATGTAAACTACCAATGCATTCTTCTAATCCCAAAAAACCTATGCCTCCATCAGAGTTATCTCGCTAAAATGCAGAAAGAAATTTAAGCCCCAATTGCTGATACATTCCCTGCCTCTGTAGAATTTAGTACAGGTCCCAAGGCCATTCACAAGCCAATGCTATGCCAGACTAATCTATTGCTGTTTGTAATCACAAATCCAAGACTCTAACCACCCCTTACTAATCAGACCTCCCAATTGAGTGTGTCATATAATCTCATATCATGGCGTGTGCTTCTCAATCTATTGAAAATACCCGAAAAGACTGTTTCTTGACCTAGTAAAATCCACACCATCTTTCTCCTCCTCTGTACCATCTCAAGTTGTATCTGATTTTGTCACCTCTCTATGGGTCTGTCTAACAGAGTATTAGGGTGAAAAGTAGAAGCAAAATATTTCTTGCTTCCAGGCTTTGTGGTGGAGACCAGAGGGAAAATACCAAAATTTGGTGCTTGAGAAGGAGAATGAAATTTAAATTTGGGGAGTCCAATCTGCTTTTTCCTATACCAATAGTTATAAATTACCAAATACAACTACATAAATAAGACACAGAAGGGAAAAGATGAGGGGAGGTACTGGTGGGAGTCACAGAGCTAAAAATACAAAACAGATACAGGCAATAGGAGGCCGTCGGATTGTCCTGGGGTAGTATTGAGATAGAAATGGGGATGTGGCCCCCAGATTCCCCTTCGAGGAAGAACCTTTGTCTGCCTATCAGTAGATAAGCTTCTGACTACCAGCTCCTTCAGTCTTCCTCTCAGCCGCAAAGAGCTTCCTTGTCTAAGGGACTTTGGAATCATCTTTGACTCCTATCTATTGTAGTCCACACTCAATTGGCTGGCACAGTTAGCTCTGCCTTTAAGCTTCTCATCATCACCTCTACCATTGTGATCTTAGTCTCAGTCAGTGGCTCTCACTGGGAATGATTTTGCCTCCTAAGGGATATTTGGCAATGTCTGAAGATACTTTTTTCTTTTCATAAGTGCTGCAATGCTATTGGCATCTATTTGGCTCTCTACTCATTGATGAAGCCAATGATGCTCCTAAACATTCTACCATAAACAGGATGGCCTCCTACAAGAAAAATGATCTGGGCCCAAAAGTCAACAGTGCTGAGACTGAGAAATGCTAATCTGAGCCACCATCGCCTCTTACCTGGGTGACGTCAGTACCTTCCTCTTGACTCCTCTGTTACCTTTTTCAGCCAGGGCTATCTCTCAAAAATATTAACTGGTTCATAGCACCCTACTCTCAATTCTCTAAGGTTCCTCATCACGTTAAGAATAAAATTTAGAACTCTTGCCTCGCCCCCAAGACCTGTTTGAGTTGGCCTCTGACTACTGCTCTGACCCGTCTTTCTACTTCTCCTTCTATTCTCCTGGATCACTATTTCCACGTCTCATTGGCCTTTTGCCATTCCTCCAAAATGGTAGGCCCCTCCTGGCTCAAGACATGCATTCTTCCTTCAGGTTTTTTCCGGGCCACTTTCTTCAGCTCTATGTTCAAGTGGCCCCTTTTCAGAGAGGCCTGCCATGACCACGGTATCTAAATTGCATCCTTCCCTTCATTGCCCATCACCCTTGTCCTGCTGTATTTTTCTTCATAGCACATATCATAATTAGTTTGTATTTGTTTATCATTTATCTGCCAAACTAGACAGCAAAGAACTTGGTCTTCTTTGGTCTCCACTGTATCTCCAACACCTCAAACAATTCTGGCATATAATAGGTCCTCAATATATATTTGCTAAATGAATGAATGTATGAAGCTACTTGCAACAGCTTTCTCAACATCTGTGTGGGTGAGTGGCTTAGTTTCAAGAGTAGCAGGGAGGGCATGGTGGACTGTTAGAATATAAGTTTCTCCCATAGACTCCTAGATCATTTCTGATATGGCATTAAACTATTTGTCCATTTATATTTCTTTCTACCATTAAATAATATAACATATTACCCACAACTGGGAACAATTCTGTTAGTTCTTATATTCCAGGTAGTGAACTTATTTCCTGATCAGAATTATGGTTAAAGCATGACTGCCAGCCATCTCCTAGTGTTGTGAATATATAATGCCATGCTCTCCATCTGTAATCTCTTTAAAGCTTCTTCAGCCTTCACTGTCTTTCCCAAATCTTTCTGTCACTATGAACTTTGTTGCTTCAATTCCAGAAGATGTAGAGTTTCAAACAAAAAATTACACCAGAAAAAAGTTAAACGAGCAAGGAAAATTTTACTCAAGCTACTGCAATAGAGGAGAGAAACTAACTGAACCCAACTTTACTGAAACACTAGGCAGGGGTGTTTTTAAGTACTGGGGCAAGCAAGTGGAAAAGTACTAGAGGACATTAGGGGTAAGGCTAATTGATGGACATGTTGAGCACATTGAGTTATTTCTGAATTTGCAAATGTTTTTTTTTCTTTGTGATTAAACCATCTGTGTTTGTTAATTGACTTCCATCAAAATTAGACTCCTATCCTCCCACAAAGAATGGAGATGGCACAGGGGCACTATCTTCTTTGATGTTTACACTTCAGAGATGGCTTCCAGGCCCTTAAGAAAGATATTTTCTTGGCTATAAAATTGGCAAAAGTCTGGAAATCGATTTACATATCAAAAGGACAGAGAAAGCATTTATAATTGTATTTTTTCTAAAATTAATGCTCTAAGAAAAAGAGAAATCAGGGCCTATGGTCAAGAAGAAACCTGTCTAAAGTTTAGCCAACCCGAAAGGAACATTAACTCTGCCGGGGTCAAGACTATATTATTAGAACCACTGCAGATGCATTCATTTTACTTATTACAGTTGCTGACTAGAAGTCTCCATTATTGAATTCCTATCCCCATTTCCATGAAATCAATCACCTATTATAACATGTGTGTGCTTAGGTGTTGTGTGTGCCTTTATAAAGGACCTTTGGGGACTTTGAAAGGGTTCTTGTTGTTTTCCCTGCTTAAAATAGACTCAATGTTTGTGTCCTCCCAAAATTAATATGTTGAAATCTTAATCACAATGTGATGTTATTAGAGATGGGGCCTTTGGAAAGTAATTAGATCATGAGAATGGAGTCATCATTAATGGTATTAGTATCCTTAGAATAATAGGCCAGAAATCTAGCTAGCTCTCTTTCAGCCATATGGGGATACAAAGAGAAGTCAGCAAGCTTGCAACCTGGAAGGAGGCCCTCACCAGAAAATGACCAAGCTGGCACACTGATCTTGGGCTTCCCAAACTACAGAACTGTGAGAATTAAGTGTTTGTTGTTTATGCCATTTAGTGTATGATATTTTGTTATGACAGCCTGAGCTGGCTAAGACATTGCTATGGGCTCTATTTATAAGCAATATTATCTCCCACATTAACTTCAATATAATCATTGATATTATCATTAATTTTATCAACAAGTGAGGGTCTATAGAGGACTTCCAGACCTGGCCTGGCAATGGCCGAAAGCAGAAATTTCAAGGACAGCAAGAAACCCTAACTAGATTCCCTCATCTCTGTGGCCTCCCTAGAAAATGTGCTGGGGCTATGTCTGAGCATGTTGATTGTACATTCTCAATGGAATTTAAGAAAATTACCCTGGAGCTTCACAAGTCTTGCAGCTCATAAGACTACATTCAAACAGCTTTCTCAAGTTAAAACATCACTGTCAGTTCTGTGATTCAAGTAATTGAGTGCCTGAGGAAAGTAAGCCACTGCAATGGAAAAGGAATGCAGACCTTCAAGCTGCTATCTTGCTTTGGCTCAGCGGATGCTCCAAAGTTGAGATAATAGTGATGTATGCCCCCATGCTTCTCCAGAGCACTGAGCAAGAGTATGATCCCTGAATTTGAGAATAGAGCCTCTTGGGTTCACAGGGCACAGAACTAAGTCAGCTAAGACTTCCATTGCTGACCTCATTTTCTACCTGCTCAACAGAAAAAGTAATATATTCTGTTCTTCCAAATTAATCTTCTAAATCACTTAAAAAAATAAATCTTGTGTAAGTGGATCTTCCATGTAATAATAAAATTAATTGGATAAGGTTGTTGGAGAGGGAGGCCTTCAAGATCATGAGAAATGAAAGGCAGTATGCAAGAAGCAGAAAAATATGTATATATTAAAATATATATATATAAAACCTCAGCTCATATTCAACGGTGATTAACACAGAGAGAGAGAGCACTTTGCATGCATTAGCTTATTAATTTTCACTATAATGCTTTTTTCATTACTACTATAGTAGATTGGAATATTGCCCCAATTCTTCACTATCTTATTGTAAATTACAGAGACAACCACTGCCCCCCCACCCCCAACAATTTCCACCTGCCCACATGTAAATAAAGCTCGATGTTCAAAACACATTCTTAAAATGTTGAGAGCTGGAAACTGAATTAAACATTTATGTTTCTGCCTGCTTATGGAAAATTCGTATTTCCATTTTACGATGTTTTCTAGAATTGGACTTTCTTAAAGCATTCTTTTACAAACTGGAGAAAAATGCACACAAACTGAGATGATCTCATGCCACTAAGAAATGAGCTGTTTCACAATAATGTGAAGGATTTCACTGAATATAGAATTCCAGTAAGACTTATATTTATATTTCTCCTCTTTATGAAAATAGTAACAAGCCAGTAGCTTGTCAATAAAATTAAGTATACAAATGCTCTATTTTCTTGCTAGTTCTCTCCCCTAATAATAACAGTATAGCACTTACACATCAATTGTCCCATAACCTTAAATGAAGCAATAGCTATAGTCAGCAAGGTCAGAACAGACATACATCAGGTGGATCTTTGAGGGTAAAGATTTCACCTCACCTAAAAACTATTACTTCAGATAATATGTACTGACTATTGTAAAGTACCAGCTATTATACTAAGCATGGAGCATTATGTAATTTATGCAAAGCTATATAAGTCTGCCTGAGCTAATTAAGTTAGTTTCTATTCTAAGTCATAAACTTTATATTAAATGGTATATACCTTTTAAAGAAAGAGTACATTTATATGATTCAAAAATTAAAACTTCAAAATATATATATATATATATAGTGTCCTTCCAACCCTTGTCCAAATCCACCCAATTTTCACCACCATCTTGTATCATGACAGATGATTAAAATTTGTCATTTTTGTGTATCATACCAAAGTTCTTTTTGCATATCTCTATTTATTTTAGTTTAATAAATAATTATCAGCCTAAAAAGCTTGTGTAAAACAGAATAAAGCAATATTTCAATAAAAGCAAAAACTAGTTTGATGATAAAATACTTTTTACTGAAATATATATATTTTTCTATATCACCTTTTCTTAATACAGCTGAAGTTTTATAATTCTCGTATTTCACTACTTCATTTTTAGCTAAGGGTTCAATCAAGAAACAAGCCCATTTGTCTCAAACAGGTTTGGCAAATAATTGTGAATTAAACCTAAAGGGGAATCTAATTTCTAAACAGCAAGCATAAACAGAAATGAATTTGCAATGTTATTCTCAAATTTAGTATTGATATTTCACAGGTATGCTAATTAATTAGAGGATCAGACCTTATCAGACCTGAAAGGCCCTTCGAGAATTCATGTCAAAATAGAGTTCTAACTTTCTCTGTTACATTAGTAACTGAGATTGCCACTGCAAAGGAAGGAAAGAGATTACTGGTAATTATTATCCAAACTGAAATAAGAAGCGGAATTTCCAAAAATGAAAGTAGGACAAGTTCATACCTTATTGTCAGGAAAATTTTATTGGGCCTTGCTTTGATGTCTTATATTTGTTTTAACTTCATCTTTCAAATAATATTGTCTCTGACTTCCAAAGAGTGACAATGTAGATAAATGCTTGAAAAGCTAAAATTAGTACAAAAGTCTCATAACAACTTGTCAAGATTAAAATATGTGGCATAAGAACATTGTTGTGTTTCTCAATTGGTGATCATTTTAGTTGACTGTTGCTGTAATAACCTTGTGTAACAAAGCACACCCAAATCCAGTGGCTTGTAACAACAAGCTTTTATTTTTCTCCCTTATATTTTTGCAGGTTGGTTATGATGGCTCAACTCAGGCTATGGGTCAGCTGGGCTTGGCTCTAGGCTACACATGGACTTCAAATCTGTGTCATTCATCTCTACCTTGTCATTGAGCAAATCCAGAGCATGTTCTTCTCACAGGGAATGGCAAAATCACAAGAAAGCAAGGCAAAATAACATCAGCATATTTAAGCCTGCAGTTTGTGTCTCATCTCACGCAATGATACAAGTCACATGGCCATACCCAATATGGAGCATATGCTGTGCCTACAGTGGGAGGGTACTTCAAATCTCTGTGGAAAAAGTGAATAATTTATAACAAGATAGTGAAGAATTGGGGAATTGGGGCAATATTCCAATCTACTACAATGGTAAAGAAAATAAGCATGACAGTTTCAGACGTTAGAGTCTTTGGCAAAACTTTGGCATATCTTGACTGTCTAGCTGTAGGAAAATACCAAGAATTGTGTATAGAAAGCCAAAGCCAGATAATAGGTTAAATGCTAGCTTTAGTCTGCAGTTATATTTATACATTTATTCAGGCATTGGTTCTTCTAAAAAATATCAAATGGTTCCTGATTGCCCTTCCAAAAACTACCAAATGCTGTGTAATTTTCAAACGCATTATCTAAATGTGACAATGGAGACACATTTGTGAGAAACAGGCCAGGTCCCAATAGATGTCACACCTAGTAATGAAAGACACTTAGAATGTGTAAGTACAAATGCTTTGAATGTTAGAAAACAGAATTATCTATTGTTATGCAAGCATTAAATACAAGACTTTAATGTAGTCTATAGAGTGTCATCACCAGATCTGATGTTTGTAAATATCACTCTGTCTTGTGTTGTAGTGAATAAATTAAAGGTAGTCACAGATCAGGAACGGATAGGGTAGACAAACTAAGAAATCATAGGAGTAGCTTAAGAGAATAATATTAATAGCTTGGACTAGGATGGTTGCAGGCAAGGAAAAGAATGAAAAGTTTAGGAAATAGATCCAACATATTTGATACTGGGTTAATGAATGTGGAGGTGAGAGAGTCAGAGTCAGGGAAGTCAAAGGTAGCGCCAAGGCTCTCACTTAGGTATTGAAACAGATGACATGCTTTGCTTAGATGTGAACAGTGGAGGAAAAATAGATAAAGAAGGTTATAAGTATTGTGTAAGATGTAAATTTGAAGTGTACATTTGGGATATACAATGGAAGATATGTAGTACACATTTGAAAATATGGTCTGAAGTTCAGAAGAGATCTCTGGTCTAGAGATGTAAATGTAAAAGTTATATGCATAAAAACAGTAATTGAAGACATAGGAGTAATGAGATTGCCTAAATATGGATTTAAAAGAAAAAAAAAGTGCCTTAAAATAAATGCTGAGGAACACCAATATTCAACGGTCTGGCAGAGGAGGTTGAACCTGAAAAGTCATTTTAGGAGGAGATGACAGAGAAACACATTTAGGAAAATGTGAGTGACAAAGCCAAGGACGAAAAATTGTCTCTAAAAGGAGGAAGTGGTCAGAAGTATATAGTGCTGCTGAGAAGGAAATATGTCAGGTGAGAAGCACCCACTGGATTTCATGACCTGGAATTGGTGACCTATACAGCAGCTTTAGATGAGATGAGGCATAGAAGGTAGAGTGTAACATAATAGAAATGAGAAGAGGGTGGGGAAAGTACATAGCAAGTGTAGAAATTCATTTTGTGGATGAGATCAAATATAGACCCAGAGGCCACGTGGAGTTTAGAGAAGACATTGAGCATGTTTAAATTATGATGGGACTGAGGCAGTAATGAGGCAGACTTTGCAGAATAAGAAGACAAGGTGCATAAACAATAAAACAGAGCACTTGTAAGGCTCAGGAATGAGATCCAGGGTACAAGTGGAGATAATGGTCTGAGCAGAAAGGAAGATCATGACCTCCATTGAATTAGGAGAAACAGATTGATGTAGGTAGAAGCAGGTTTGTACATTTCGTTGTCAGAAGTAGATATATTTCTCTTCTAAGACTAATATTATATTTATTTCATAGTAGATCAGGTCACTTCCTGGGGATGAGGAATGATCACTAATAATTACTACTTGCTGAGGATATACTATGTGCCAGCCATTGTTTAACAGAGGCCAGGAGGGGCCGCTTAATCACTAGAAGACAGAAGTATTCAATTACCATAATTGTCAGCAAAATCTGAGCACAGGTCAAGGGGACTTACTAAAAGTAACACTATGCCTGCTGAGAGGCAAAAAAATAAATGGGCAGCCATTCAGGAAAAAAAGACAAAACTGGGGGAACATTGAGTGATGTCAGTGAGGATAGTGGAGTATAAAGCTCTGAAAATATTTTTATTTATTAAAAAAAATCAATGAGAATATTGGCCAAAATGCAAATTAAACTTTTTCAGGACTTTGACGACAATTAATCAGAGACTTGCAACAATCCAGAGAGCACTTCTTTGAAAAAATAACTGAATTTTGCTAAGAGAAGTAAGTCCTGGTATTTTAACTTACCCTATTCCTATTCCCATCTCCCTAGTTCTGTGGGAGCCTTGAAAACCAGCAATTGCACAATCACAATGAAAACCAGAAGACAAACAGCCACTGGAAGGGTTCACTGTGTCTGACTCTCTTTCTCTTCTCCTCTTAAACCCCAGTTCCAGGAAAATGTCATTATTTGATCTCTCTGGAAGTTCCCTGGGAAACTCCATTTGCAGAGCTTGTCTTTATTTGACCCGACTCAGAGTTTACCTGATGCAAACAGCATTTTTCTCATGAGTGTTTGTAAAAAAAAAGAAAAAAAGAAAAGAAAACAGTACAATTGTTTAACATCATTGTTGACTGTGGCAGTGATAACAATGGGGCAAAAAATAAGCTGACCCAAAAAAATTTTAACAGAACAGCTTGTGAATTAGGGGTCCATAGAAGACTTTGAAAAGCTTCAACATATTTCAGGGAATCTGAAAGGCCATGCACTGGCATTGGTCTATGCGTATGGTCAGGAAACATCAGAAAAGGCCGTAAATTATCATCCCCAGCTGATTTTAAGGCTCTTTTCAAGAAGGAAGTTAATGCTAAGAGTTGTAAACTGTCTGCCTGAGACGTGCCAGCACACACAGAGCACACACAGAGAAACCCTCAGCAAGGCTCAGAGACATTGATTCCAGGAATTTGGGTAAATCATCATTAGCTGACCACTAAGCTAACCAAGCAGAGGCTTTATTGGCCACACATAACTAAGAAAGCAGACTTTAAAAAAAATAAATTCAGGCCGGGCGCGGTGGCTCGCGCCTGTAATCCCAGCACTCTGGGAGGCCGAGGTGGGTGGATCACAAGGTCAGGAGATAGAGACCATCCTGGCTAACACCGTGAAACCCTGTCTCTACTAAAAATGCAGAAAATTAGCTAGGCATGGTGCTGGAGCTTGCAGTGAGCCGAGATCACACCGCTGCACTCCAGCCTGGGCGACAGAGCGAGACTCCATCTCAAAAAAATAAATAAATAAATTCAGAAAAGTGACCAAACAAAGCAACAACAGTAGAATAATAGCAGCAAACAGCAGTAATAGTAAACTCTGAAGTGACTAACAAAGCAATGGCAATAGAATAGCAGCCAACAACAGCAATAAACCCTGAAGGAGCAGGGGAATCTGATTTCCAGAGCTTCTACTTTATATATTTTAAACATCCAGATTTAACCAAACATTTAAGGTACATACAATGAAACAAGAAAACTATTGCCCACACGTAGAAGAAAAAAAAAAAGCAGTCAATGGAAACTTCTTGAGTAAATTTAGACTTTCGATTTACTAAACAAACATTTAAAACCAGCTTTTTAAAAATTATTTTTAATTTACTTTAAGTTCTGGGATACGTGTGTAGAACGTGCAGATTTGCTACATAGGTATACATGTGCCATAGTGGTTTGCTGCACCTATCAACCCATCATCTAGGTTTTAAGACATGCATGCATTAGGTATTTGTCCTAATGCTCTCCTTCCTCTTGCCCCCATCCCCCAACAGGCCCTGCTGTGTGATGTTCCCCTCTCTTTATCCATGTGTTCTCATTGTTCAACTCCCACTTATGACTTAGAACATGCAGTGTTTGGTTTTCTGTTCCTGTGTTAGTTTGCTGAAGATGATGGTTTACAGTTTCATCCATGTCCCTGCAAAGGACATGAACTCATTCTTTTTTATGGCTGCATAGTATTCCATAGTGTATATGTGCCACATTATCTTTATCCAGTCTATCATTGATGGGCATTTGTGTTAGTTCCAAGTCTTTGCTACTGTAAATAGTGCTTCAGTAAACATATGTGTGGATGTGTCTTTATAGTAGAATGATTTATAATCCTTGGGGTATATACCAAGAATGGGATTGCTGGGTCAAATGGTATTTCTGTAAAACCAGCTATATTTAATATGTTAAAAAAAAGTCTTTAAAAAAATGAAAGAAACATATGAGAATGTATTGACAAATAGAGAATATCAGTAGAAATATAAAGTATTAAAATATAGAAATTATGAAGTTGAAAAGTACAATAACATGTTAAAAATTTGCTAGAGAAGCCCAATAACTGAATAGAGCTGGCAGAAGAAAGAATCAGCAAACTTGAAGAATGCTCAATTGAGATTACCCAGCTTGACAAACAAAAAGAAAAAGAAGGAAAATAAATAGAGCCTCAGAGACCTGTGAGGTGCCATCAGCATACCAACCTACATCAAATGGGAGTCCAAGATTGAGAGTTGAGAGAAAAGGGGGCTGAAACAAAATTTCAAAAAATGATGACCAAAAACTCCCCAAATTTGATGAAAAGTAGTATTCTAAGCATTCAAGAAACATAATGAACTCCAAATAATATAAACTCAAAGATATTAACACTGGACATGTCATAATCAAAATGTCAAAAGACAAAGATAAAATCTTGAAAGCAGCAAAGAGAAGCAATTCATCATATGAAAGGGATCCTCAATAAGATTAAAATCGGTTTCTCTTCAGGAGTCATGGAGGAGAGCATACAGTGGGAAGCCATACCCTATGTGCTAGAAAATAGGCTGTCAACAAAGAATTCTGTAATCAGAAAAAAATCCTCAAAACTAAAGGAGAAATTAAGACATTCCCAGATAAACAATTCCTTGCCCACTTTCCAAAACTGAATCAGTTTAGACTCAGAAAATGTTGCTTAAAAAGGTGGTCAGGTCCCCAGGAAGAAGGTCCCCGCAGCATCACAGTACATGTAAAATGTAATGATTCCCCTACTCCTTCCACAAAGAGGCCTATAACCATTTACCTAGATAACTGCACTGAGGAAAGAGAAATAGTCAGATTCTTTGAGAGCTACTAGACACAGGCTCTATGTTGGTAGTACCTGGATTCTTAAAAGCATTGTCATAGCTCCCCTATTAGAGTATGGTGATGTAGAGGCCATGCTATAAGACCTTATGACAATTTTGGCTTACAGTGTATTTAGAGTCTATGAACTCACTCTGTGGTTATTTCCCCAGTTTCCTCATGTATAATTGAGATTGACATATGTATTGGTCCATTCTCACACTGCTATAAAGATACTACCCAAGACTGGGTAATTTATAAACAAAAGAGGTTTAATTGACTCACAGTTCTGCATGGCTGGGGAAGCCTCAGGAAACTTACAATCATAGTGGAAGGCAAGGGGGAAGCAGGCACCTTCTTCACAAGGCAGCAGGAGAGAGAGAGCACACAAGGGAAACTGCCACTTTAAAACCCATCAGATCTCATGAGAACTCCCTCACTATCATGAGAACAGCTTGGGGGAAACCACCCCCATGATCCAATCACCTCCCATCATGTCCTTCCCTTGACATGTGGGGATTACAATTCAAGATGAGATTTGGGTGGGGACACAGAGCCAAGCAATATCAACATACTTGGATGCTGAACTAACCCACACATTGGATTTTTGGTCTCTGAAATCAAACCTCTCATACTGGGGCCAGTTCATCAGAGGACTTTGAAACTGAACCATCCAGAAGAAGTTGGTCTGATATGGCACTGGAATGGCCTATTGCAGGTGTCACTGCAGTATTATCTCAGAGGCAAAACTATACAAGGAGTGGGTGCCATCCTCTAAGATGCAGTATCACGTTGAATCAGAGCCCTCTATCTGGTGTCACATTCCCAATATGAAAAACGTATGGGTCCAGGAACCAAAGGATGAAAGCAGGAATGATCTCACTTCCCAATAATCCACTGGGGATTTTGTGCTCCCCATCTCTGCAACACTGGACTCTCTATGGTTAGAGATCCTAGACCCAATGGGGGTTGGCATGTGCCCATTTGCTGGAGGACATAGGAAGGGTCCTATTGAATTAAAATCAGTGACTGTTGCCAGGGAACTTGGACTTCTTGTGTCCAAGGACTAACATGAAAGACAGAGAGTCTCTTTCAGAGACAAATGACTTGAAAGTTAGAAAGAGCTATAACTTCTATCATGCAGTGGAGCAAGGAGGAATATGTGTGAAACTCATGTGATTCCATTTGGGTGCCCTTTTGTAATCTTGCCTGATTGTGACTGTAAGTAAATAAATACAAAAACCCAAGCATGAGAAAGTGACAGTTACCAGAAGTTCAGGTCTGTCAGAAATAAGGATTTGTATCATATCACCATGACAGCCACTGAAATCAGCAGAGGAGCAAATGGAAGGCAACAGGAATTTAGCAATTAATTTAGTAAAGGAGGGAAGTGAATACCAGTTTTAACCCTCAGACCAACTGCGGGAAACAGGACCATGTATCTCTTGTCAAGATGAGACTCCTTCACAGGCAGTCATTGTACCAAAGCTCCTTGTTGAGCTGGCTGAGACTTCCTGAGACCTGCGTTACAGTCTGAGGCTTTTCCTACCCAATCTTCCTTCATTCTCACCCTCCTTTCACAGATATAATACCTGCATCACAAACTAAAGCCTTTCTGTGTTCACTCTATTTATTTTCCCCACATTCAACCTCTGGCATTTCTAACCTACCTTGGCATCTACTTCCCAGAAAACCCAACTCTCTCACCATAAAAGGGTGTCGAGAGCCACAAGGCATTATCACAGATGGACAGTCAAGTCATGTAGACAGGGTAAAGACACTAAAACAGGAAGATCACTAAGCCCATTTTTACTTCTCATTTTTACTAAATATAAAGAAAATTCCTTTAAAACTTTTTTAATGTTTGTCTTCATTATTCAGTCTTCAAGAGAATATCAAAGTTTAAATCTGGGTATGGGAAAATTTTTTATTAAGTTATGTTATGCCTCTTTCCCCTTAAGGGAAATTTAAAAACTGACAGTAGTTTAGGTTTAGACATTGGAGAATTACTGGTCTCAATTATACAAGAAATTTGAGGCAACGTTATGTTTGTTAGTAGAACCTAGCCACATGAATGTCATAATTCCTGTCAATTAAGATAAAGTCATTGAGCCAATAATAACCAGATCCTCTTCTGACTGGGTCTTAGGAGGAAATGTCAATGTGGAATAATCACTTCCTCTGGTTTAACAGTCTTCAATGAAGACCACTCAGGATCAAGCCTGCTTCTAATGGATATACCAGAGAGGTGGTAGATGATGGTACAGTGAGTGATAGAGGGCCAGAGAAGGTCTCCAGCTAGACATTCCGTTTGCTTATTCAGATAATACTCTGGATCCTAATTTAAACCTAATGACTTTCCTGTATGAGTACTTCAAGCAACAAAAACAGAAAAATCCCTGCAGCCATGGTGCCAAGGTCTGTTAATATCACATCCATCTCCAGCCACATCCATTTTAAGAGAAGATTCCCAAATCATGCAAATAACCTACAGTAGCCCAGGAGTAGAAGATGGAGACAAAAGCTCAGGTCAAATAGCTAAATCAGTCCCACTCAGCCTCCGTGAAATGAAGAGTGGAGGGAGTAAAACCAAAAACTCCTGGGCCACATATGAATGGGTAACTATTGTTCTTCATATCTTTTCCTTCTGTATCCACAATGCTCCCAAATATTCCTCTTTCTTTCAAAAAATAAATAAGTAGTTGGTTATGAAACTGTAGATACACTAGGGTGACTTTAGGTAAGCCTAACTTAAAAAGCTATTGTTTAAATGATACCATTCTACTAATTGAATGAAGCTTGAACTCTATCAGATTAAGTTAGTTGTGTGGCATATAAGATGAAAAATAGGACTTCAGTGGCAAATAAATTTACTGTTACATGCATTACAAAGTCATTTCTTTGTCGAGCTGCCTGTCACCTTTAAGAGTCATTCAAAAAACATCTGTAGTAATTGCCACTTAATCTTAGCCTTGGGAAATGTGTAAGGTTTGAATGGGTGGATAGAAAGATTGATATTTCATATGAAAAGATGAATATTTCACATGAAAAGGCAAATTTGCAGAGTCAGGAAGTTATTAATCAGTGGATAATTGCATAGAGATGAGGAATGATTGATAAGACAGAAGATTTTGGATGGAAACAGATTTTTTATTTTTTAAATGTTCAGATTTTTAACAAATATCCTATTTAATTTTTTTTTAATCCTTACAACTAAGGTAAGCGATATCATCTCCATTCTGCAGATAAGAAAACTAGGATTTAAAGAGACTATCTAGTTCAAGATCACACTACTGGAAGGTTGACAGGCTAGAGATAAAAGCTCAGGTCAAACAGCTAAATGATCCCCACTCAGCCTCCATGAAATAAAGAGTAGTGGGGAGGGGGATGATACCAGAAAATCCTGGGCCACTTAAGAGAGATTTTTTCATTGCTGGATAAAGACAGTGAACTTTATCCTGCAGGCAAAGGAGCTAGAGCACACTTTTGTGTTTCAGACATGATGTTGAAAGTGGATTGTTATTCTAGTGGAAAGTAGGGTGATTAGTTGGGGATGAACTGGTCCAAAGGTGGGAGGACTTTGCGAGAACTCCAGTGCCCACCACTTGTCTCCTTGGCTCAGCCTGCTCTCTTTATCCTTGTGGGGCTAATGGAAGTGCCCTAAAAGATGTAGTCCACAGATGCATTTTAATTCTTCGCAACTACCATTTTTCCTCTTCAATTAAGCAAAGGATAACTTGGGACTATACTTTTTGTCTTATTTCCTCACTCCCTTTACATTTAGAGCCTTTCTAGAGCAAGGTATTTTGCACAAATTTCTAAATAGTAGTTTATAGGCTAGCAACTTCAAAGTCTTATGGGATCTCCAAAAGGGGTGCTAACTGTTATTTGTCCCCTGAGCATTTGAACATTTTTTCGTAAGCTTGCACATTTGTGCATAAGAGAACCCAAAGAACATACCCATGCTCATAGCAGCAATATTCACAATAGCCAAAAGGTAGAAGTAACACAAATGTCCATCAGTGGATGAAATGAAGAAAATGTGGTATATACCTAATGGAATATTATTCAAACTTAAAAGGGAAGGAAATCCTGCCTCATGCTACAACATGGATGAACCTTGAGAACATTATACTAAATAAAATAAGCCAGTTAGACAGACAGAGACTATGTGATTTCACTTATATGAGTTATCTAAAGCAGTCAAATTAACAGAAGAAAAAAGTAGAATGGCAGTTGCTGGGGCTGTGGGGAATGGAAATGGATGGGGAATTGGTGCTCAGTTGGCATAGAGTTTTAGTTCTGCAAGATGAAAAACTTATAGCAATCTGTTGTGCAACAATATGAATTCACTTACCACCACTGAACTGTACAATTTAAAATGGTTAAGATGGTAAATGTTATGCTTAGTATTTTTACCATAATTAAAAATAAAAAACATTAAAATAGAAAAAAATACTTATTCACAACAGTATATCCTTGAATAAAACATTTGATGATTAAACATCATGCCAACTAGGATAATAAAAAGTACTTATTTAGCACAAAAATAAAAATAAGAACCCAAAAGAGCTGTTGATGGAGCAGAGCTTTGCACTTCCCTTGGGTCCAGAAGACACCTAATGACAACCACAGGTGTGAAGAAGGCAAGGACTGAAACCCAGGGTTCCAGGGAGAGGTTAACAACATTCATTGAGTTTACGGATACATCAAGCGAGCCTCCACACTTTTATTTGCTTTTTTGCTTTTTTCCTCTCCCTAGACCCTGGGCCTAAACGCAGACATGATGGATGCTCTTGTCATATTGCGTGCTGATAACTGTCAGCCTTCCCCTCCCATTCTCACTATAATTTCCTTTAGGAGGTTTGACTTGCTACTGGCTGAGTTCAGAGAAAGCCATTCTTGTCAGACTTCGGAGAAAAGAGAGAGAAGAAATATGGATTTGTGAGTCCAGTTTAAATGAAGAGGTAGCACTTTCCCTGGAAATATTAAATTGGAGGCCATGATTCAGGCTTTTGGGTTTCACTCTAGTTATTCAGCTTTCACTTAAAAAACAGGACTTGGAAGAAAAATATAATCTCAATATTTATCAAAAACATTCAGGGAAAATCATCCCAGTGCTCTCTTGAGAATTAATAAGAAATAACAATTAATAACATACATTTTATTTCACAGATGCCAAGTATTTTGGGTGCCCAAGATCTTAGGAATTGTTAATTGCATGCACGGCCCTTTGAGGAGGACTATGTGAGCTATGTGGCCTGTTTGGCCAATCAGGAAGCAACAGGGAATGTCAGAGGGGATAATTGATGGGATTAAATATAATGCCACGTGTTGGAGGCAGATCAATCCATCTTGTTGATAAATGAAGGGCCACCCTGACAGCCAGTATCTAACTGACACAATAGGGAAGACAAACGTGAATTTGTTTCTAATCTTAAGATATTCTGAAAGCAACTAATTGAATGGTATTCAACATCAGTGCTTACAATTTGATGTACAGATGCTACTATAGACATGTCTGAGAAAAGTTAACAAATATAGAAGCTAAGTAAATGGTCACCCCAATTCAATAATAATATGATTTGGCTACGGCCCCACCCAAATCTCATTTTGAATTCCTGTGTGTTGTGGGAGGGACCTGGTGGGAGATAATTGAATCATGGGGGCAAGTCTTTCCCATGCTGTTCTCATAATAGTGAATAAGTCTCATGAGGTCTGATGGTTTTATAAAGAGTTCCCCTGCACAAGCTCTCTCTCTTTGCCGGCCACCATCCACGTAAAAAGTGACTTGCTCCTCTTTGCCTTCCACCATGATTGTGAGGCCTCCCCAGCCATGTGGAACTGTAAGTCCAATTAAACCTCTTTCTTTTGTAAATTGCCCAGTCTCTGGTATGTCTTTATCAGCCCCATAAAAATGAACTCATGCAGTAAATTGGTACCAGAAGAGTGGGACATTGCTGAAAAGATGACTGAAAATGTGGAAGTGACTTTGGTACTAGGTGAGAATCAGAGGCTGGAACAGTTTGGAGTGTTCAGAGGAAAACAGGAAAATGTGAGAAAGTTTGGAACTTACTAGAGACTTGTTGAATGGCTTTGACCAGCAGCCTGATAGCATATGGACAATAAGGTCCAGGCTGAGGTGGTCTCAGACAGAGATGAGGAACTTGTTGAGAACTGGAGCAAAGGTCACTCTTGTGATGTTATAGCACAGAGTCTGGTGGCATTTTACCCCTTCCCTAGAGATTTGTGGAACTTTGAACTTGAGAGTGATGATTTAGGGTACCTGGTGGAAGAAATTTCTAAGCAGCAAAGCATTCAAGATGTCACTTGGGTTCTGTTAAATGTATTCAGTTTTAAAACAGAAGCAGAGCATAAAAGTTCGAAAAATTTCAAGCCCACTGCAGAAATTTGCATAAATAAAAAGGAACCTAATGCTAATCCCCAAGACAATGGGGAAAATGTCTCCAGGGCATGCCAGAGGTCTTCACAGCAGCCCCTCCCATCACAGGCCTAGAGGCCTAGGAGAAAATGGTTTTCTGGGCCAGGCCCAGGGTCCCCATGCTGCATGCAGCCTAGGGACTTGGTGCTCTGCCTCCCAACTGCTCTAGCCATGGCTGAAAGGTGCCAACATAACACTCAGGCCGTGGCTTCAGATGGTGCAAGCCCCAAGGCTTGGCAGCTTCCACATGGTGTTGAGCTTGCAACTGCACAGAAGTCAAGAATTGGGGTTTGGGAACCTCCACCTAGATTTCAGAAGATGTATGGAAACACCTGGATGCCCAGACAGAATTTTGCTGTAGAGGCAGGGCACTAATGGAGAATCTCTGCTAGGGCATTTTTCTGGAAGGGAAATGTGGGGTTGAAGCCTCCATCCAGAGTCCCTACTGGGGAACCACCTAGTGGAGCTGCAAGAAGATGGCCACTATCCTCCAGATCCCAGAATGGTAGATCCACCGACAACTTGCATTGTGTGCCTGGAAAAGCCACAGAAACTCAATGCCAGCCCGTGAAAGCAGCCAGAAGGTAGGTTGTACCCTGCAAAGCCAAAGGGGCAGAGATGTCCAAGACCATGAGAACCCACCTCTTGCATCAGCATGACCTGGATGTGAGACATGGAGTCAAAGGAGATAATTCTGGAGCTTTAATATTTGACTGCCCTGCTGGATTTTGGACTTGCATGGGGCCTGTACCCACTTTGTTTTGGCCAATTTCTCCCATTTGGAATGGCTGTATTACCCAATGCCTGTACCCCTATTGTATCTAGGAAGTAACTAACTTGCTTTTGATTTTACAGGCTCATAGGTGGAAGAGACTTGCCTTGTCTCAGATGAGACACTGGACTGTGGACTTTTGAGTTAATGCTGAAATGAGTTAAGACCATGGGGGACTGTTGGGAAGGCATGATTGGTTTTCAAATGTGAGGACATGAGATTTGGGAGGGGCCAGGGTGGAATGATATGGTGTGGCTGTGTCCCCACCCAAATCTCATCTTGAATTCCCATGTGTTGTGGGATGTAATTGAATCATGGGGGGCAAGTCTTTTCCATGCTGTTCTCATGATAGTGAATAAGTCTCACGAGATCTGATGGTTTTATAAAGAGGAGTTCCCCTACACAAGCTCTCTGCCCTTGCCTGCCACCATCCATGTAAGATGTGACTTGCTCTTCCTTGCTATCCATCACGATTGTGAGGCCTCATTGGCCATGTGAAACTGTAAGTTCAGTTAAACCTCTTTGTTCTGTAAATTGCCCAGTCTCAGGTATGTCCTTATCGGCAGCATGAAAACAGACTAATACAAATAATATCAGAGGAGCCCCTGATTTAAAACCTCAACATATCTTGTCAGCTGGTCCCAATAACCAAGGCAGAATATGTTGATCTTTTTCAAGGGGTAATTCCAAAGAAGTTCAGACTTAGCACAGGTAAGCTCCATTGGGAACCATCTCAAGCCCTTTGGAGGAACAAAATTAGGCTGCAAACTTCAACCAAAGAAAAAAATCCCATGAGATACCTATCTTTTTTTTTTTCAGACCTTCAGTTTCCTAAAATTTTATAGATTTTAACACAGTGTGGACATAAAACATTGATATCAAATTTAGCTTCTTGGAAAATAAAAGTTTGCTTTCATTTCTTTTTTTCCCTGGTATATTGCTACACAAGTCAAAGTTAAAGATGCTATAGAAAACCCAGGCAGCAATTTTATTACAGCTAGCTTTTGAGTTCACAGAAGGCTGCAATCATAAATGTCATTTTCATTAGAATAATGCGAAAGGTTACATGCCGCACAGAATAAGACAAGGCTCGGCCGTGGTTTACCATCTTTGAGTTTCCTGGTGTACAAACGATCCCTCAGGCCTTACAGCCACAACACCTCACAGGCAAACCAAAGTGAATATATATAAAAGAAAACTCTACGGGAAAGAATGCATGAGGTCCTGGCAGTGAAAATTCTATAGAAGTTAAACATTTTCTCATTTAACATACCCCCTCAAAAAAAAAAAAAAACTTGCCCAATGCTCAGCATTATCCCTGGGAATGCACTTCTAAATCTGCAATGTTTGGAGCTAAATGATAAAGGAACAGCAAGAGCTCTCTTTCAGAACACATAAGCTTATTTAAGACCACAGAAAAGACCATCTCTGGAAGGAAAAGGAAGTGTCTGTGTGTGTGTATGCACGTGCACATGTGTATACACACACACATGCATAGTCAGGTGTGTCTTGTGCATTTATGAGTATTCCTGAACAATTTTAACTTCTAAAATGTCACAAGAGTTTGTTTATCATTTAAAAAAACCAACTAAATACATTGAACCAGGATGCCAGGATGAAATTTAACTTTCCATGGCAGTACCAAAGTAAATGGACAATGCTGCGGGCTGCTGGTCACCAGTATCTGCATGCCCCCTCTTCATCTTCACTTGGGTCTCTGCTCAAACCCATCACTTCCTCAGAAGCTCACCTATGACTCTCTGATAAGGGAGCACACACTTTCCCTGGCCAGGTTAATTTGATGAGTCAACCTGGCTCGGCTACGGTGCCCAATTGTTTGGTCAAATACTAATGATGATGTTGGTAGGAATGTATCCTGTAGATGTGATTAACATCTATAGAGGACTTTAGGTAAAGATTACCCTTGGTAATGTGGGTGGGCCTTATGCAATCAGTTGAAGTTCTTAAGAGCAAAAACTGAGGTTTTCCCAAGAAGGAATCTTGCCTCAAGACTGCAACATAGAAGTAGTGCATTACATCAGTACCATGTGGAAAAAAAAAAAAAAAAAAAAAAGGAGTAGTAGTACTTAGGTTTCCAACCCACCTGGTCTACCCTACAGATTATGGACTTGGCAGTCCTCACAATAACAACCACATGAATCACTTTCTTACAAGGTCCGTCTCTCCCTCTCTCCTTCTCTCGATATACATATATATTTTACTGGTGCCATTTCTCTGGGGAATACTGATTGATACAGCCTGCTATTCCGTAAGTTTTCCATCTGACCACAGATCTGTCTGTAAGGCAAGGTCACTATATTGAATTGACCTAATCCAATTTGGCCCATCAAGAATGGTCAGATACTTTTGATAAATATCACTTGTCTCCAGCAATTAAAGTTACATGAAAGTTTTAAGCCTTCTCTTCTACTACCTACTTACCAGGGATCTGCTACAATGAAAATGTGTTTTAGATGAAATAAATATTTTTAAAGCAAACTTTAAACAAAATAAATAGATTTTAGCCTATGTATAGACATACATTCTATTGGTTCTGTTTTTCTGCAGAAGTCTTACTGATACATCCCCTTTCTCTAATTCATCATTCTTCCTAACAATTGTCAGCACCAGCTAAAACACATATGTGGATGTTTATATTTTACTAGTACCTAGGACAGTGTCTAGGACCTAGAAGGCACCCAACTTATACACATTTATGGGATGCATGGATGAGATGCTGACTTTCCCCAGTCACTAAAATGCTTTACATGAATTAACTCATTCAACCCTTCCTTCCAGCTAGCTCCTTATGAGGTTGATGCCATGTTTTGCTTCCATTTTTCAGGTGCTGAAACTTGGTTGTAGCGAGGTAGAGGGACTCCCCCAAAAGTCACATAGCTAGCACAGGCGAAGGTGGCCATTAAACCAGGAAGCTGGTCCCCGGAGCCCAGGCTCTCAAACACCACATTCTAAATCCCCTTGTGGGACTTTTCAGCTTCAACAGGATATTGTTTAGAGAGACAATCTTTTTTTTTTTAAGTTAAAACCACTAATCACATGTATTAATAAGGTTAAAATGTTCTGTTAAGTCTGTGATCTTGGGAATCTCACGTGATTTGGAGGCACTCTGTTAGACTAAAAATGAGAAATTTTTAATTTAAAGGTGAAAAGAGGAAAAGAGAGATGAAAAAAGGAACATTTAATATCATCAGATGTTAAATAGACTTTAGTAAAAATAGTTTCCAAAAAATTAAAATAGAGCAAATTGGCTCACTGCAAAGATTCTAAAAGTAAACAGAACTGAAAGATCATGGGAGATGTTTGAAAATGAAATATTTCTATCTTCACAAATTATCCTAGTGAGGAAGAAACCAATAAGGTAGCAAAATCTAACAAGAAGGAGGCAGAGGCACAGGGTGATTCTCTAGCAAGCCCCAGAATATGATGCATGATAGAAATAGCGGCCACAATTAAAATATTTTCCCTCTGGCCACACCTTCCACTGGGTCGCAGCTTCTGGTTCTGAGTCTCCAAGCCTGGTAAAAAACTGACCCAGAGTTTCTGGGACTCTGTCCCCACCTAGAGGCCTAACAGTAAATAAGAATGAGGGAATTTACGTAAAATGCAGAGCCGCAGTGCCCAGGGTGTGGCAAGCTCAGTAAACACAGCAATAATCATCACTGATAAAACAGCCTTTAATTATTCTGTAAGCACTTATGAAAGGAAGGGAGCATGCCTAGGAACTAATAGCAAGTATGTCAGCCATGGAGCTTTCTCTTGGGATACCGAGTCTTGATGTCAGCAACATTTTTGACAAAAATTGCAAGGATAGGTTTGTGGTCATCATTTAAAAAAAAAAAAAAAAAAGGTATGCTGGATTGTATGGTTAGTTAGCCTGATAGCTGAATAAGCAATGGTGTCCAAACATTGTGGATCTCACATAACACCTGACAATGAGCTTCCATCGTACTGGCTGTCAAGCTACAGACACTGCAAGGTTGGCATAGGTCTGCCCATACCTGATTGGAAGGCAGGTATCTTTATCGTTAATAGCTTCTCACTCTAAATGTTTTTTCCCCCTCTCTTTACTCTCCTCCTAGGCTTATGTCTAAACTTATTTTGCTACTGGGATGAAGGGGAGAGGAGTCAGCCTCTGTAACAGAGGCAAAGTTATATGTCCAAACTACACACACGTCTGACAATGGCCAGCTGCAGAGACAAAAGGGACCAGGGCTGGTATTTGCAGATGGCAGCATGGCCTCAGGCCCCCAAGTGAGCACTGCCTATAAAACTGTTTGACCTTGGAGCTGTACAGGGTTGGTGTGGTATGGTCAACTCCTCACCCCCAGCAAGGGGTCTACCCCAAAGTCTTTGTGTGGAATTCTTTGTCTTTGGAGAGATTCATTGGGGGCTGCCTAGAAATCAAGACCTTCTCTAGCTACATATGTTGCCATGGAAAAGTCGGATTCCCTGTCCCACCAACCTAATCCCCACAGGAAATGGGTCGGACTTAAGGTTCTGGAGATGGCCATAATCTTCTCCCAATCAGCTCTGCCACGTTTCTATCTTCTATAAGACTTCGCTGGTGCCGTTGGAGCTTGTCTACAGGTACTGCCACTGAACAACCACCAGATGAAATTGAATCTCAGGCCCCAAGTTCAGAAACACCACAATCTTTAGGGGAAATATGACCAGTGGCCCTTTCTTCAGTGGTAAGAGAAAGAGCCGCTGCTCTCGGAAGACCCTCAAAAACATTCTGTTCCTAAAGACCCCTCATTTCCCTTCCAAATCTCTGTGAAGTCATCTCCTTAGAGTGTAGGGGAGACACAGTGAGGCTGTCAGGTCCTTCAGTAGTTCTGGCTCAGGTTGTTAAAGTCTCCATTGAGCCTGGACATTCACAGTCAGTGCGAGACTAGAAAGCAGCATTTAATGTGTCAAGTTATTGCTACAGAAAACACTGTATATGACCACATTACAACTGCTTAATACAAGTAAACAGTAGGATGTGGCTGCCATTCGCTATATGCTATAAAGATAGTGAACTGTTTATTGTCACCCAGGCCCTCTGCTCCCTGGCCCACCTAAAGCACTGTGCTGGGCAGACCAAAATGCCTTCTCCTTGAAAAAGAGTTTAAGAAAGCAAGGACCAGTTCTGGATTGAGTGCTGTCAGGAAGGAAGCGAGAGGCAATTCAGAGCTCTGATCTGTCATTTTTCCCTAGGAGTAGGGAGGATTTAAGAGCCCACCGCTGTTAAATCACATAGCACAAGCCCAAGTCTTATACTCTGCCTCTCCTGACCGCCTCTTACTTAGAGGCCCCATGTTTCCTCTGATGCTTATTTTCCCACATTGTCACAGGTTTAATAAACCTAACTTTGACTCTAGTGAATTTATGGCGATCTTTGGCTAATGCAAATGGAAAACCAGACACTGTTGATTGCAATGTATTGTTTGAAGAGGATCCCTTGTCTTCTCAAACTTCACTGTGCATATAAATCAAATTGTGGTCTTGTTAAAATGCACACTTAGATTCAACGGGATGACAGGGGTGGGGCCTGAGAGCCTGCATTTCAAGCATGCTCCAGATGATGCCCTTGCTCCTGGCCTGAGGCACACGTTGAGTAGCAGGGATCTGGTACACTGGATCTCAAACCAGATAGTTTTTTAAATTACCTGGAGAGCTGCAAAAAAATTACTGAAACTTGGCTCTCACTCCCAGAGATTCTGAGGTAATTGCCACCATCAAGGCAGATGATTACAATATGCAGCCAAACCTGGGAAATATTTTCTATTATCCTATCGTAGAGTGTGGAAGATATTGAGGAGCTAAAGTAGCAATTGCAAAGAAAACTGTACAGATAAAGCAGGGCATGAGAAGGAGGAGAGAAAAGATGGAGAATTTGGAAGCATTTTGCATTTCTGGGATCGCAGAAGTAAGAAAGTTAGGCCAGGAATAGTGGGATGCTAAGTAAGGTTATAGGTCTGGCTGGAGTGTGCTTAGTGCATTCTATGTTACGCTGGTAATAGGGCTCTTACCCTGTGATAATGATGATAATGTGCAATCTACATGTAAATTAAATAAACAGTAATAAAAGACAGAGTTCTGGGAGTATGGTCAGCTCCACCATGAAGAAAGGTCAGGTAGGACAATAGAGGTTTTGAGCCACAGAAAATAATGAAGACACAAAGAGGAAGAATATAAATTATGCATAAAAGAGCTAAGCAGCCTATGTTCTCCTAGGGCTTCTGGATCCTGCTGACCTATAGCTTCTCTCACTGCCCTAGGTCAAATCAATATATGTAATAAATTATGCATTTACTTCCCTCACCTTTCTACTCTTCAATTATCACTTCTGGAAAGTGAAAGGCATGTGCCTTCCCTACAATGCCCAGAATAAATCTGCTCCTTGACTTACTGACTCCAGCATCACCATCGTTCAGGGCATTGGGTTTGTCCAGAAGAGGGATCAGAATCAGAAGTCAAGAGGGATCAGAATCAGAAGTCAAGAGAACCGCCAAGAAATCTGGTGATGAATCCTCTCTGCCATGCACCTACACCTGCTCATGCAAGGGCCCAGCTGCTGTGGAATTTTCACCACCAGTAGTTTCCATGAAGGATGGCTGTCTTTGCTTTGAGCTGCCTCTGCAGAAGCTACCAAGGTGAACTTATCACTCTCCAAGGAGTCTTGTGTTTGAACAATGCCATCCCAAGCATACTCCCCAATTTCAGTAAAGATCTATACACTGCTGAACCAGATAAATGGACTGCTATAAATACAAGGAGAACATTTTTATGTTTAATATCAGATTCCAATAGATATGGATGGTAGCCTTCAGCCTATTGCCTTCTGTGACTTTTACATGTGACCCTAGCCAGTCCTAAAGATGTGCCTTTTCCTCAAGCAAAGTAACATGTCTGAATGAGAATAGTCCCTCCTTAGAACATCAAAAGCCCTCACTTGCTCTCACAGTGGAGCAGGATGCAGCTAAATAATTTATGAATACCTTGGCTATATAAAGCAAATTAAAGATGACATTTTTATTCTTTAACATTCTTCTATTCTCCAAATGCTCATTTTCTCTACTGATTATGTATAAAATCCTGAGGATAATTCCCACAGCACACAGAGCTCTGATCATGACTACTAAGATCAAGAATTATTTGTCTTTATGATCATACCCGCAGGAATTGGCCAGGGTGACAAGACCAGCCTCACTCGGGGAGTGGGCACAGATAGTGTCTGTCTGGGGGCTCAGATTCTAGAGCACCCAGGCCACCCAGCTCCTTTTGGTTGATCTCTTAAATTTCACTCTTGAGTGATTGTCCCTTGATCACGTTTGAGAGCTCACATTTGTGCTGTGTTTAATTGTGAATTAAACATCTGAGCCTGCATTCTTATTTCAGCTCAGGAAAAGCTGGAAGAAAGCTGAGCAGATGAAGATAGTCAGGGGCATGGAAGAATGACTTCCTCTCTCTCTCAAAGACCCAGTTCAAGCTTCTCCCATTGCTCTGTGCACCTCTCACCTCCTTTCTCCCTTTCCCCCCCCACTCCCTTGCCTAGCCAGACAGGAAGGAAGCTGAAGGCCAACAGGGACCCCAGGCTCCCTGAGAGGAATAGCACCCAAGAGGATCGCCTGGTGGAGGTCACAATTTGAACGGATGCTGTGGATGCTCCCAGCTCTTGCAAAAGACACTGCTTCAAAGTACACTGATTTGCTCTTTCTTACTCTCATTAATCTTGATGCTTGCAGTTGCTAAAAAGAGGAAAAGCCTTCAGAGCCTAATCAGAAGTGAGAGCTTCAGCAGCTTCTACTGCTCAACACATACTCCCGCCTGGGTCCCCTCCCTCCTTTCTGTTCTCACCTTGTTCACAAGGCACGCCTTTCCAGAAGAGAACCAATGAAAATTGCAGCAGTTGTAAAACAATGTTTTATGTGCCTGTCTCACAGAAGGGAAAGCATTTCCAAGCATAGAAATAAAGAAAAGAGAACATAAAGTAAAAGATTGATGGGTTTGATCACATAAAAATTTAAAATGTTTATGCAACAAAAGCTTCCAAAAGCAAAATCTGAAAAACACAAACTAGAAGGAAATTGGGACACCATAAATAACAGACAATGGGTCATTATTCCTAATACATAAAATGCTCTTACACAGTAGAAAGAGATGAATATGCCACTAGGAAAATTGGCAAAATGGGAAAGGCTGATGCACAAAATAAAAAAATACATATGGATGATAAAAATATTCCTTAAAGTTCAACTTATGGTCAAATCAAAGGACTTTAAATGCCGGGCCCATTTTTAACACATAATATAAGCAATTGTTTTACAATAATACTCATTATTAATGAGGTTATAAGACAGTGGATATTTATGTGTCACTAGTGAGAATGTGACCTGTTACATCCTTTTAATAGGTAATTTACCAATATTCATCAAAATTCTTAAACATTTTCTATAATGTTTAACTTACTAACTAATTCTATGAACTCACTGTGAGGAAACAGTCAAAGATATAAGCAACTATTTATTAATAAAGATGTTAAACACAGGGTCAGTTATAAAGAAGAGAGGGAAACAACTTATATGTATGACAGCCTAAATCTTAAACATAAGTGGTATGTAATATCCAGAACAATAAATATTGGTCATTCATTAAAATCTATATTTTAAAATGATATTTGATGACATGGATAAATATTCACATTTTAAAAAATGACTTAAAAGTTATAAACAGTATGGTCTATAAACCTGTTTCTATTTATTTGTGAATGTGTGTGGGAGTGTGTGTATCCCTCGAAGTGGTGACACATACACAGTGGGGATCCAGGAGTAATTTGACCACTCAAGATTAAAGTTTCTCAGGGAGATTTATTTTTCTGTATTCCTCCAATCTATGATTAATATATAAATATCTTCAGAAAAAGATAAAATTTTTAGAAATTGTACATGTTTTAACTGAGCAAAATGTCATTATCCATTATACTGTGCAACAGAATATCCAATCTACTTTTTAATTGCATTCCTATCAAAATGCCCATCAAAGGAATTGTGGCCCTGGAAGAAAAGAATATTTCTACATGACAAACCCAGCACACACTGTGCCCTCCGCATTTGAGCATACTAACAGACAACTCTTCTAATAATGTTTGAATCTGTTATCAGCCCACAGATAATAGGCAATCCCCAAATTCCAAATTAAGGTCTTAGACACTTTAGGCTGCCGTAACAAATTACCATAGACTGGGTGACTTAAACAAAACTCACTTATTTCTCACAGTTCTGGGGGCTGGGAAGTTCAAGATCAAGGTGAGGGCAGATTCAGTTTGTACATGGCCATCTTCTCATTGTATGGCCAAGAGCAAGAAGCAGCTCTGGAGTTTCTTAGGTGCTTCAGAGAGCACCTACATGAGGGCTCCACCCTCATGACCTAATTACCTCCCAAATACCTCACTTCCTAATACCACCACGTGGGGGAAAATGCAAACATTCAATCTGTAACAAGGTCTATAAACAGCCATTATAAAGATCTCATATATTTTAGAACAGTGCCTATTTCAAAGTAAGCTATAAATATAAAGCTTTTGGGGCCAAGCATGGTGGTTCACGCCTGTAATCCCAGCACTTTGGGAGGCTGAGGTGGGCAGATCACTTGAGCCCAGGAGTTTAAGACCAGCCTGGGCAACACGGCCAAACCCTATCTCTACAAAAAACACAAAACCAAGCTGGATGGCACATGCTTGCAGCCCCAGCTACTTGGGAGGTTGAAGTGGGAGAATCACTTAAGCTCAGGAGGACTAGGCTGCAGTGTGTTGTGATCTTGCCACTCCAGCCTGGGTGACAGGGCAAGAGCATGTCTCAAAAAAAATAAAAAAACGCAAACATGTATACATATGGCAAAAAGTTTGTAAAAATTGCAAGACTTAAAAACCATATTGAATTCTATGCAATGAAATTACTCAATGTAATTGAATTTTTATGTCATTGTATTTCTTCACCTTTATCTAGAATTTTTCTCCTAACTTTGTCAGATTTAGAGTGGTTTGGAGATTTGGCCCTCAGTGGGATGGGAAAGTACACTGTGAGGAGAGTTCTGTACACATGGCATACCTAAGCAGCCTATGACCAAGCTCAAATATGGCATTTTTCTATGTCGTAATCCAACTGAAAAATAGGCATTATAAAATATTTCTCCATCTGGTGATGGCACATTTTCCACATGGAATTCTCCATCAAATGTTATAAGACATAAGCTCCCAATTGATCTAATTTGGTCTACATTTTCTGCTCATCTTTTGTTCTTTTGAGAAATGGCAGTGCGTTTATAGTTTGTCTTTTATGGTAAGCTACATCTTTTCCAAAGCAGTGATTCGTGGTTCCCAAGATATGTTAATCCTGGTGAGATTCACCCTTCTCCCCTAGAGATTTCACTAAGCACCAACCCGCTCCTGGTGTTTATCATTTTAATGAGGCGCCTTAAAGAGCATCTCCTCAAAACAGACTTTCAGGTAGTCTCCTAAAAAAGCTAACGTGAATTCACTGATCCTTCAATATTTAAAACTATTTCACTAGGAAGGATTTCTTGAGCCATCTCTAAAGCAAATGTAAGAGCTCTGATTTCTGTCTCACATTGGCAATAAGAGGGTTAATTTAGTCAAGTCACGACCTCTCTAAGACTTGATTTATTTTTCTGAAAAATAGAGAAAGGTATGCATGTATGTGTTATGTGTTCATTACATGGAATATAGCCTAGAAGGATGCACACCAAAACGTTAACAGTGGTCACCTCTGAGCAAAGAGATGATGGGTGGTATTTTTAATATGCTTTTCACAAATACATGAAATTTGCAAGGAACTAAATAGTAGTAAAAAAAAAAAACTCTATTTTTACCTGATCTACCCTAGATCATAGCCTATTAAAATTATTGCTGAATATTAAATACATTTATAAATAAAAACAAAAATATTGATTTTTTGAGATGCTTTTAAAGGTCTAAGATTTAATAAAATAATAGTTTTAATACAGTTTTATAATCTAGGAACAATACCATATTATAACTAGGATTATGAATTAGTTCCTCTATGTAAAAGTAAGAGTTCTGAATTAAAAAGTAAAAACATGTAGGCTGGGCTGAGATTTTAAAAATTATAATTATTCACATTGTTTAGAAAAGACAAAGAAAACATCTTCTTTTTTTCTTTTTAGTATCTTTTGTATAAATTTACAGAATATCATCTTAAAGTAAAAGCCGGGAAAAGAAAATTTATGTGTTCCTTGGAATTTTTCAGATTCGAGGGGATCTGATAAATTCTACCCCTCTTTCTCGGCAAGTTATAACCCAATTTAAAACTAAGACAAAATAGTAAAGCAAATAGAGAATCAAACTAGTACCAATATTGCAGCTAAAGCTGATATTGGAGAATGCAGCATATGTCCGGTACAAGCAATTTTCTGATGCTGAATCCCCCAGGTGGACTGACTGACACCCTGTCATTGCTGTAGTACTGGACCATGCAGCACTGTACCACAGGGACAGGCCTCACTGCCAAGCTAACGCATGACAGCAACTAAGGGAGAACATTTGCAATAGACTGAAAGTTTGTGTACCGCCAAAAATCCATACATTAAAATTCTACCGCCCAGTATGATGGAGGAAGGGCCTTTGAGAGGAGGCGCCTTTGAGAGGTGATCAGTTCATAATAACAGAGCTCTCATGAATAAAATGAGTTCTCTTATAAAAGAGGCCCCTTTCTGTCATGTGAGGGCACACTGAGAAGACACTCTATGAGCCAGAAAGTGGACCCTCACCAGACACTGAATCTTCCAGTACCTTGATCCTGCACTTCTATCCTCCAGAGCTGTGAGGAATAAATTCCTGTTATTTAGAAGACACCCAGTCTATGGTATTTTGTTGTAGCAGCCCAAATGAACTAAGACAACAATTGATATCAGTGAATAGAACAACTCCCAAGAGGAAGGGGAGATAAAGCCACAGACATAAATAAATTCCCTTCTTGTACTAAATTGTCCATTAGGTACACTTGCAGAAGGAATGAGTTAGGGGGTGAAGACCTGTCAGTCAAGAATATCGCAGGGGCAATCATTCGGTGAGGATTAATAAGTGTCTCCTGCCAATCAAAGCAGGCATTTGTTCAGTACCTTGACACCACTGGTGATTCAAATATTCCACACCCATGAATTTATTTTTGATCTTAAATTTTCTTTAATTCAGAAGTATTTCTTTTTTATTTATTTTTTAACTGACAAGTAAAAATTGTATATATTTATGGTATACAACATGTGATATATATCTACATTGTGGAATAGCTAAATCAAGCTATTTAACATGTACATTTCTTTAATATGCTTATTTTTTGTGGTGAGGACGCCTAAAATCTAATAGCTTAACAATTTTTAAATATATAATACATTGTTATCTTTAGTTGTCATGATGTACAATGGAGCTCTTAAGTTATTCCTTCTGTCTAATTGAAATTTTTTGTCTTTTGGCAAGCATTGCCCCAGTGCCTCTATCCCAAGCCTTGGGTAACTGCAATTTTACTCCCTATTTCTATAAGTTAGAATCTTTTACATTCCACATATAAGTGAGATAATGAGGTCTCTGTCATTCTGTGCCTGGCTATTTGCTATGGTTTGAATGCGCCCTCCAAAACTCATGTGAAAACTTAATCCCCAATGTGGCAGTATCGAGAGATAGGGCCTTTAAGAGGAGAGTGGATCATAAGGGTTCTGCCCTCGTTAATGGATTAATTCATTCATGTTTAAATAGATTAATGGGTTAATGGATTAACGGGTTATCATTCAAGGAGAACTGGTGGCCTTGAAAGAAAAAGAAAAGAGACCCGAGTGTTAGTGTGCTCAGTCCTGTTACCATGTGATCCCGCGTACTGGCTTGGGACACTTCAGAGAGTCTCCATCAGCAAGAAGGCTCTCACTAGAGGTGACTCCTCAACACTGGACTTCTCAGCCACCACGATTTTAAGAAATACATTTATTTTCTTTATAAATTACCCAGTTTCAGGTATTCTGAAGCAACAAAAAATGGACCAAGACAGTATTTCTCTTAACATAATATCCTCCAGGTTTATCTATTTTATAATAAATGACAGGATTTTGTTTTGTTTTACTTCTAACTTTCAGTTTCAGTTTGTTTTGTTTTACTTCTTTCTAACTTTCAGTTTCAGTTTCAGTGTGGGGATACGTGTGCAGGTTTGTTACATGAGTAGATTCCATGTCACACAGGTTTGGTGTACAGATTATTCTGTCACCCCGGTAATAAACATAGGACCCCCAATAGGTAGTTTTTCAATCCTCATCCTCCTCCCATTCTCCACCCTCAAGTAGGCGCCAGTGCTTATTGTTCTCTTCATTGTGTCTATGTGTACTAAATTTTTAGCTGTCACTTGTAAGTTAGGACATGTACTATTTGCTTTTCTGTTCCTGTGTTAATTCACTTAGGATAATGGCCTATAGTTCCATATGTGGTGCTGCAAATCACATGATCTTATTCTTTTCATGGCTGCATAGTATTCCATGGTGTATATGTACCATATGTTCTCTACCAAGTCTACCATTGATGCACATGTATGCTGATTCCATGTCTTTGATACTGTGAATAGTGCTGCAATGAATATATGCATGCGTTTGTCTTCATGGTAGAATAACTTATGTTCCTTTGGGTATATACCCAGTAGCGAGATTGCTGAGTTGAATGAACTGCTGTTGTAAGTTATTTGAGATATCTCCAAATTGCTTTCCACAGTGACTGAACTAATTTACATTCCCACCATCAGTGTATAAGCATTCCTTTTTCTCTGCAACCTCATCATCACCTGTTATTTTTTGACTTTTTTCTTTTTTCTTTTTTTTTTTGAGATGGAGTTTCACTCTTGTTGCCGAGGCTTGAGTGCAGTGGCACAATCTTGGCACACCGTCATGGATTCAAGCAATTTTCCTGCCTCAGCCTCCCAAGTAGCTGGGATTACAGGCACCTGCCACCACGCCTAGCTAATTTTTTTGTATTTTTAGTAGAGACGGGGTTTTGCCATGTTGGGCAGGCTGATCTCGAACTCTTGACCTCAGGTGATTCACCCACCTCGGCCTCCCAAAGTGCTGGGATTACAGGTGTGAGCCACCACACCCAGCCATTTTTTGACTTTTTAATAACAGCCATTCTGAGTGGTCTGAGATGTTATCTCATTGTAGATTTGATTTGCATTTCATTAATGATTAGTGATTTTGAGCATTTTTCCATAAGCTTGTTGGTTGTGTATATCTTCTTTTGAGAAATGTCCAAGTTCTTTGCCCATTTTTTAATAGGGTTGTTTATTTGTTGCTTGTTAATTTAAATTCCTTATAGATTCTAGATATTAGACCTTTCTCAGATGCATAGTTTACAAATATTTTCTCTCATTCTGTAGGTTGTCTCTTTACTCCATTGATAATTGCTTTTGCTGTGCAGAAGAAGCTTTTCACGGGAGCTATAATCAACAGGTCCCATTTGTCAATTTTTGTTTTAGTTGCAATTTCTTTTGGAGTATTTATCATGAAATCTTTGCCAGGACCCATGTCCAGAATGGTACTTTCTAGATTTTCTTCTAGGGTTTTCATAATTTTAACTTTTACATTTAAGTATTTAATTCATCGTGGGTTGATTTTTTTATACGGTGTAAGGAAGGGTCAAGTTTCAATCTTCTGCATATGGCTAGGCAGTTATCCCAACATGATTTATTGAATAAGGAGTCCTTTCCCACTGCTTGTTTTTGTCAACTTTGTTGGAGATCAGATGGTTGTAGGAGTGCAGCTTTATTTCTTGGCTGTCTCACCTATTCCACTGGCCTATGTCTCTGTTTCTGTACCAGTATCATGCTGTTTTGGTTCCTATAGCCTTATAGTACAGTTTGAAGTCAAGTAGTGTGATGCCTCTAGCTTTGATCTTTCTGCTTAGGACAGCACTAAACTTTTAGGCTCTTTCTTCCTTCCATATAGATTTTAGAACAGTTTTTTTTCCAGTTCTGTGAAAAATGTCATTGGTAGTTTGATAGGAATAGCACTGAATTTGTTCATTGCTTTGGGCAGTATGGCCATTTTAATTATATCAATTCTTCCTATCCATGAGTATGAAATGTTTTTCCATTTTTTGTGTGTAATCTGCGACTTCTTTCAGCAGTTTTGTAATTATCATTGTAGAGGTCTTTCTTCTCCCTGTTTAGCTGTACTTCTAGTTATTTTATTCTTTTTGTGGCTATTATGAATGAGAATGCATTCATGATTTGGCTCTCAGCTTGGATGTTGTTGATGTATAAAAATGCTGATTTTTGTACATTGATTTTGCACTCTGAAAGTTTTCTAAATTTGTTTATCAGATCTAGGAGCTTTTGGGCAGAGACTGGGGGTTTTCTAGGTACAGAATAATATCATTTGTGAAGAGAGACAGTTTTTCTCTCTTGTTTTTCTATTTCTTCCAGGTGTAATGTTAGATTGTTAATTTGAGATGTTTCCAATTTTTTGATGTTGGCGCTTAGTGCTATAAACTTCCATCTTAACACTGCTTTAATTGTGCCCCAGAGATTCTAGTATGTTATATGTTTGTTTTCAATAGATTCCAATAATTTCTTGACTTCTGCCTTAATTTCATTGTTTAACCAAAAGTCATTCAGGAGCAGGTTGTTTAATTTCTATGTAATTGTATGGTTTTGAGATATCTTCTTGGTATTGATATCTATTTTTACTGCACTGTAGTCTGAGAGTGTGATTGTTATAATTTTAGTTTTGTGAATTCACGGAGAATTGATTGAGGGCCAAACATACGTTTTATGTTAGAGTATGTGCCATGTGCAAATGAGAGGAATGTATATTCTGTTGGGTGCAGTGTCCTCTATCGCCATGTCTATTAGGTCTGTTCGGTCAAGTGTTGAGTTTAGGTCATGAATGTCTTTGTTAGCTTTCCGCCTCAATGATCTATCCAATATCCTCAGTGGGGTGTTGAAGTTTCCCACTATTATTGTATGGTAATCTAAGTCTCTTCGTAGGTGCCTAAGAATTTGTCTTATGAATATCAGTGCTCCAGTATTGGGTGCATATATATTTAGGATAGTTAAGTCTTCTTGTTGAATTGAACCCTTTATCTTTATGTAACGCACTTCTTTGTCCTTTTGTATCTTTGTTGGTGTAAGGTCTATTTTGTCTGAAATAAAGATAGCAACTTCCGCTTTTTTTTGTTTTTAATTTGTTTAATAGATTTTTTTTCCATCCTTTTACTTTGAGCCTATGTGTGTCATTACGTTTGAGATGGGTCTGTTGTACAGAGCATACAGTTGTGTTTTGCTTTTTTATCAAACTTACTACTTTGTGCCTCTTAAAGTGGGGCATTTAGCCCACGTACATTCAAGATTAATATTGATACGTGTGGATTTGGTCCTGTCATTGCATTGTTAGCTCATTGTTATGTAGACTTGATTATGTAGAGTTTTACAGTGTCCATGGTCTATGTACTTAAGTGTATTTTTGTGGTGGCTGTCAACAGTCTTTAGTTTCGGCCGGGCGAGGTGGCTCATGCCTGTAATCCCAGCACTTTGGGAGACCGAGACAGGTGGATCACGAGGTCAGGAGATCAAGACCATCCTGGCTAACATGGTGAAACTCTGTCTCTACTAAAAATACAAAAAATTAGCCAGGCGTGGTGGCAGGTGCCTGTAGTCCCAGCTACTCGGGAGGCTGAGGCAGGAGAATGGCATGAACCTGGGAGGCGGAGCTTGCAGTGAGCCGAGATCCTGCCACTACACTCCAGCCTGGGGAACAGAGAGAGACTCTGTCTCAAAAAAAAAAAAAAAAAAAAAAAAAAAGTATTTAGTTTCCATGTTTAGCACTCCTTTAAGGACCTCATGTAAGGCAGGTCTGGTGGTAACAAATTCTCTTAGCATTTGCTTGTCTGAAAAGAATGTTATTTCTCCTTCCCTTATGAAACTCAGTTTGGCTGGATATAAAATTCTCAGTTGGCATTCCTTTTCTTTAAAAATGCTGAACATAGGCCACCAATCTCTTTTGGTATATACAGTTTCTGTTGAAAGGTCTGCTATTAGCATAATGGGTTTATCTTCGTAGGTGACCTGCCCTTTCTCTCTATCTGTCTTTAATATTTTTCTTTCACATTGACTTTGGAGAATCTGATGACTACGTGTATTGGGGATGGTCATCTTGGATAGTATCTCACAGGAGTTCCCTGAATTTCCTGAATTTGAATGTTCACCTCTCTAGCAAAGTTAGGGAAATTTTCATGGATGATATTCTCAAATATGTTTTCAAGGTTGCTCACTTTCTCTCTTTCAGAGATGCCAATGAATCATAGGTTTGGGTATCTTTGCATAATCCCATATTTATTGTAGGTTTTCTTCATTCTTTTTTATTCTTTCTTTATTTTTGTCCGACCGAGTTGATTTGAAGAACCAATCTTCGAGCTCTGAAGTTCTTTCCTCAGCTTGGTCTATTCTACTGTTAATATTTGAGACAGTACGAGGAAAGACTTCTAGTAACTTTTTCATCTCTATCAAATCAGGCTGGTTCTTTACTACTGTTAATGCTTGAGACAGTATGAGGAAAGACTTCTAGTGACTTTTTCATCTCTATCAGATCAGGCTGGTTCTTTCTCAAAATGGCTATTTTGTCTTTCGGCCCTCGTATAGTTTTACTGGATTCCTTAGATTCTTTGGATTCAGTTTCAGCTTTCTCCTGGATCTTGATGATCATTGCCATCAAGGTTCTGAATTCTTGTTTCTGTTATTTCAGCCATTTCAACCTGGTTAAGAACCATTGCTGGAGAGCTAGTGTAGTTGTTTGGAAGTAAAAAGACATTCTGACTTTTTAAGTTGCCAGAGTTCTTCTACTGGTTCTTTCTCATCTGTGTGGACTGATATTTCATTAATCTTTGTAGGTGCTGTTCTTTGGATGGAGCTCTTCACTTTTATGTTCTTTGATACCCTTCAGAGTTTGACTGTGGCATAATTTGGGTTCAGTCAACTGGCTTCACTCTGGATAATTTCAGGGGGACAAGTCAGCTCAGCACTCCTGGGCTGTATGCTTTAACCCTGAAGGGTTGGGACTAGGCCCATGACTTTGTCCTCTGGCCCCTCAAGGTTAAGCACCTACCGTGCTGGTGGGGCTGAGGTGTTCCCAGTCCTCTGGTAACAACAGTCCAATGGGAGATGCCAGCAAAAGAGCTTCATCAGGGCAGTAAAGTTCATGCATACACGCTTGTGCTGGCAGCAGCTGGGAGGTATTAGTTCCATGCACATGTTTGCAGGCTGGCAAAGCAGTGAGGAGAGGCTGTGGCTAAGACTGTGCTGGTGGGGATCCATCTGCAGAAGCACTCCAACAGTTAGATGGGTTTTGCCAGTGAAGGAGCTATTGCAGTGCCCAGTTGGGCATCGGGCCAGGCAGGGACCCCAGGAGAGGCTGGCAGACAGAGGATGCTCAGATCAGACTGGTCTTGTCCCATGGGAAAGACAGCCCTCCTTTGTGCAGGTCTGACAGTCAAGAAAAGCCAAAGCCACATGGCTTTGGAACATGGTGAGCCTTAGGGGATGGGTGTCTTTGGCTGTGCCCCCCTACAGCTATTCACATGCCAGACCCTCTGGGCTCTATAAAGGCTGGAGTCCTGTCTCTGCCAGCTCTCCTTGCAGATCTCACCACTAGCTCAAATCTCTGTGGAGTCACGAGGTCTCTTGCAGCTAGGATTCTGGGGGTCTATGGCAAGAGTGGGCCACTCCATGACCATTCCACCCACTCCTTCCCCTGGAGTTATTCAGAGCCAGGAACAAGTTCTGGTGCTCAGCAACCTTATGCCGGGTTCCCAGACTCAACTTCCTTCAGTCCAGGGTCTGCATCCTCCATCTGTCCACTCTCAATGTCTTCCTTCTGAAGACGTGCTTAGAGTGCACAGGTCTTTTTGACAGTCTGGTCTCAGTGAGATAAACTCTTCCCTGATGAATCTGGTCAGCCATCTTGGTCCCAACCCCACAATTTCTATCTTAAGGCTGATTAGTATTCCATTGTGAATGTACACCACATTTTCTGTATCCATTTATCTGTTGATGGACACTTAGACTGATTCTGTATCTTGGCTATTGTGAATAAATATGGGAGTGCAGATACCTTTTCAGCATACTGATTTTATATGATTTGGGTGCATACCCAGTAGTAAGATTGCTGGACCATATGGTAGTTCTATTTTTATTTTGTTAAGAAACTTTCATACTGTTTTTCATAATGGTTATATTAATTTACCTTCCCACCAACTTGTGCAAAAGTGACTTTTTCTCCACATCTTTGTCAACATTTATCTTTCCTTTTTTAGATAGTAATCATTCTAACAGGTGTCAGTGTCAGTTGGTATATTATTGCAGTTTTATTTGCATTTCTCTGATGACTAATGATTTTGAGCAGTTTTTCATATACCTGTCAGACATTTGCATGTCTTCTTTGAAAAATAGCTATTTAGGCCCTTTGCCCGTTTTTTAATTGTGTTACTTTATATCAGTCTGTTTTCATGCTGCTGATAAAGATATACCCAAGACTGGGAAGACAAAGAGGTTTCATTGGACTTACAACTCCACATGGCTGGGGAAGTCTCAGAATCATGGTGGGAGGGGAAAGGCACTTTTTAAATCGCATTGCGGCAGCAAGAGAAAATAAGGAAGAAGTAAAAGCAGAAACCCCTGATAAACCCATCAGATCTCATGACACTTATTCACTATCATGAGAATAGCACGAGCAAGACTGGCCCCCATGGTTTAATTACCTGCCCTTGGGTACCTCCCACAACACGTGGGAATTCTGATACAATTCAAGTTGAGATTTGAATGGGGACACAGCCAAACCATATCATTCTGCCCCTACAGCTTCTGAGTTGTTTGAGTTCCTCATATATTTTAGATATTAACTCTTTATCAGATGTATGTCTTGCAAATATATTCTTCCATTCCATGGGTTGTCTTTGCAAGCTGTTGTTTTCTCTGCTGTGCAGAAGCTTTTTAGTTTAATGCAATCCTATTTGCCTATTTTCACTCTTGCTGCCTATGCTTTTGGGTCTTAGCCAAGAAATCATTGCCCAAACCAATGTCCTGGAACTCTCTCCGTAAGTTTTCCTCTAGTGGTTTTACAGTATTAGGTCTTATATTTAAGTCTTCAATCTACTTTGGGTTGATTTTTTACATAGAGTGAAATAATGATTTAATCTCATTCTTCTGCATGTGGATATCCAGTTTTCCCAGCATAATTTATTTAATAAACTGTCTTTTCCGCCATTGTGTGTTCTTGGTAACTTTGTTAAAGATCAATTGATTGTAAATGTGTGGACCTTTTTCTGAGCTCTCTATTCTCTAGCCCAATGGACTATGTGTCTGTTTTTATGCCAGTGTTTTAATTACTATAGCTATGTAGTAGATGTTGAAATCAGGAAGTGTGATGTCTCTGGCTTTGCACTTTTTGTTCATGATAGCTTTGGTCATTCAGGGTATGTGGTTTCATACAAATTTTAGAATTGTTGTTTCTATTTCCGAAAAATGTCATTGGAATTTTCATAGAAATTGCATTGAATCTGTGGATTGCTTTCGGTAGTATAAGCGTTTTAACAATATTAATTCTTCCAATCCATGAACACAAGATATCTTTCCATTTATTTATGTCCTCTTTAACTTTTTTCATTAGTATTTCATAGTTTTCAGTATACAATTTTTCAACTCCTTGCTTAAATTCATTTTGTTGTTGTTTTGTAGCTACTGTGAAGGGTATTATTTCCTTTATTTCCTTTATGGATAATTCATTGTTTGTGTAGAGAAATACGAAAAATTTTTATGTTGGTTTTGAATCCTGCAACTTAACTGAATTCATTTATTGGTTGTAATAGTTTCCTGTGGAGTCTTTATGGTTTTCTAAGAGTATGTCATCTGCAAACAGAAAAACAACTTACTTTCTTCTTTCCAATTTAGATGCCTTTTATTTCCTTCTTTTACCTAATTGCTTCAGCTAGGGCTTCCAGTATTATGTTAAACAGAAGTGGTAAAAGTGGACATCTTTATCTTGTTTTTGATCTTAAAGGAAAAGCTTTCAACTTTTTACTGTTGAGTATGTTAGCTACAGGCTTGTCATATATGGCCTATATTGTGCTGAGTTAAATTCCTTCCATATCTAATTTGTTAAGAATTTTTAGCATGAAAGATCTTGTGTTTTGTCAAATGCCTTTTCTGCCTCTGTGAGATGATTATATGGTTTTGTCCTTAATTTTGTTAATGTGGTGTATCACATTTATTGATTTGCATATGCTGAACTTGTCCTTGCATCCCAGGAATGAATTTCACTTAATCATTTTAAATGATCTTTTTAAGGTGTTGTTGAGCTCACTTTGCTAGTGTTTTGTAAATAACTTTTGTATCTATATTCATTAGGAATATCGGCCTGTAATTTTTGTTTCTTTTGCTATCTTTGCCAGGCTTTGGTATCAGGATAATGCTGTCTTCTTAAATCAAGTTTGAAAGCATTTCCTCCTCTTCAGTTTTTTGGAAGAGTTTGAGAAGAATTGCTTTCTTTAAGTATTTGGGATAATTCAGCAGTGAACCCCTCAGGCCGTGGGCTTTTTCTTTGATGGAAGACCTTTTATTATTTTTTTAAATTATTTTATTTTATATTTTATTTTTTTGAGAGTCTCGCTCTGTCGCCCAGGCTGGAGTGCAGTGGCGCGATCTCAGCTCACTGCAAGCTCCGCCTCCCGGGTTCGCACCATTCCTGCCTCAGCCTCCGAGTAGCTGGGACTGCAGGCGCCCACCATGGCGCCCCGCTAATTTTTTTGGAAGACCTTTTATTATTAATTCTGTCTCCTTACTCATTATTAGTCTGTTCAGATGTCTATTTATTTATGATTTAGTCTTGTTAAGTAGCATGTGTCTAAAAATGTATCTCTATTCCTTCTAGGTTATACAGTGTATTGGTGTATAACTGTTCATGGCAGTCTCGTGATCTTTTGTGCTCCCGTGGTATCAGTTATAATGTTTCCTCTTTTATTTCTGATTTTATTTATTTGAGTCTTCCCTTTCTTCTTAATCTAGCTGAGGGTTTGTTAATTGTGTTTATCTCTCAAAAAACAACAGCTTTTACTTGTGTGGATCTTTTCTATTGATTTTCTAGTCTCTATTACATTTATTGCTGCTCCAATCTTTATTATTTCCTTCTATTAATTTTAGACTTAGTTTGTTATTCCTCTTCTAGTTCATTGAGATATAGTACTAGATTGTTTATTTGGTATTTTTCTTCTGTTTTGATGTAGGGGTTCATTGCTATAAGCTTCCCTCTTAAAACTGCTTTTGCTGGGTCCCATAAGTTTTGTTATGTTGTGTTTCCATTTTCATTTATCTTAAGATATTTTTAATTTACCATTTATTTTTGCCTTTGACTTGTAAAAATAAAGATAATAAATCTGATGGAATGGACTCTTTGTGGTCATAAGACAACAAATTGTAAAGAAGACCTAAGGCCATGCCAAGCAAGGGTTGTTACAAACCCTTACATTTAAAGAATAAACTGTGTTCTAACTGCCGTAAGACTTTTTCTTTTTCTCTAGCAGCTAAGCAAGCAATGGCCTCAAGATAAACAGTATAAAACAACTGCCACTCATTGATCACCAGATGCGGAATGCCCAATTCCATTCCATTTCACAAGTCATAACTACAGCCTTGATTGGACAAGAAACTGATTTTAGTAACTTTCTCCTGCTAAAACACCACAGAAAGTTTTGGCCAGCAGCCAAAGTCTGCACATAGACTTTTCTCATGTCCTGCAAAAGACCTCCTGAAGTAAAAGCCAAATTCCACCTATTTTATTGTTAAAACTCCACCCCAAAGTGAACATGTCTTTTATGTATATTTCCTAAATGTTTTCTCACTATGCAAATATTTCCTCACCCTTATAAATATTCCTAAACTCTCCACTCCTAGGTGACTATGTGTGCTAAGCAAATCTTGCAAGGCATAAAGTCCAGATTTTCCCCCATTTTTGGTGGAGTATATATACTCTTGGTTTCTCCCAGGTCAAGCTATCCAGATTTGTGAATCATATTTTATTGAAAAATAAAGTTTCTCTTTGCCTCCTCTGTAGATCTCATGATATTTTTGGTAACAGGCCCATTGATTCTTTGAGAACCTGTTGTTTAATTTCTACATATTTATGTATTTTCTGAAATTTCTTTTACTACTGATCTCTAGGTTTATACCATTGTGTTCAGAAAAAGATATTTGATATTATTTACATCTTCTTAAATTTGTTAAAACTTGTTTTGTGACCTAACATATGATCTGTCATGGATTTTTCATTTAGCTGAAATCTTATTTAATAACCAAATACATGGTTGTGAGAAAGTTCTAAAATATGGTTTACCCTTTCCTGCTTTCTTAAATGGAGTTAGCAAGCATAATGGTAAATTTTTCTTTTCTGCATCCACCCCTTGTCAGTATCCACCACCACACTCAAGTTCCTGTGTACTCTAGCCAAATGGCTTTCTTAACTCTAGAGGATTTACCTAATGCTATGGTTTTAATGTCCCCTCTAAATCTCATTGTTGAAACGTAATTGCCATTGTTGCAGTATTAGGCAGTGGAGCCTTTAAGAGGTGATTAGCCCATGAGGGCTCCCCCCACCCATGCATAGGTTTAATTCCTCTAAAAGGGAGGCTTTGGGGAATAGATTCTCTTTTGCCCTCATGCACTGTATTGGTCTGGTCTCACACTGCTATGAAGAAACACCCCAAACTAGGTAAATTATAAAGAGGTTTAATTGACTCACAGTTCAGCATGACTCGGAGGCCTCAGGAAACTTACAATCATGATGGAAGGCAAAAAAGAAGCAGGCACATTCTTCATAGGGCAGCAGGACAGAGTGAGTGCAAGCAGAGGAAATGTCAGACGCTTAAATAAAATCGTCAGATCTTGTGAGACTAACTCATTATCGTGAGAACAGCATGGGGGAAACTGCCCCCATGATTCAATTACCTCCACCTGGTCCTACCATTGACACATGGGGATTATGGGAATTATAATTCAAGGTGAGATTTGGGTGGGGACACAGAGCCAAACCATATCACACACCTTTGCCCTTTGGTCATGTTATAACACAGCAAGCAGGTGACAGCACCATGTTCTTGGACTTTTCATCCTCCAAAACTATGAGTCAAATAAATATTGTTTGTAAATTACCCAGTTTGTGGTACTCTGTTATATCAGCAGACTAGGAGGACAGACTAGGAGAAAGCTAGTACTGAGAGGTGGGATTATTACAGTAACAGATACCTGAAAATGTGGAAAGAGCTTCAGAACAGAGGCTGGAAGAGTTTGGAGGAGCAGACTAGAAAAAGCCTATATTGTTATAAATGGAGCATTAAGCGTGATTCAGATGAGGGCTCAGAAGAGGAGAATGCTGTAGGAAGAGTCTGAACTCCTTAGTGATTACTTAAGTGGCATCGTCAGAATTTTGGCAGCAATATGTACAGAAAAGGCCATTCTGATGAGGAACAAGATATTGAAAGCTGAAATAAAGGCCATCCTCATTATATAATTGCACAAAAGCCCAGCTGAATTGTGTCCATGCCCAAGGACTTCACGAAATGCAGAACTTAAGAGTGATCAACTAGGATTTCTGGTAGAAGAAATATCTATGCAGAAAAGTACAGTGGCTACTTTTATTCACATACAATAAAATGTGACTAGAAGGAAATGGCTTAAAGATGGAACAAAACAATTTGGAAAATCCACATCCTGGCTATTTAAAGAGTGAAAAGGCACATTTAGGAGAGCAAACTAAGGATGTGGTCAAGCTACCATCTGCCAAAGAGATTAGTACTGCTAGAAGGCAGACAGGTGCTATTCATTAAGACAATAAAAGAAAGACCTCTAAGTAATTTCAAAGATCTTCAAGGCTATACCTCCCATCACAGGCCCAGAGCTCTAGCAGGGCAGAGTGGTTTCGGGAGAAGAATCCAGGATACCCTCCATGGACTCACTGCCCAGGGCCACCTCAGGACTGCTTCCAACATTTCAGTGCACACTCTTCAGCTACTCTAGCCATGGCTTAAGTATGCACATGTGTGGCTTGACCCACCACTTGGAAGGTATGAGCAGTAAGACTTGGAAGCATCTATGTGGTGCTAATTCTACAGACGCACAGAATGCAAGAGCTGTAGGGGCATGGCTGTCTCCATCTAGATTGCAAAGGACATTGTAGACAGCAGAGACTTGTGGCAGAGATAGAGCCACTGCAGAGAGCCCCTGCTAGAGCAATGCCAAGCAGAAATACAGGGTCAGAGTCAACACAGTCCCCACTAGGGCACTGCCTAGTGGAGTTGTGGGAATAAGCCTACCTCAGAGACTCCAGAGCTGTAAGGCTAGCAGCATATAGTGCCAGCCTGGAAGAGATGCAGGCACGAGACACAAACCTATGAGAGCTGCTGTGTAGAAGGAGTCCAGCAAAGCCACAGGGACAGGGCTGCTGAAGTCCTTGGGGGCCAACCCCCCACGAGCTGTGCCCAGGATGTGAGACATGGAGTCACAGAGATTATTTTAGAGTCTTAAAATGTAATGTTGGTCACCCCGTTGGGTTTTGGACTTAACTGGGACCAGTTATCCCTCTTTTCTTGCCTCCTTTTCCTTTTTGGATTGATAATGTCTATCGTGTGCCTATCCCGTCATTGTATTTTGCAAGTAGATAGCTTGTTTGGATTTCATAAGCTCACAGCTGGAGGAAATTTGCCGCAGGATGAATCATGCCTTGAGTCTCATCTGTATCTTATTTAGACAAGACTTTGGACTTCTTTTTTTTTTTGAGACGGAGTTTCGCTCTTATTGCCTGGCTGGAGTGCAATGGCGCCATCTCGGCTCACTGCAACCTCTGCCTCCCAGATTCAAGCGATTCTCCTGCTTCAGCCTCTGGAGTAGCTGGGACTACAGGCACGCACCACCACACCAGGCTATTTTGTTTGTATTTTTAGTAGAGATGGGGTTTTGCCATGTTGGCCAGGCTGGTCTCGAATGCCTGACCTCAGGTGATCCACCCACCTCGGCCCCCTAAAGTGCTGGGATTACAGGTGTGAGCCACGGTGCCCGGCCTGACTTTGGGCTTTTGAGTTGGTGCTTAAATAAGTTAAGACTCTGTGGGCTATTGGGATAGAATGAATGTATTTTGTATGTGAGAAGAACATGAGTTTTAAGAGTCCAAGGGGAAAATGCTATAGTTTTAATGCCCCCTCTAAAATTAATGTTGATATTAATTGCCATTGTGACAGTAGCAAGAGATGAAGCCTTTACAAGGTGATTAGGCCATGGGGGCTCTGTCTACATGTGTGTGGGTTTAATGCCTTTAAATGGGTACTCTCTTGCTCTTGAGTGCACTCTCTTGTCCTTCTGCCATATATTAACGCAGGAAGAAGGCCTTCACAAGACGCTGAGCAGATGCTGGCATCCTGTTCTTGGATTTTCCAGCCTGCGGAACTGTGAGCCAAATAAATTTCTATTGTTTATAAATGACCCAGTCTGTAGTATTCTGTTATAGCCGCAGAAAATAGACTAAGGAACCTACCATAGTGGCATGGACTGGCTAATGTAGAAACTTACAATTCATCTTTACATAGAGCTCAGAGACTGAGGTGGAACAAGGTTTCTAAAGCCTATTCCATAGAGCTCATTCTAATCTGGTCTTAGTCTTCTAGCTTCTGCTTCCTTTGTGGAAGATAAACCCAGCACAAAATTGGGTCCCTATCTAATCTTGCCAACTAAAATTAGAGCAAAAACTAAGAGCTCTCCCAAGCCCACTCACTGGAAAGAAAACTTTCCAATAAAGTTGCCTCCTCCAAGACTGTTAGATTCATATCATTTAACTGCTCTAGTCAGGAATCTCATACCCATGGACCTAGAAAAAAAAAATGGGGAGCTTCCTGTATTTCCTTGATAGTGAAATTTTTCTTTCTCCTAATTTTTATGTCTATTGTAGCTCCTTTCTTTCCTTTGTTACCTACCAGGATCCCTCCCTTCTGTGGGAGTGAGAGAAAGAGGAGAAGTTATACAGCCAAGGGCTTGTTGTTATTTTAAGACCACTGTTATAACCATCAATTACTGCAATGGGTTAAGCCAGACAAACCTGGATTCAAATTCTTGCTCCACAAGTGATGTAAGGATTTGACCCAGCTCATGATAGTTCATTTCTTTAAGACTTTGTTTCCTCTTTCATAAAATGGCAAATAATGCTTCCACCATAGCACATTAAATGACTTAGCATGGTACCTGGCACAAAAGTAGCTCCCTTCTTCTCTCCCTGTTACTTTTAATGGGTATTGAAATAAACAGGCTGACTGCTCCCACACACGATATCCTCAGCAATACTCAGCTTTTAAATTCTTGCCTCCTCTTTTGTTGCCAGCTGACACTTCTTGCTGCTTGTCTCTTCAGCATCTAACCAGCTGCTACACTTTTTAGAGCATTTTTTGACTGCTGGCTAAGGGTGCCTCAGCCCTCCTCTCTTGGCGTAGAGTACAGAGGCTTTGTTACAGATTATCAGTTTGTAGTGGATGTTTGTCATATCTGTTGCTGTCCAGCACCTTTTGAACACTTTTCCTGTGTTTCATTAACCACCCTCTACCCCAAGGCCAGTTACTAAGCTAGTGTCTTAACACAAACCAATCCTTTTATATTGTTTTGTGATGCTGGACTAGGAGTCTGTAAACCAGCATCTGCTTTGTTGGCTGCTTCCTATTGGATTATTTCAAAGGGAATCTAGAAGGAGACTTCAAGTCTTGAGGAATAAAAAGAGACATTGTCCTTCTCTTTGACTTCTGCTCCTATCAGCATCACTCAAGCAAACCTCCTTCACCCTGGCAGTGGCACTTCATTCTGATAGTAGTAGTTGGTTCCAGTTTGCAATTTTTCCACTTGCACAATTAGTCCCATTGGTCCCCAGCAGAGTCAGTACCAACCAGCCAGGTAGCCCTCCCATCTCAGGACTCTGAGTCCCAGCCCAATGGCACCACTCATCTAAGCATCAAAATTTTAGTAACTCCAACTTCTTCCTTTTATTCCCAAGCCCCAGGGGTGCTGTCTGTTTCTTGCAGGTGCTACTCTATATACTACTCTATATTTGGGGGGTTTTTGCCTTTTCAGTTTCCTAGTCAACAATTCCATATTAATGCAATTCTTTGCATTAAAATATCTCTTTAAAAATTGGTCTGAGTATTCAACCCTGACAAGACCCTGACTAAAAATCCCTATTACAAGTCCCACCTCTCTGAACTCACTTGCCTAGTGACCATGATGACTAAGGCACAGGCCTTTGCCAGAGTGCCCAACTTGTACCAGTTTGTCTGGGACATCCCTGGTTTTAGCACCAAAAGTCCCAAACCAGACAGTTGGTCAACCTTCCTGTGGCCCATGTGTCAACCATCAGATGTATCTCACAATATTCAGAAGACAGCCATCCAAGGATTTCATTTGTAATTTTTTTGTATTAGAATTAAGATAGACAGAAAAAGTCTGTCATATCTTAGTGTTCAACAAATAAGCATATTACTCTTGAAATTCTGTAAGTATATTAAATCTGTGACATAGGGTCGTTGAGAGTACAACTCATATTCAGTGTGTACTTTCTATCCCCAACATGATTATATTAGTCTTGCTTGGGGTGTATTTTGCCATAGCGAAATACCACAGATGGGGTGTCTTAAACACCAGAAATTTGTTTTCTCACAGTTCTGGAGACTGAAAGTCCAAGATGAAGGTGCTGGCAGGGTTGTTCCCATGAGGCTTCTCTTCCTGTCTTGCAGACAGCTGCCTTCTTGCTGTGTCTTCATATGGTGGAGAGAGAGAGAGCTCTCCAGTGTCTCTTCCTCTTTTAAAGACACTAGTTCTATTGGTTAGGGACCTACCCTTACCTACCCTGTCCCTTTAAAGGTTTATCTCTAAATACGGCCCCACTGGGGATTAGGGCTCTATATATAAATTTTGAGGGGACACAATCTGGTTCCTAACAATGATCACAAATGAGTTGGGGGTATAAGTGTTGTCCAAAATCTGTGGAATCTGTTTTTAAATTAATATAAATAAAATAACTAAGAGCAATTCTTATTGTCAAAATAGTTTATTTTTCATTAGTTTAAGCATATTATACCTGTGTTCCCTTGCCAACTGCATACCCAATAAAGTTTTTCTTTAGAGATGCATATGGGATCCATTTCACTCACATATGAGTTGACATCACTTGTCTGAAAGAGTGATGCAGTTTTTGAAAGATTGAATATGAAGTGTTTCCCATATCCTTTCAGCAGGTCAGAAGTAAAATTTAATGGCCTGCTGTAATTTACAATCCTTATACCATGTGTTTGAAATGAACAGCATGGTTTGCCTAGTCTGGCTGTGAATACCTGTCTTGAACCATTTCTGAAATTACTGAAAAGTACCACTGTCTATTGTGGGAAATGCATTAGTATGATTAAGCTCTACTTTAGATGCCATTATGTAATATTTTGTCAATGTGAAGTGTCTCATTAATTAATTCTTTTTGGGTTTTCAAACAGGTGCTAAGGGATGCCATCACCAGGAGAAAGGAAAACAACTTAACCCAAGTAAAATGGGGATAATTCCCACCCCTGCCAGTTTCACAAAGCTTGAAATGAGAATGTGGACATGCTAAAAGCATTGGCACATTTAAATTGGAAAAAAAAATCTTGTGGTGTATATTTTGCAGGTAAAAAGTGTGATGAAATTGCATTTCTGGCAAAGCAGGAGGAAGAATGATGGCTTAATCTTATTAATCTTGTTTTTCTCAAAGTTCAGGCCTTTTTCCCCATTATGGTAATTTTGCCATGACAATCAAAGACAATTGAATCTCCCCAGGACAGAATGATTCATTAAGGTGAGGGCAGAGAATGAAGGCAATTATCACATCTAAATCACTGCCTCAGGGCCTTACCAAGTAGGAGATGTGACTTGCCAGTGTGTTACCAACAGAAAATTTTGACCACTATAAATGTCACCAATTTCATAGCTCTTGTCTTGGCAGGGACAATTGCAACCCAACGATCAGACATACAATATTATGAGTCAGTTAAACAATTTACTTAGCTGAAGATTTGTAAAAAGTAGGCATTAAATATTAATTAAGATAAGAGAGGAGTAATGCAAAAAATCACATTCAGATTTTTAGGAAGCTTGGCTTCCCTGCCTTCTCTTAGTCACAGCACACCCAAAGGTCCATGCCTCGCTTAACATGGTTAACTACTATTCAAGAATAAATTCTCAGTTAAGATTTTGCATTCTCTAAAAAGATTATTCTGGCAACCAAAATTTAAGGGCAGCATGGAGTTCCATAGTCCCCTGTCCCATTCTTATTAAGGATCTTCCCATGCTATTTGACTACTGACTTCTCTGAATCACCCCAGTGGACTATAAGGTTATAAGGAAAAGAAATGTATTTCTCTTTCCTCATTCATTCATTTATATATTGAGACAATCAACAAATATTTATTGAATACCTTCTACATGCCACCTACTCTTCTAAAAACAGGGACATCACAGTGACAAAATGGGAATGTCCCTGTTGTTCTAGAAACAGGGACACTGCAGTGACAAAATGGGAATGTCCCTGACTTGCAAAGATTGCATTCTAGTAGAAGAGTCAAATGATATATTAATGCATGTGCAAAATAGTGTCTGGCAGTCACACTGTGGCTCCTAGCAATCTACAACAGAGGAGAGAGAATCAGGAGGGCATTATCTTATTTAGGGCGGGTGGTCAGGTAGGGCCATGCTGAGGAAGTGGAAGAGATGTATGCAATTACCTCAATGATTTGCTTTCCCAGGCAGAGGGAAAAGCAAGTGCAATAGTGCTAAGATAGAAGCGGACTCTGCTGGTTGAAGACATAGCAAGAAGGCCAGTGTGACAAAGCAAGAAGTGAATAACTGTAGAAAATAAGGGAGAGAGGAGGTCAGGAAACAGACTCCATGGGGCTTTAGAACCATAATAAAGATATGAGAATTTAAAACTCCAGAGGAGATAAGAAGCCTTGATGGTGTTTTACTGGATGGGGATTAGGTTAAGAGTGGAAGAAAGGAGAGCCCTTAAGAAGCTACTGAAGGAGTTCAGGCCAAGAGGGGATTCTGTCTTGGAGTAGAGGCATAGAAGCAGCAACTATGACAGGCAGTTAGATTTAGGATGTATTTTAAAGGTAGAGCCAATGGCGCTGCTGATAAATTGGTGAAGGAATGTTACAAAAAGCAAAAAATAAAGATGACTCCTTTGGGCTTGAGCAACTGGATAGGACAAAGATGCCATTTAGCCAGGTGAGAAATGCCAGCGGGGGAGCAGGTTTGCACAGGGAGGAGGGAATCAGAAATTCTGTCTTAGGAATGTTAGGTTTGAGAGTGGTATGAATAATATCCAAGTAGAGATATCAAGTAGGAAATTGGATATACACAGCTGGAGGCTGTGTTACACATTTATGGATCGCTGGAATTTAAAGGGCATTAAAGCATAGGATTGAGATTACTTAGATTGGGGTCCATGAACTATGGCTTGCAGCCAAATCAGGGCACCTTCCTGTCTTTGTTCAAATGCTGTATTGGAACACAGCCACATTTATTCATTGAGACATTTTCTGTGGATGCTTTTGTGCTACCATGGCAGAGCTGAGTAATTGGTGACAGAGACTGTGCACCCAGCAAAAGCCTAAAATATTTACTGTGGTCATTTAGAGAAAAAAAAAATATGCCAACTCCTGACGTAGAGATAAAGAAGAGAGGAGGCCTGAGGACTGGGCCATGGAATCATCCAACATCTCAGAAGTCAGGGAGAGAAGGAGGACACAGATAAAACAATACAGAAGGAGCAGGAGTGAGACAGCAGGAAAAGATTATTTTTCACACTTGTACTCTTCAGTCCTAGAACAGAGGCCACACAGAGAAGATGCTCAACAAATATTCACGAGATGTCCAATTAAGGAATAAATAAAGTAAATAAAGAATTAAAAAATGTAAGCAGCCAGGCGCAGTGGCTCACGCCTGTAATCCCAGCACTTTGGGAGGCTGAGGTGGGTGGATCACAAGGTCAGGAGATCGAGACCATCCTGGCTAACACAGTGAAACCCCATCTCTACTAAAAAAAAATTAGCCGGACCTGGTGGCGGGCACCTGTAGTCCCAGCTACTTGGGAGGCTGAGGCAGGAGAATCACTTGAACTCGGGAGGCAGAGGTTGCAGTGAGCCGAGATCACACCACTGCACTCCAGCCTAGGTGACAGAGTAAGACTCTGTCTCAAAAAAAAAATAATAATAATAATTAATTAAAAAACAAAAATTAAGCAGCTGGAAATGTTTTGTATTCCAGTCTGCCAATATGGTAGTCTTCAATATGGTCCTTTAATATGATCCAGTCTTCAATATGATCTTTTGACAAAATATACTGAGGCTACCATGAGGTTTTCAGAGGGAAAAATGATATTTTTAAACTCATGTATCAGTAAGATGAAATCAGCAAACTCCAGACTCAACTTTTGATCTTCCAGATTTCCCTTTTCATCCCAAAAATAGCTTCTGCATACTTATATTGCAGGATCCACAACAGAGAAGAAATGAATTAAAATGGAAGGGCACACATTCATACTGCTCTTCACAGTCTATCACTGCAGAAGATGGGCACTTCAAAAGCCAATTTGTGTAGTGTAATTTATTCTAGCTGCCCAGTGGAAGTAAGTCATACCCTTGGGCCCTCTCATAATGCAGGTTATTTTATTTTTTAAGTTGGATGAGCATTTCTCACATCTTTCAGGTGCACTAGGTATCTAAGAGAAAAATCTCTCACCCTGGGGGTTACATGTACTCTGCTTCCCAGGACTCAGGCTTACTACCAGATGGACTATGCAGCAGTTGACCCCTTTCCCTGCATTCAGCTGAGAACCTTCCTGAACAACAAGCCTTCATGAGAGAAAGGATGAACAGGAAAGCAGTTCCCAGTCAGGAACCCCTTTGATATTTTACAAGATATCTCTATCTCCAACATATTCCATAATGCCAAACTTTCTATAAGATGTTAAGGAAGTACATTCAATGTTGATGGTAATAAGCATGAGCCTGCACTGAGAACCTGCTTTGCTACATTGTCTTAGGAAATCCTCACAACAGACTTTGGAAGAAGAGTTATTTTCTTTCTATACAGAAGGTCACTTGAGCTCAGAGAGGCGTGGTAGACTTACTATTACCCAACTTGTAATGTGAAGAGCCAGATTGTTACCCCAAATCTTTGTGATTCTTTTTTCACATCACCCCATGCTTCTGCAAGGCACACTACTGAACTATAAATGGAATAGAAAATAAATAACGTTTCTCAGGACTGAGTTAAACCATTTCTTTGTCCACTCAAAGCATAGATCCATTTTCCTCCTGACTTGCTTGGGTGGAGATAAAGTCAGCCTCAAATCAAAAGATCTAATGCCAATACATATTATTGTAATTAACGTAGGTAGTTTTTGAGACCCAGACAAGCTATCAATTCAGTTTGATTGGGTAAGATCACGTAGCAGCGCCTAATTTAGAAATCATACATGGTTATATTGATAAGTTTTTATTTCTGCCAAACTTAATGCCAAGTAAATGCTATCTACCAAGAAACTTCAGGGTGCATTTCCTTAATCTTTACTAATTATTCTGTTGACTAAGTGAAAATTAAAATTCTTAACCAGAACAAGCACTTTCTAAGAACTATCTTGTGCTCTGAGGCATCTTTCATGTGAGGTAGCAGATGTCTCACCTGATAGTCTTTGGCAAAACTTTTCATCTTTAATCTGCAGGTTTAAATTCTGCCATGCTGTTTTTTAATCATCATTTAACTTCTGTTCTTACTGTTTCATTTATCCTGCAGTTCTGAGTGGAGCTGTGTGATTCTGGAAATAATATTCTCTAGTGTAAGTGTGCTCATTTTAAAAAGTAGAAAAAAATACTTTCTCACATATTTCAAACTTAGAAACTATTCCAAGGTACCTACTTTCCCCTCAGCCCTGCAAAACACCATTTAATACATCTGTCTTTTAACACAATTCATTTTTCTCTATTTCTTATTTATTCATCAGTTCCCACTTAACAATGGTTAAAAGAAATGGGGTGATGGGTCTTTTCTCTCTACCATATTCTGTTAGAATTTTTGTTAAATTCATTATACTTTCATAACACTTTATCAGGAATCTATTATATGCTTTGTACAAGGATAGATAATTTGGTGAATAAAAAACATATTTTATGTATGTGCATAAATACATACTCACATATATAAAACAATAGATTGTAATTTCAGATTGTAATAGAGATGCTCAACTACTTCTACAAACTTGGTTAAAAGACTGTTTACTTTTCTGAATAGTCATCCTCTTTGAAATTATTAGCTGAGAGTAGAAGAGGCCACTTACTATCAATTCATATCCATACTGGTAGACAGATTATCGGGCCCACAAAGATGTCCACACCATAATTCGTGGAAACTGTCTATGCAGATGTGATTACCTAGAAGACCTTAGAGTGGGAAGATTATCGTGGGTTATCTTGGTGGACCAAATGCCTTCTCAAGAGTCCATATGAGAGGGAGGCAGGAAGATCAGATTCAAGGAAATGTGATGATGAGAGCTGAGTGGGGAAAAGGCAACAAAGCAAAAAGAGAGAGAGATTGGAAGATGTTGTGCTGCTGACTCTGAAGATGACAGAATGAGCCACAAGCCAAGGAGTGCTGGCAGCCTCTAGATGCTAGAAAAGGCAAGGATTGGATTCTCCCCAGGAGTCATCAGAAGCATCACAGCCCTGCCAACCCTTTTTAGATTTCTAACCTATGGAACTCTATAATAAATTTAGTTGGTGGTAATTTTTATAGCACCAATAGGAAACTAATGCATCTACCCAATCAATTCTGACAAAGAATAAAATGAGAACTGTCATAGTCAGGTTGCCTTAACACTGGAGTTTGTGCAATCAAGACTTGTGCATAAAAGAGAACGAACCTTCACGGATGTCCATGGCTGTAGGCCAGTGCCTCATGATCCTTAGGGTCATTGTGTTACACAGTAGTATCAACCTTTTGCGGTTTTGCAAGTCTCAGTCTGTGTCTCAGAAGGCAGAGCATACGTGTTTACCATAAAGGAGAAATCATTCTCAGTGTCAGTCATGTGAACAGAGGCACGTCTTCAAAGCTGTGAGTCCAAGAAACGGAATTCAGCGCCTCCCCTTTGATCTGGACGCTGAGGTGACTAACCAGAGCAGAAGGGACCAAAGCAAGCTTTCTCCTGTAGAATCATGCCAGGAACCAGCAAAAGAGGACCTTGGAAGTCTGTGATTTTCCTCAGGAACCCAGGCTAGCATGCCTGGTCTACAATCCTAAGGGACTGACTATATTTTATAAACACATTTATTTTCATCTCTTACTTGTCAGTAAACTAGGAAAAAAAGTTGCATTTTTTACAACTTTAAAAAAACGCATTTTCTCAGGGAATCTGTAGGATATTTATGCAGGATTTGTAAAAGATATTTATATAAAGGGTCGTCTTTCCACATTTGAGCCAGTATTTTATAGGAAAGGCCAGCGTGACTGCAGAAACAGCAATTAGAGAATAATCCCAAGTGATTTCCAGGGACCTAGTCTAGGACGGGGACTGGATGCTCTTTTCCACCAGCTCATTCTCTTTTTTTCTGATAATCTTGAGGATGCCAGTTCTATTTTTATTGAGAAAAGCTGCATTTCAGGGCAGCATGATGAGTGCTGTGGGAAAGCAGGAGCAGCACACTCACATGGATTGGAAAACTTAAGGGCAGCAGGGAGACAGAAGCCAAGTCTTAAAAGGTAAAAGGATCTGAATAGGTAAAAAGGAGGAAGGAGAATGCACTGGGTAGAGAGATGCCTGTGAGTGTAGGGAAGGCTGCAGGAATAAACCCCACTGTGTCCCTAGAGCCCCGGGTGCTGACTGGAGGGGGAATTAAGGCAGGACCAGGTAGGACTGTAAACTGTTACTAATGGGGTGTACAGCAGGAAGCCATTCTCTGTCCAGAAAGTGAAACAACATGATGACATTGGTGTGCTAGGAAGGCAGGTGGCAGTAAAGAAAGACAGCATGGATGGGAATATTGACCAATCTCAAGAAAAGGCTGGTGTGCAAGGACCACCTATGCAAGCATGGTAGGCACAGGGATAGAGAGGAAGATGGGATGAGCCTGATAATACATGGAGGAAAACATGCCAAAGCTTAGAAGCATATTGGATATAAGAAAAATGGAAATAGATGAGGGTACCTTTGATAAAATATGAAGAATTTAATAAGGCAGATATATCAGTTTGTTAGGGCTGCTATGACAAAGCACTACAGACTGGTGGCTCAAACAACAGAAATATATTTTTTCACAATTCTGGAGGCTAGACGTCTGAGAGCAAGGTGTCAGCAGGGATGCTTCTGAGGCCTCTCTCATTGGCTTGTAGATGACCGACTCCTCCCTGTGTCTTCACATGGTCTTCCCTCTGTACCTGCTCTCCTCTTCTTAGAAGGACACAAGTCATATTGGATTAGGGCCCCCTCTAATGATCTCATTTTAGCTTAATGACCACTTTTTAAACCCTATCACCAAATACGGTCACAGTCTGAGGTACTGAGGGTTAGGACTTCAACATATGAATTTAGGGGACCCAACTCAGCCCCTATCAGTAAGATAAATTGGGGAGAGGGAGCAGGAAGACAATAAGTTTAATTTTGAACAAGTTGAATTAAGGAGCTATCAAGCCAGCCTCCTACAATCTCCTGCTATGAAGGTTCATAAGTAGCAAAATTACTTGCAGTCCCCAAAGGATGACTCATTTGTTTTAGGAACTGCCAAGGCAATAAAATGTTGGGAACTCTAGAAATCAATTTCCTATGGATCCTCAAGCTCAGAGAGGCTCCTAATTTTCTGCAGCACTCTACGACATTTTTATACCAAGATGTCTCACAGTGTGTTCCACAGGTCATTAGCCCCAGTAAATGCTGTGTAGTCACAAGCTTTCTGTAGCCAAATAAATTTGAGAGGCCCTGCATACTATGGTATCCTTCCTGGAGAACCACAATGCACATTGATAAAGGCAATTAGAAGTCTTTCAGCAAATAAATGGCAGGGTTTGTTTTTGCTTAATCTGCATTCTCAATCTGATTTGACCATAAACACTTTTGCTTAATATAGTCTTTTTAATGTCCTACAGAATAGAGTTTTGTGAAAAGCTGTTCTTAGACCTGTTTTGAAACTCGAATTTTGGCCTCAATGTCCCTACATTAGGATTTTGAGTATAACATCATCAGGGCATGAGATAGCCCTCTGACACCTAGAAATAAGGTATGCTGAAAGCACCAAGCTATGGAACCTGCGATAGGGAGAAGAAAGTAATGAGGCCAGCTGTTCTCTATTGCCCTAGGTAGAAAGAATAATGCCCCCCACCACACACACACACATACACAGACACACAAAGATCTCCACATCCTAATCCCTGGGACCTGTGACTAGGTTGTTGTATGGCAAGGGGAAATTAAGTTTGCAAATGAAATTAAGGTTGCTAGTCATGTGACTTTAAAATAAACAGATTACATGGGATTATTCCGGCAGGCCCAAAGTAATTACCATTTTTCTTAAATGGGTGACAAGGTAGTAAAAATGGCAACATGAGAAGAACTCCACTGGGCCATTGCTGGCTTTGAAAATGGAAGCAGGCCATGAGTCAGGACATGCAGATGGCATTTGATATGGTTAGGCTTTGCATTCCCACCCACATCTCATCTTGAATTATAATCTGTATAATCCCCAGGTGTCAAGGGAGAGACCAGGTGGAGGTAATTGAATCATGGGGCAGTGTTTCTCCCATGCTGTTCTCATGAAAGTGAGTCAGTTTTATAAGGGGCTCTTCCACCTTCGCTTCTTGCACTTCTCCTTCCTGCCACCTTGTGAAGAAGGTGCCTTGCTTCCCCTTCACCTTCCACCATAATTGTAAGTTTCCTCCCCAGCCATGCTGAACTGTGAGTCACTTAAACCTCTTTCCTTTATAAATTACCCAGTCTTCGGCAGTTCTTTGTAGCAATGTGAAAATAAATTAATACAGTAAATTGATTCCACAGAGAGTTGGGTGCTGCTATAAAGATACCCAAAAATGTGAAAGTGACTTTGGAACTGGGTAACAGGCAGAGGTTGGGACAGTTTGGAGGGCTCAGAAGAAGACAAGAAGATGTGGGAAAGTGAAACTTCCTAGAGACTTATTGAACGGCTTGGACCAAAGTGCTGATACTGATATGGACAGTGAAGTCCAGGCTGAGGTAGTCTCAGATGGAGATGAGGAGCTTGTTGGGAACTTGAGCAAAGATGACTCTTCCTATGCATTAGCAGAGACTGGCAGCATTTTGCCCCTGCCCTAGTGATCTGTAGAACTTTGAACTTGTGAGAGATGATTTAGGACATTTGGCAGAAGAAATTTCTAAAGAGCAAAGCATTCAAGAGATGACTTGAGTCCTCTTAAAAGCATTCAGTTTTATGCATTCCCAAAGAGATGGTTTGGAATTAGAACTTATGTCAAAAAAAGAAGCAGAGCATAAAATTTTGGAAAGTTTGCAGCCTAATGATGCAATAGAAAAGAAAAACCCATTTTCTGAAGAGAAATTGAAGCTGGCTGCAGAAATTTGTGTAAGTAATGAGAAGCCAGATGTCAATTGCCAAGACAATGGGGAAAATACATCCAGGGCATGTCAGAAATCCTCATGACAGCCCCTCCCTTCACAGGCCCAGAGGCCTAGGAGGGAAAAATGGTCTTGTGGGCCAGGCCCAGGGCCTGGCTGTTTTGTGCAGTCTCAGGATTTGGTGTCCTGTGTTCAAGCCATGGCTAAAAGGGGCCGATGTACAGCTAAGGTGTTGCTTCAGAGGGTGCAAGCTCTAAGCCTTGGCAGCCTCCACATGGTATTGGGCCAGCAGGTACACTGAAGTCAAGAATTGAGGTTTGGGAACCTCTGCCTAGATTTCAGAAGATGTATGGAAGGTCTAGATGTCCAGGTAGAAGTTTGCTGCAGGGTTGGTGCCCTCATGGAAAACCTGTGCTAGGGCAGTGCAGAAGGAAAATGTGGGGTCAGAGCCCCCACACAGAGTCCCCACTGGGGCACTGCCTAGTGGAGCTGTGAGAAGAGGGCCACTATCCTCCAGATGCCAGAATGGTAGATCCACCAACAGTTTGTACCATGGGCCTGGAGAAGCCATAGACACTCAACGTCAGCCCATGAAAGCAGCCAGGAAAGCTTTACCTGCAAAGCCCTAGGGGTGGAGCTGCCCAAGGCTGTGGAAGCCCACCATTTGCATCAGTTTGACCTGGATGTGAGACACGGAATCAAAGGAGATCATTTTGGAGCTTTGAGACATGACTGCCCCACTGGATTTCAGACTTGCATGGGGCCTGTAGCCCCTTCATTTTGGCCAATTTCTCTCATTTTGAACAGGTGTATTTACCCAATGCCTGTACCTGCATTGTATCTAGGAAGTAACTCACTTGCTTTTCATTTTACAGTCTCATAGACAGAAGAGACTTGCTTGTCTCAGATGAGACTTTGGACTTGGACTTTTGAGTTAATGCTGGAATGAATTCAGATTTTGGGGGAGTGTTGGGAAGGCATGCTTGGTTTTGAAATGTGAAAGAGACATGAGCTTTGGGAGGGGCCGGGGGTGGAATGATATGGTTAGGCTTTATGTCCCAACCAAAATCTCATCCTGAATTATAAAACCCATAATCCCCACGTGTCAAGGGAAGGACCAGGTGGAAGTAATTGAATCATGGGGGCAGTTTTTCCTATGCTGTTCTTGTGATAGTCAGAGAGTTCTCGTGAGATCTGATGGTTTTATAAGGGGCTCTTCCCCCTTCACTCAGCATTCTCCTTCCTGCCACCTTGTGAAGAAGGTGCCTTGCCCCGCTTCAACCTCCCCATGATTGTAAGTTTTCTGAGGGCTCCCCCATCATGCTGAACTGTGAGTCAATTAAACCTCTTTCCTTTATAAATTACCTAGTTTTGGGCAGTTCTTTACAGCAGCATGAAAATGGACTAATACAACGTGTAAAAGCTAGAAAAAGCAAAGAAAATAGATTCTCCCCTTGGGCCTCCAGAATGAATACAGCCTTTCTGACACCCTGGTTTTAGCCCACTGAGATCATTTTAGAGTTCTCACCTCCAGAACTATAAGAGAATAAATTCATATTGTCTTAAACCACATTTTTCTTCAGAAATTTCTCATGGGAGTGATTAAAACAAACTAATACAGAACCTCACAGGATAATTTAGAAGGCTCTTATGAATTGTTGATTTCTAAAGGTAAGTTACATCATTGCTAGAGAAGTAACATAATAGCTAAACACAAGTGCTTAGTATTTATTTTGCATGCCAGTGATATTTATAATCTAGCTTTGATTATAGGAGAGAAAGAGCAAGGCCATCCTAATTATCAGATCTCTGCAGATCAGGGAATCGTATATCTGTTATTTGGGGATGTTTTATTTATTGATTGGAGTTAATTTTTCAGAGCAAATCTGTGATTAAAACTAAGATGATAGAATATCACACATCAAAGATGTGGACTTTGTTTGATTCACTCAGACCAGAGTTCAGGCATACCTGCATTTGTTACTCACCATGCTGGGCTGAACAGTAACAAATATTGATTGTGCTGCACCCACCACCACTTCCCAGGCACTGTTCCAGGCACTGTGATGGAGACAAGCAACGTTTCTGCTCTCATGCAGTTTATGTTCCTGCAGAAGTGAACAACCAACAAAGGAAGCAAATAAGTAAATAATATTTGCCTCTCAGGTAAGGGGTGATGTATTCGTTTCCTGGGGCTGTGTGGATTTAACAAAAGAAATTTACTGTCTTATAGTTCTGGAAGCTAGAAGTCTAAAATCAAGGTGTTGGCAGGGTTGGTTCCTTCTGAGGGCTGTGAAACAGAATCTATTCTATGCCTCTCATGTAGCTTCTCATAGCTTTGGGTGCTTCTTGCCTTATAGATGACATTCTCCCTGTGTCTTCATGTTGTCTTCCCTCTGCATGTATGTGTCTCTAAATCTAAATTCCCCCTTTTTCTAAGGACACTGATCATACTGGATTAGAACTCACCCTCATAACCTCATCTTTACATGATTATCTGTAAAGACCCTATTTCAAAATAAGGTCACAATCATTAGAACTGAGGGTTAGAACTTCTATATCTTTGCAGGATGGGGAGCACAACCCAATTCATAACAAGGAGGTTGGGAAGACCCTGAAACTGACTCAGTGGAAGTAGGGAGGTGCTAGTTGAAGCCATGGAGATTCCTCCAGCCAGCCCTTCCTGCTGTTATGCTGGCAGAGCTATGGCTAACAGCACGAACTCCAGCTGTGTGATGGTTAACACTGAATGTCAACTTCATTGGATTGAAGGACCCAAGGATTGATCCTGGGTGTGTCTGTAAGGGCCTTGCCAAAGGAGATTAACATTTGAGTCAGTGGGCTGGGTAAAGCAGACCCACCCTTAATATGGTGGGCCCAATCTAATCAGCTGCCAGTGAATATAAAGCAGACAGAAAAAATGTGAAAGAGCAAGACTGGCCTAGCCTCCCAGCCTACATCTGTCTCCTGTTAGACACTTCAAGCCCTCAAACATCAGACTCCAGTTTCTTCAGTTTTGAGACTCAGACTGGCTCTCCTTGCTCCTTAAGCTTGCAGACAGCCTATTATGGGATCTTGCGATGGTGTAAGCTAATACTTAATAAACTCCCATATATATATGTGTGTGTGTGTGTGTGTGTGTATGAATATGGAACTAATAGGATATAGATATAGATATAGATATAGATACAGATATAGATATAGATATATAAAATCTCCTATTACTTCTGTCCCTCTAGAGAACCCTTACTAATACAGGCTGTTTTGCAGAGATTATTCTTCCACTTGCTCATTTATGCTCTCCCTGGTGTTCTCTCAAGTATTCAGAATCCCTTCTCCAAGGGCCTCTGAGTGGTGCTCACCTTCCCTTGATTTCACCATTACCCAGAATCTGCATAATAATATTGAACCTAATCATCTTTCATGAGACGACACTCTTGTGCAGCAAGATCATTAGGTGACATTTGATTTAGGGTTGGGTGAAATTATGTCTCCTTTGAGCATTTTCAGATATTGTTTGGTCATGTCTGAAAATGAGAGGACCACGTAACAATGTACATATTTGTGTATCGCTTTATAAGAAGCTTCTTCATAGATATTTTACATTTTGTCTTCTCAATGGCTCTATAGGGCATAAATTAATATCCTTATTTAATGAAGACAATTAGCGTCAAAGACATTGCCAGCCATGCCTGAGATCACAAAGCTCCTCAGTGGTAGGTGTGAGATTCGAACACAAGTTGGTACGGTTTTGCTTAAGATCATCTGTCACTTGAAATTATCTGAAACTGGAAAATACGGTGATGATGAAGGCTAATTAAATACTAGAATGTGATCCTCTCACTCACTAGATAAATTTTCACCAAAATCATTCCTTTCTGCTGCATCACACTCCCTTTAGGTGAATTGAGAAATTGTCTCTTTAGGATTTCAGCTCTCTCCTGACTGCACAGCTAATAAATCTTTCTTCCCTGTAAGAGACATGTCATGATCAATATTTTCCTGTGTTGAAAACCCTACGTTTTATCACAAAACATCTAGCTTTGAACTTAATTCCATTTTGTTCACTTTCATTCTCCTCTTATTCAGATTTAAAATAAAAACACATATCAAAAGAAGTTTTCAAAAGGCAAATTATCATTCCCACATGGGGAACTGTTCTAAATGTGCTTTAGAGAGAGCTTGATGCTGCCAAAATGGCTCAAAAGGCTAACAAGTCCATGGGTGGTTATTAATTGAGAAAGATTATTGTCTGTGCGCTCCAGAGGAGGAGGGAAAAGGCTCTCTGCTTGTTATAGCTCTACCCTCTGTTCTTCTTGTAACCTTTGTTGGAACTTGCTAGGTGGCAGGCCAGTCCATGGGCTTCAGCCTAAAGGCGGAGAATGCTTAACATGAATAGGTTAAAGAGTGTACTGTCTCATAATGAAATCTCAGAGTACTTAATTCCAATGCTGGAAACTTTGAAAAGGTTAATAGCAGGGAAAAATCCATGGCCAGAAGACTGTCAAATTCACACCTATCCAGCATGTGCGGTTGTCACCTGAGAAGAAAGCTCTGTGTGTTTAACCACAATGTAAAAGTGAGGAATCAAATCGCCGGCATGACCCACGCTTCTTTATTTCCTTGATTACTGCCCACATTGAATGTATTATTTGGCATAGTGGGCTTCTCAGAATTTTGATAAAATTACATGACTTCCGCAGTGAGAATTGCATTGGTTTCTCTATCCTTTTTCCACATCCTGCCATATCATGAACAATAAAACACACAAGAACTTCTAACAAAAGGCTTATTAGAATGTTTTATTACCAGATAACCTCTTTATCATAAGAAACATAAATGCACTGGAAATTTTTCAAAAATGGCTTCTGGTTTTCCCTTGAAATTGTAATAAAATGTGATGAAAAATGCAGTCTTGTCAACCATTTAGGAAAGAAAGTTAATCCTGAGCCAAAAACCATGCCTTTCAAATATCTCTCCAAATACTGTGCAAATCACTGTGGTATTTAGAACTTTGAGTTCCAAGAAAGAAAACTGACATCCAGTTCAACTGGAGCTTTAAGAGGGTTAAGCTCTTAGAGATGCCTGTTTTGAAGTGAATTTTGTCAACCACACCAAAAAAAATGACTATCTTAAATCTCTATAGCTCTTTAAAAATTACCAAAGACATGTATGATGTCCTCTGACCTCCTCATTCAACTTGAAAGGTAAAAAAGACCAGGGGTATTGTGGTCTGCATTTTATTAGTTACGAAGTTGAGGCTCAAGAACTCCACACAATTTTCTTTAGTTTCAGATAGTAATTGGCACATCTGGGACTCTGGTTCTCTGTGCAGGCTACATTATAACTCACTGATTAATAAATCTATTCTACTTAGCCCTGGAACCATTAGATGCTTCCAAATCATCTGCAGCTTCAGTTATCATTCAAAGGTTGATGATACCCAAATCTATCCCTTTGGGCAGACCCACAGACTTGATTTCACATACTTGGATATCCCACGAGCTCTTCAAACTCGACATGTTCAAAATTAGATTCACCTTCAACAGGCTACTCCTAATAGCACCATCACTCCCTTGGTTGGTGAAGATAGGTGTTTCAATTAAATTGTTGGAGGGAACTTTCCAACATAGCCAAATGCTATTCACTCAAATGCCTCTCTTTATGGTCTCAGCATTGACAACGGCATTATGCCATTCTATATCTCCTCCCACCCCAGGATGTGTTTACATACTGTGTCCCCTCAATATTTTGAAGTCTTTGAAGGCAAGTACCTGTCACTTGATGGACACATCATATTCTATGCTAAGGTTTATCAGAAATCTCTGAAAAGTTTTAAATTTAGAAAAAATGTATGAGGATGGCACAGAGGGTCTCAGTATATATCACACATTTTCCCCTATTATTAACATCTCACATGAGTATGCTACATTTATCACAATTAACAAACTAATATTAATTATTATTATCTAAAGTCCATACTTATTTAGATATCTTTAGTTTTTATCTAATGTCCTTTTTCTGATCTAGGATTCCACATGACATTTACTTGTCATGTCTACTTAGGCTGCTCTTGGCTGTGACAGTCTCTTAGACTTTCCTTGTTTTTGTTGACCTCAAAAGTTTTCCAGGCCAGGAAAGGTGGCTCACACCTGTAATCCCAGCACTTTGGGAGGCTGAGGCAGGGCCATCACGAGGTCAAGAGATCGAGACCATTCTGGCCAACATGGTGAAACCCCGTCTCTACTAAAAGTACAAAAATTAGCTGGGCGTGGGGGTGCTCACCTATAGTCCCAGCTACTCGGGAGGCTGAAGCAGGAGAACCGCTTGAACCCCAGAGGCAGAGGTTGCAGTGAGCCGAGATGCGCCATTGCATTCCACCCTGGTGACAGAGCAAGACTCCGTCTCAAAAAAAAAAAAAAAAAAAAAGTTTTCCAGAGAATGGTCAGTTATTTTGTAGAATGTCCCTCAATTTGGGTCATTCTGAGGTTTTTCTCATGGCTTGACTGTGCTTATGGGTTTTGGGGGAAATACCAAAGGAGTGAAGTGCTGTTCTCATCATATGATATCAGGTGTACATACTATGAATATGAGTTATCACCGGTGATATTAACCTTGATCACCTGGCTGAGATAGTGGTGATCAGATTTTCCACCATAAAGCTACTCTTTTTCTCCATTCTAATACTGTGCTCTTTGGAAGTATGTCACTATGAGTAGCCCACATTTAGGGGCACAAAGTATAATACTAAAATCATTTGGAATCCTGCACAGGAGATTTGTCTCTTTCCTCCCATTGATTTTGTAAAAGGAAAATAAATTGTGGGGCCCCCAAACCACTGAGCGGGAAAAGTCAAATGGAACTGCTTAGGACAAACCTGCCTCCCATTCTATTCAAAGTCATCTCTCTGCTCACTAAGATAAAAGTATATCTGACTGCCTCCTTTGGAAAGGCTAATCAGAAACTCATAAGAATACAACCATTTGTCACTTAACCTACCAATGGCCTGGAAGTTCCCTCCCCACTTCCAGTTCTCCTGCCTTTGCTTCGAGTTGTTCTGCCTTTCTGGACCAAACCAGTGTTCATCTTACACATATTGATTGATGTCTCAGGTCTCCCTAAAATGTATAAAACCAAGCTATGCTCAGACCACCCTGGGCACATGTCGTCAGGAACTCCTAAAGCTGTGTCACGGGCGCATGTCCTTAATTCTGGCAAAATAAACTTCCTAAACTGACTGAGACCTGTCTCAGATATTCAGGGTTCACAGTTTATTTATTCAATCATCTATTCAACCATTTATTTATGTCAGCATGGACTTGTGGATATTTATTTTATACTTTGGGTTATAGATTAATACTTCCTTATTTTGTTGTTCAAATTGATCCAGCTATGGCCACTGGGCACATAAGTAAGATCTTTTTTATTCATAAAAAATATATACGAATATAATTTATGGATGCAAGGCTGGTTTTTACAATTTGAGAAAATAACATATGCCATGTCATTTAGATGCTTAGGCCCTGACTTTAATGAACAATAACATTCGACAATAACATTGGATTCTGGGTTTTTTCCCATGTTTTCCCCTCCTTTTCTTACTTCAACAGTTGTAAAAATATATAACCCTTACTGATCTTCATATTGCACCTAACAAATCCCCACATCCAGCTTGGTAGGATAATGAAAGATTTTTATCTCTCTTTTACAGATGAGAAACTAAGACACAGAACCACTAAATGGCATGCCCCAAGGCTTTCCATGCCACACTAGGGAAATGAAGCCTGCAATTCATCAGGCCAGCCCAGGCTAGCCCTCCTGCAGCATGCTGGGTCACTGTGGCCTCCCCCTTTCCGATAATGGTGGGCCTTGCAATCAAGGTAGTTATCACGCCCTTTGCAAAGGCTGCACCTCTCCTGCAAAGGTTAGCTGTTGTTTTGCAGTTCCTCAAGCATATTTTGCCTCCTCCTTCATATAGAGCCCAGCAGAGCAGGAAATTTCAGCTGCTTCTTAGTACCACCTGAGGTTCTAAATTCCCAGCTCCCCCAAGAAACTTTACAAACAAGCTCCTCGTTTTTGCTCCGATCCCCCAAGACCTTTATTCAACATCCAGTTGCCTGTTAGGTTTAGCCTTCCTTTCAAAACAAACAGGATTCATTTCTGTTTTGAAAAGTTAAGCCCTACTAAGCCACAGGAGATGAGATTTTGAGTTCCCAGTGCTGCATTACATAAGCAGGGAAAAGGAGGACAGAAAAGAAAGATAGGAATGGTGAAATAAAAGTGCCTCGGGTTCTAATCAGCACTTTGCTTGTAATTAGCTTCCTGACCTCAGGCCATCCCCTGGCTCCCTCTGGGCCTCAGTCTCTCCATCTGTAAAACACAAAGGCTGTAGAGATCAGAGCCTTTCAAGCCCGGCAAATTTAAGTCTTCACAGGGATAATTTCATCTTAGACATATATAACTGGAATAAAAGTTTCACTAACTGATACCTTTCTTCATGTGTGTCTTCTGATGTATTTTTAATTAAAAAAATTAATTCTATATTTTAATTGACAAATTGTATTATTTAGTGTGTATGTGATGTTTTCATGTATGTATACATTGTAGAATGGCTAAATCAAGCTAATTAGCATATGCAATACCTCACACACATTTTTTTGTGGTGACATTCTGAGAGGTCATGTTCTACCTCATAGCATTTTTTTAAATGCAAGTGGTTTGGGACCCAGTCCAATTGGTTTCCCAAGCCGTTAACAGATCATGATCTGCAGTTTCCTGAGCAACTAATGATACGGGAGTTAAGAAGAAATCACTTAGGCAGATAATAAGGATATGGGAGGCCTCAGTAAGGCTTTTCTTTTTCATGAAAAGCAGCCCCAAGTCATTTTCTCACAATGTCGAGCTGCAGACATAGGCAAGCAAACTGGAAGCTTGCAAGAGTGAATGCTGGCAGGAACGAGGCACTATACATGTTCAAGATGGCGGCTCCAACTTCTCTTCTCTTTGTCAGCCACATGTACTGTAAGGAGCAGACAAGATGGTGCAGATCAACTGGAAAGCCCATTTGCATAATAAGATTAGGGTGGGGCCACCAGCCTTCCGTGTGCGCTATGTAAATGTCATACCTGATCAAACCAATCTGTAAGCTTTATGTAAATCAGGCACCGACTCCTCAAACCTGACTATAAAATTCCATTCATCCACCACGCACCGGTCCTTTCCACTTGGAGACCCATCTCTCTATGGAGAGAGCTGCTTCTCTTTCTCTTCTCTTCTGCCTATTAAACCTCTGCTCCTAAACTCCTCATGTGTGTCAGTGTTCTAAATTTTCCTGGCACATGATCACAAACCCTGGGTTTATACCCCACACAATGTAGCCACTTCACTAACAGATCATGGTCTAAACATTCCAAGGCTAGGTGGTGTCTGACATGCTGTGCAGCATTCTCTTGCCAAACTTCTAAGTCGGGGCTGAACTAGATTCTTATGTCAGAGCCGCCAAGTGCATCCTGTAATCCTGCCTACTTGCCCTGGATGTTGTCCTGACTCTGCATGAACTGCGTGTCCTTAAGCAAGGAGCTCAACTTCCTGAGTCTCAGTGTTTTCATCTTTAAAAGAGGCCTATTGTCAGGAGCACATTAAAAAATGCTCGTAGCAATGCCTAACATTTCGTGCCAACTATATGGTGTTTCTATTGTCATGACAGATTTGAGGAAAAATTCTTCTTATCTGAGTCTGAGGCATCTTCCCTAGGGAATGAAGGGGAGTAGTGCAGGCTGCCCACAGTAGGGGTTGTGGGGAGCCAGGTAAATATTTGGTGTGCTTTTGGGCATAGCTCTCTCTTAGTTATGCCAATTGGCTGTATTTTTAGGATGGCCTAGGTTATGTGGGTGCTGAAAGTTAGCCAGTTCCCTAGATATTCCTCAATGAAGTACTTCAAGTTGCCATTAAATTGCAATAACAGTATCATTTAATCATGTAATTGTCATACTGAAACCACATTTGCAAAAATTAAAATGGTGAGAAAATTATGACAGTGAAAGAGATCTAACCAACTTCAACTTGTTTGCAACCTCCAAGCTGCCTTTGTTCATTCCTGGCTTTAGGCTGAACTAACTTTGGGAAGAATTTAGTTTATAGTTTAAATGGTAATAACCCTTCCTCAAAACTAAACTGCCTTTGTAAAACTAATCAAAGGTCACCAGGTTAGGAGGATGAGAGGCGCTTGAATTCCGCTAAGATGTAGGTACAGTTAGCCGCATTCCAGAGGTCACAAGATTTGCAATTTCCCCAATTCACTATGGTAGAACCTAAAATTGGCCTTTTGAGATATCCTTTCAGGCTTTTGCATTTCTGACAACCAGATGGCCCCACCCAGACCTGAAACTCTTGGCTCAACTAGTCTTGTGGCCACCACCCAGAAGCAGACTCAGCACACAGGGAACATTTTCCACACCCCAACCAATCAGCAGTACCCATTCCCTTGGCCACCAAACTGAGGCAGCACTCCTTTTGCAGGGCCACTAGTTCCAGGGGGGGCGGGGTAGGGTCTGTTCCTGCAGACCCCTGATTCGGCGATAGATGAATAAAGTACACTGACACACAGATATTCTGATCTACCAGTTCAGCTGAGGGTCCGAGCCGCTTACACGCTCTAAGCTGAGTTCTGTAAACAGTTGCAACTTGGCCCCATCAGATAAAGAGGCTCTCATTTGTTCAATAAGACTAATTAACAAAAGTTGTGAGTAAACACCACCAGAGGGTAAAGATTAAAGGCCAGGTTCTGAGGCTTAAAGCACACCATTTGCGGGTAAATACACTGCTCCCACCTAAGTAGGAGGCCGTAAAGTACTGTGGTAGGACAAAGGTCAGTCTTAAGCCCATATAAGTAAACAGGTAGTAAGATAAACTTCCCACATTCCTTTGTACTTGCACCCTAATCTTTCTGGCTCCTGCAACGAGACCCTGGCTGCCTTCGGCCAAGCAATCTGAAGCTATGCAAACTCTCAGGTCTTCCAAGACAGTTTTTGACTATTACTATAACTATCTTTAATATTTTTCCCACCAGCCTGATTGAACCCCAACACCAAACTACACTTAAAAAACCATAGCCTCTCAATTTTGGGGAGGTTTATTTGAGATTGATTTGTCTACAAGGCATAGCCACCTCATGCCAATTAAATTCATTCTTTATTGTAATGCCATGGTCTCAGTGAATTGGTCTTATCTGTGCAGCAGGCAAGAAGAACCCATTGGGTAGTTATGATACCTTATAAAATAGAGGAATGTAGGCTGAAATTAACAACAGAGTCATTTTCAAATCCCCTTTTACTTTGCCTGGAAATCTCCCTCACTGTATTCTTCCCTCTGTCTTAGCCCCTTCTTACCTGTCCCCAATCCCCACATTCACTTATCCAAGGCTCATGAATAGCTCACCTCCAGGTTCTTCTGCCCTCCAAGACTGTTTTCAAGTAAGAGAAGAGGCTGCCCCATCCAACGCAAGCAGCTAGTTTGTCAGCAGTGTCATCTTTAAATGAAGTCTTCTAAGAGGAAGGATTGTTTCTATCCTCCGTAACACAGCAAGTATAAGAGAAAATTCAAATGAAAAATAAAGAGCCTACATTCTCCCTGTTTAAAATAAGAGACTACTTCCCTTTTCTTAGAAAAATTATTTTAGAAAACTTACAATTGTAAATTATTTCTCTATCTCTCTGAAATGTTTATAAATCATTTTAAAATCTACATAGGGGCCAGGCAGGGTGATTCATGACTATAATCCCAGCACTTTGGGATGCCAAGGCAGGAGTACAGCTTGAGACTAGGAGTTCAAGGCCAGCCTGGCAACTTTTGTAGAGAAGACCTCATCTCTACAAAAAAATGTTTGAAATGATAGTAAATCTAAATAGGTTTCTTTCCAGTGTTAAGACCCAGGAATGTCTTTCTCTAGGACCTGACAGCCATCTCTCTGAAATGCAATCATCAAAGAAAATAGCATCCCCATCTTCCAGTTACGTGGGAGGATAGGAGCCTAACAGGTGAGCATGTCACTCCAAGATATAAAACTACCCCCCACCATAAGATACAATAAGTTTATCTTTCCTTTGGATACAGCCAATTAACTAATATGGATGGTCACTCCAATTACAAGGTGAATTTAGAATGAACTGTGTGTGATAATAGCACCGTCAAGTCCTATTTGAGAACTGGTTATTATTGATTATGTTGAGAACATGTGTATGTATCTGCATGTCTATATAAAATTTTTTTTCCTGTCTTCACACTCTCTTTAGTGAATTGCCTGTGACACACATTACATTTTGGTTTAATGTTATTCAATGATAAAACTGTTTCTCTCTCTCTCTCTCTGTCTTTCCTTTGTGGAGAGGTTTTCTAGGTTGGTAGGTGTGTTAGTCACCTTGGGCTACTGTAACAAAATACCACAGACTGGGTGTCTCAAACAATACACATTTATTTCTCACAGTTCTGGAGGCTGGGAAGTCCAAGATCAAGGTGCCAGCAGATTTGGTTGCCTGTGAGGGTGCTCTTCCTGGCTTGCAGACAGCAGCCTTCTCCTGTGCCCTCAGATGGCAGAGAGAGAGAGAGGGAGCTCTGGTCTCTATTCCTCTTCTAATAAGGGCACTAATCTCATCATGAAAGCCTCACCCACATGACCTCATCTAACCCTAATCACCTCCCAAAGACTGCACTTCCAAATGCTACCACATCAGGGGTTAGAACCTCAATATAATTTTAGAAGAACACAAACATTCAGTCCATAACAAGAGAAGATTATGTATTTAATTGTATTTCCTCCACCCAGGCTGTCCCCTTCCTTCAGTCTGGAAGTGGGGTGTGGCTGCAAAATGGCCTGGGAGTCCATAACCCTCCCCTACCCCTCATAGAACACTCTCAGGCAGGTGCTAAGCCAGGAAAGATAAGGTTCTTTGGGACTAGATGCTAAAATGACATGTTCTTACCAGGGATATTTAAGAAAATCAAGAGAGATCAATCAAGAGGGAAAATCAAGATTCAAATGCTCAGAATTATGGAACTCCTTCATCTCCATATCAGAAGTGGACAAGGATGTCATAAGTTGGAGGCAGAGATTCAAATACACAGGACTTATTAAGGGGATGCTATTGGAGCAGGGAAATGGAGAAAGGAAAACAGTGAAAGGGATATATCGTTTGATTACGTGTTCCCACCAAATCTCATGAGGCCTGGTGGGAGGTGTCTGAGTCACAGGTATGGATCCCTCATGGGTTGGTGCTGTCCTCATGATAGTGAGTGAGTTCTTGTGGGATCTGATTGTTTAAGTGTGTGGAATCCCCCCGCCCCCACCACACACACTCTCTTGCTCCTGTTTTGTGTCCATGTGACATGCCTGTTCCTACTTAGCCTTCTGCCATGAATAAAAGCTCCCTGAGGCCTCCCCAGAAGCTGTGCAGATGCTGGTGTCATGCTTGTACAGCCTGCAGAACCATGAGCCAATTAAATCTTTTTTCTTTATAAATTACCCAGTCTCAGGTATTTCTTTTAAGCAATGCAAGAACAGCCTTATACAGAGGAAGTCCAGCAACATTGTGGTCTCAGCTGGAGATAAACTTCAGGTTGACCCCACAGAAAGAATCTGCAGCATAATCATAACACAAAAATCCTCCCACCTCAAAGCAAAGAAGCTTCCATTCTGCTCCCCCAAATTAATCAATTGCTAATTCAGAGCTGTGTGTGTATGTTTTCTGGGTCAAGGTGACTCCTATCGGCTGAGGGCAATTTTCCAGAAAAGAGGTCACCCTGGAGCCATTAGCAGCCAATTCTATAGCAGTTAGTGGGTGGGTGCACAGCTTCTCTTCTGAACTGATATTGATGCCCAGGAAAATGGCTGGGGAAAAATAAGCAAGTGCAGTGAATTAAGCACCTGTGTGAGGAGGTGATCTGGATTGTGAGGAAAAGGCCACCATGACCCTTCTAGACCTTTAATTCTATCCAGCCACTTTTAAGCACACAGAAAGGATCTTCTCTTCTGCCTTGCCCCCTTTCTAGTCTTCTTTATATGGGAGGGTGGCAGCATAATTTAGAGGACTTCTAGTGGCCAGTGGGAACTCCTTTCAGAAGTGTGAGCAGACCAGCGACTGCAGTATGATTCCAGAGGTAATGCCAGGATCAAATAGAGATTACAGTTTGGAAAAAGAGCAGCATCGAGCAGCCAGCCCATGCTACCTCTGTGAAATATGCCATGCTAGATGTTACAAAAAGCCAGGAGACAGAACTATTATTAGTCCCATCTTACAAATGAGGAAATGGAACAGAGACCCCTTAAGCAACTTGTCCAAGGTCTCGGAACGAGTGTAAGTGAAAATTCTAATCCCAAACCTATGATTTCAAAGTGCAGACAGTAATCTCTGTAGTATAGTATCAAAGACATTAATTCTGTTTCTGCTCAGTGTGAACTTAGGAAATCACTAAATATCTCTGACCCTCAATGTATTCATCTGAAATGAAATATCCTAACACGAGTCCTACTGCCTCAGAGAATCAAGCAACACAGCAGATATGAAGTGGGTCAGAAAAGTCGAAAGCTTTTATTTTGAAGTAAAAAGTATAAGCATTGTTAATTATCCTGACTGTGAAAGGGATTAGAAATCAGAGAAGAGTCCTGCTAAATGGAAAATTTATTAACATACTAAGAAACCAACATAGTAGAGAATTGCTTGGACAGCCTTCCCTGGCTTCCTGGCCACCATGGAATCACGGAGCACACTCCAACCGCAGCACCAAGTCAACCCCACAAGCTCCAGCAGAAGCATCTTCCAAAGGGTTCTTGAGTGTGCCATTCACATGAAAGACATGCCTGTCTGTGAAGATCCAGGCTGTTTCTTGGTGATACTACAGGGATATTTTACATCTGCGACCTGGCAAGTGGTTTCCTGCAGCATCCTTATGTATTTTATAGTTTTTATTATATTTCTGAGCCAGCAGTGATAAATGCCCTCTAGAAAGAATCCTATTCTCATGAGAAAAGAAGAGAAGGAATAAAAAATAAGCAGGCTTTATGGCCACAGGAATGTTTGATGTCTGACCAGCACTAACTGTTGCTGTATAGAGAGATGGAAAATTTTTCAAGAAGAATGTCAGGATTGACTGCATTAACCTTGAAACATTGGTCCCTTCGGGTTGTAAATTTCTGCAATCTCTGGAGGCAAGGCTATTTGGAAGGGAACAGCAAGAGCAGGGTGGTGGGAGAGGAGGGAAATAATCCTTGCTTCAGTAGCAAAAAGGAAGATCTCTGAAACTTAATCTTGGGCAATCTCAAGGACAAAATACCACTGATCTATACTGGCCTTCTGAATGAAATGTGTAATTTGTTAGGTAGAAATTTTGAAACTACCACCCTCTCCAGGAAAACAAATCTTATTAGAACAGTTTAAAATACAAATGTACTTACTCCTATTTTACCAGTGGGAAACTAGAATTCTGAAGAATTAAGCAATTTAAAAATGATGGAATTATAAGATTTCAGTGTTGAAGAATCCTTAGATAGCAATTTGTCTGTGATGATTTATAATGTAGGAATCCCCTAAAACCAAATCTTGGTTTGCCATAATAAGGATACTAATTCCCAGAGTCTATTGAAAAAAGTACCATGCAAAGAGTGAGATATAATATTATACTAACTCTTCCACCGGTATCCAGAGGACTAGCCACAGTGGCAGTATATATAGAGTTGAAAGGACCAGAGGTGAGAAATAAACTAGATAAAGCAGCTGAAGCTGGGAAAATGGTGAAATCAATGAGTTCTTCAATATAATCTGCTTCTCTGCCTTCAGAAGATCTACTGAAAATGAACTGACAATAGGCAGATTAATAGAAGAAAAAGGCATACACATTGATTTAACATGCATAAGCACAGGGCAATTGCAACAGAATGATTTCCTAACAACCCAGTGAGGTATAGATGCTTACATACCCTTCTGTCAGAGAGGAAGGGGAGATGAGAGTAATGTGGCCTTTTTGAGGAGTGATAAATGATTTTTAGGGGGAATGAATGGGTCTAATGCTCAGATAATGGAATGAATGGGTCTAATGCTCAGATAATGGTTAGCAAGTGTTTCTCTTTGGGAATTGAATGGGACCAGAGAACAGATAATAGCTTGGTACAAAGTTCCTCTAGGCTGTAGATGTGGTGTTTAATTTTTAGTTTTTCTCTGTGACATGTCTCTTAATTTTCTCTGGTTAATGGCATTTCACAGGGCTGATTGAAGGCAACTGTGTTCCTCTTTGGTGGGTCCAGTTTCTAGGTAGATAAGAGAACTTCAGAGAACAACCTTATCCTGTGCTTTGAGAGAGACAGAGGATTGAAGAACGGGAGAAGGAGGAAGATCAGAGAGACCCTGTGGCTGCTTCTTTAGCTCAGCGAGTCAAAGAACCATATTTTGGGGTATGGTTTTCTGAGCCACAATACTGCTGATACTGATGAAAATATAGTTTTATATTATGTACCAAAAAAACACAGTTCAGTTGATGCACAAATTTTAGAAACTCACTACTCCACTTAACATAAACTAGTTCATAAAACTTAACAGCAGAATGTAAGAAAAATGTTAATTTATATATGGTAACATAAAATCTAAACTAGAAGAATCACCTTCCATTTAATTAACTATCTAACAAAGAAGGGGTAAATTTCAGAAACCACAGCTGAAAAATACCGTTTTTCTTTTAACAGTTTTGATCACTAGCACTGCTACTCAGTCACTCCACATTTTAGACCTGCAAAATCCTTCCCCCACCCCTCCAGTGTTCTTTCTTTTTATTGGATTATATATACCATTCAGTTTACTTTGTGTGATATTTGCTTTGACTGTTCTCTACTTCATTCCTGCCCTCCCCTTCCTACTTCTTCTTCTTTTTTAAAAAAAGAATTGGTGCTTGTTGAAGAAGTTGGATTGACAGCCCAAGAGACCAAAATCCTCTGTTTATCCAGAGAAAAAATAAAGAGAAAAGCAATGAGACTGAGAGCTCCCTGACCTCCAGCGTAGCTCACATTACTGTTGAGGCCCTGGCTCTCAGAAAGCTCCCACAGAGGTATTGGTGACCTGTGAGGCAAGGTGCAATGCTGGCTGGCTTCTGGGGAACTACCTGATGTCTTAGCATTCAATGTGAGTGGTAGGATAAAATCTGCAAGGAGATATGAAACCCATAGGTCTCCTAGCTGTCTCATTTTTTACCCCAAACTGCAGTGGATTTGGCATAGTTCAGATACGATGCTTTCAAAACTTGTGTGTGTGTGTGTGTGTACACATGTGTGCATGCATGAGGGTGTACATACCTGCAGTGCATTCTCTAACTTTCTGTATATTCTATCACCTAGAAACCTTGTTAAACTGCAGATTGTAATTTCAATGGCCAATATGTAGCCTGAAATTCTGCATTTTGAACAAGTTCTTTGGTGATGCTGAGGCTGCTGACTCAGGAATCACTTTTTCTTTTTCTGAGACGGAGTCTTGCTCTGTAGCCCAGGCTGGAGTGCAGTGGCGCGATCTCAGCTCACTGTAAATTCCACCTCCTGGGTTCAAGTCATTCTCCCATCTCAGCCTCCCGAGTAGCTGGGACTACAGGCGCCCGCCACCACGCCCAGCTAATTTTGTTTTTGTATTTTTAGTAGAGATGGGTTTTCACCGTGTTAGCCAGGGCGGTCTCAATCTCCCAACCTCGTGATCTGCCCGCCTCGGCTTCCCAAAGTGCTGGGATTACAGGTGTGAACTACCGCACCCAGTCCCAGGGATCACATTTTGAGTGGCAAGGGTTATGTTTACGAGAGAAAGACCAGACGTATTTGCCACCCATCAAATATAGTTCCTCCCTCAATTATTTCTAGAGGTGGTTTCATAATAGAAATAAGGAAATTACCTTGATACTTCAGCCATTAAATCCCTCCAGAGTAAACATCATCACTTTCTGTATTGGCTCATTTTCATCATGCTGGCAAACACTGATGGGATAAGGAATCTATGATTCAGGAAGAATCTATGTTTGTTTAATAAATGTTCTATTATGTACAAAGTCCTATCAGTACTTGGGCCATGTGGTCTGTAGAGCCTAGGCTACTCATCCCTTTCCCATATCTTAAACCTGGACTAACTGTTAATTAGTACAAAACTGCTCAGCAGGTAAGGAGCTTGCTCTAGGAGCCTCCAACTGACAAGAATCATTTATGATCCTTCCTTCAGCTGGAGACCAGACCAAATTTCATTCTCCAAACAATTGTGTCATTTTGTCTGCTTTTATCATAGTGGTTGCTTCAACATGCTACCAGTTTGGGTAACAATGAGCAATATGCCTAAAATTTTATAAAATAGCTAGATAATGACTCTTGTCCATGAAACAAATGTTAATTTTTTACTCTGGGGGAATTAAGCACCTAGACTACTAGTCTATCCTCAAGGCAAAATCCTAGGGCATTTGCTTATATAAAGATGTGACAAGATCTACATTAGCATTAACTAGTCAAAATTTTTAAGTTTTTTTTCCTCGTAATTGTGAGCCATTAACAGTAAGTTTGACCCATGATGGAACTGTTCAGCTTCCAAGGGACACTTTTTCCAAAGTGGTATAAAAATCCATGGATAGGAGAAGGACATTGAGGACATAAAGGTTTCATGTGGAAGAATTTTTTTAGGGGTGAAAGTTGGGAGTTTCTGAGTGGAAAATTTTCAAAGTGTATCACAATTTGCAGACCTCTTTTGGAAGATAACTGATGTGGCAGAGACACTCTCTCTCCCTATGACCACCAGAAACCTTATACCTATTTAAGTAGTGAGACAAGAAAATCAAAAAGTGAGCAAAGTTTATAAGGGGGCACATTTCATGTGATTTTTCCCTTTATTTTATCTTTAAAAATTTTTTAATTATTCTGTTTTTTAATCCAGCGTCATGTTCAGATCAACAAGACAGCAACCATTACCCCTCACATCACTGCACTTGCCTTTCCTGCTCTGAGCCTACACCTTATCTTCAATGATCTTTCAATATGATATTATTATACATTTATGTCAAAAGAAATGAATTATTCTCTCTGTTCTAGAAAAACAAACATTATCTTATTTTTCTACAGGGTTTCTTTCCATAAGACCAGATTTTTGCTCTTTAAATACTTTCTAATTTTTAAAGACTTCTTCTTAACAGTTAAGAGAAAGATCTTCTGAATTATACAATAAATTCTGTTAAAAAGAGAGCAATGGTCACTTCTCATATTCAATGGAAATCATGCTTACTTTCAGAAATGTCTAGGTTTGAGATCACTGGATTAGTGAAGTTGGAATATTCTGTAATAAGATTATCTCATATATGAAAAGGAGTTATATGCTAAATGTAAAATATGCTATCTTAAAAATATTTACTCATTTAGGCCTAAGATTTCTAAGTCCTCATTTAACAGCCCAGTGGTCTAAAAGCGTATCTCCCAAAGTTGTTAAAAGAGATGCCTACAACCAAATTTCCAAAGTTATATTCTTCATAAGACCGATTATGGGAATTAGTAGTAGTTATCTATTTCAGAATAAAAATTTACAGTCATTTAAATTCAAAAAGCACGAATCCAAACAAAGTTTAACAGACGAGTTACTGCAGGGCTTCTCTGAACTTTTACAGGTTCATACCAGAGAGTGGGTGGGTGGGTGCTGGCCAATTCCATTTTCTATTCCGAGACACACAGGAATATTACATTTTCCAGCTGCTTTATTTTTAGATTGGGGCTATGGGACTGATTCTGTCCCATAGAATCTGGGCAGAGTGATATGTGCCATTTTCAAGCCTGACCATCAAACATGCCACCTCATTATCTTTTCACTCTTCACTCCTTGGGAAGCTGAATTCAGAGCATCTCTTAGAGAACTTCAAGGAAGCTCTAGAAGATGAAGTTACCAGAAAATGGAAGGAGCCATATCTTTAAATCACCACACAAAAGACCACGTCTTATAACCCAAGTGAAACCTTGCTTGTGTGAAGCCACTAAGAAGTTAGAGATGCTTGTTATAGCAGATGGCTTCAATCACCCTAACTAGTACATGTGCTAAGCACTCTGTGAATCTCCAAGGAGTGGATAAGTAGACGGCATTTCCTAAAGTTAATTTCAAGTGATTTTTCTTTCATGCAAAATTTTGAGATATTATTTCTCCACCAGTTTAGCCCCATCTTGAATGCCATTCACAAGCCTTCTTCTATAATTAAGTTTCTGAATCAGGCTTGCTCAATGTAATCACATAGCAGAAGAGGAAGGTAGAATAGTCCATGCAAGAAATGTGGCAGAAGGTGAAGTTGAAAAGGTTTGAAAAATGAGAAGACATGACCTGCCATTGTTGTGAGCAGGCCACGTCAAAAACATGAAAACCATTGTGGCTGCCTCTAAGAACAAACTGGTCCCTGGCTGACAGACAGCAAGGAAATTGGAACCTCAGTCTTGTAACTGCAAGGCAGTCAATTCAGCCAACCAGCTGAAGGATCCTGGAAGTGGATTCTTCCCCAGAGCCTCCAGAAGGGACTGCAGCCCTGGCAAAACCTAGATTTTTCCCTTTTGGGATTCTAAAAAGAAGACCGAGCTGAACCATGCTGCATCTAGACTTCTGATCTACAGAACTGAGACATCATATATTTTTGTGGCTTTTGAGTCAGTAGTTTATAGTAATTTGTTATGATGTGATTGAAAACTAATATAGAAATTGATACATTAATGTATTAATTCCTTCAACTCCTACCAGTGGAGTGATTACTCTAAGCAAGGCTGTAAGTATTACAAATTCAAAGTTAAGATGAAACGGCTCAGGACTTTAATCCTTCCAGCCACTGCCCCTCCCCACCACACAGTGTTCCAGGTCACTGGGTCTTCCATCCTCACCTGGCTGTCAGGAGACACCCCTCTTCTCCCTGCAGGGGGTGTCAGAGGAGGCCTAGAGTGGAGTCAGGATTTTTACCATCACACAGCAGTAATTAGGCCATGTTCCCTGTGGTGTCAGAGGTGATTATGTGGGGAACCAAGTTTCACGTCCCTCTCAGCAGTGACAAGGAGGCAGAGGCCCCTCAACCACGGGTCATGGAGGCTAAATGGATAACCTGAGCCAAAGAGAAGGAGAGTTTAAAAGAGGGGTAAAATCAGTGTCAAATCTGACACACACAAAAATTAGGTAAAATAATTGTTTGCAAAAGCTTCTATTGTGTGTTATTTAGAGACCACTGTGACTTTAGACAGAAAGTGATTTGTAATGGATGGTGGGGTTGCAATGGATAATCTTCTGAGTATAATTAATATTATATAAAAGTATACACAAAGTAAAATTTGTTGTTTTTAATAAAACTTGACTATGAAGACAGGTATAGGGAGATGACTTGAGGTAAACAGGGATGTCTGTTATACAAGAAGAAAGGGACATAGCTATGCTTATACAATGAAGAGAAAAGGCCTTGAGAGAAAAACAGGTGAACAATTTCAGAGCAGGAGTGACTGGCTGTTACAGTTCTCCAGAAGACCATGGGACTCCAATTACCAAGGGATTAGCCTTGACTAGGGAAAGGCTTCTATCTTGAAGACAAGATTGCAGACCAAGGAGGAAGGCTGAGCAGAGAAACCTGTTTTTAGTAGCAGGGAGTCCAATCAGTAGAATGCTCCTGCAATGGTTTGGGGATTTTCTCAGGAGGTTAGAGGCACAGTAATTTCCTAATAGTAAAGAGACAGAGATGTTAAGTGTTTTCAGGATTGCCTAAGACAGTCACAGTGAACAAGTATCATTAAAGACTGATTATTTGATTAATAATTATAATAAATTAAAGTAACAATGTTTAAAATAGTTGTTTCTTTTGAGTATTTGCATTATTTTGAAAAATCATTTCTTGTCTTCCTTGGTAATAAAAAAGAACATTAGTAAAATTGCAATGTTTTGCCAGTCATTTTAAAAAGTGAATTATAGCTCTGCCATCTCCTAGGTATTTTCAGCCAATTTCTACAATTTATTTGGGAAGCATAAACCAAAAAAATAAGCCATATTTTCAACTACACAATCAGGAAAGGAAGATCACTTAGTAACATTTTTCTCCCTCAATCCGTGCTAGGCTGCATCATTACTCATTGGTAATAAGTGGCACGTTCCTCTTTTTTGCCTCTATCTTTATTTTCTTATTTGTTACAAACGAAGCACAAGTGTGACTTCCTGTCCTAGGGAATGAGAGCCCAGTCCTGATCTGAAGAACCCAAGACACACAGTCTGTTGCATAAGTGTCAGAGACATCTGACATACAGGATATTTGCTAGGCTTGATGCCACACACCTATAGTCCTAGCTACCCAGAAGGCTGAGGCATGAGGATTGCGCGAGCCCAGGAGCTCAAGGTTACAGTGAGCTATGATCCTGCCACTGCACTCCAGCCTGGGCAACAGAGTGAGACTCAGTCTCTAAAAAAAACTAATAATAATGAAATAAGTAAGAAAAATAACCAACACACAGGAGCTCAGAGACAGTGAAGCAGAAAGGGGGCGTGTTACCATCACAACAGCCAGTCTTACAAGTAAGCCCTGGAGAGACCTGAATAGAATGAAAATGTGGCTGAAGACATGCAAGAGAACAGAAGCCTGGTTAGAAGACCCCCTGACTGAGAAAGAAAAAGAAAATCATTTTTAAAGCTAATAATACTTTTCTCTCTCTCCCCACCTCCACTTTGATACTAATGTCACCTATCGGGCACAAGAATGACTTCTCCTAATTCCCAGTGCCTGGACTGAGCAAGAGAGCAGTATTGTATACATTTCCAAACTGTATACGTCAGCATGACTAAGTCCATCAGGCACACACGCTGTCTCAAGCTTTGTAAAATTGCACTTTTTGTTGTTGTTGTTGTTGTTTTACCATGGGTTATAACTGAACTCCACCCAGCAGTGAAGTCACATCTGGAACATTTAAAGACAGGCTGGAAACATAAAACACTTACATATTATCTTGTGAGGTAATAGAGCATCTTTTTGTATTATGATTTTTTCCATATCACCAACCAAAAAAGGAGTCATGGAAAGATTCTAGAAAAGTTAGATGATGCTTGCCGTAGGTCTACTGCAATTTAGTCAAGGGCTTCTTCAAGATACTTGACTACTTTGGAGCTCAGACATACTTAAAAGGGAAAATTAAATTAGATCTTTGATTTGTTGAGGTCCATACACATTCAAGAATCTAATGAAAGTGTTGGGCTCCAGTTCTGAAATGTGAACTCTTTGATGACACAAATTTCAGAAACGTCATGAGTGACTGCAGTCCAGTTATGGACTGTATTATGAGTTAATTGTGTCCCCCAAATAATATGTTCAAGTTCTAACCCTGGGTACCTGTAAATGTGACCTTATTTGGAAACATGGTCATTGCAGATGCAAATTAAAATGAAGTCATACTGGAAAGGAAGAAGGAAGGACATCCTAAACCCAATATGATTGGCATAATAAGAAGAGAAGAAGAGACACAGACACACAGGGAAAATACCATGTGATGATGAAGGCAGAGATTGGACTGATGCATCTACAAGCCAACAAACACCAAGGATTGCTAATAACCACCAGATGCTGGAAATGGCAAAGGAAGATCCCCCCCGGTGCCTTCCAAAAGAGCATGATCTGGCTGACACCTTGATTTCAGAATTTTAGCCACTATAACTGTGAAATAACATATTTCTGTTGTTTTATGCCACCTAGTTTGTGGTGCTTTGGGATGGCAGCCTTAGGAAGTGAATATAGATTCCAGGGCAAGAAGCTCCAGACAAAGTGATTGCAAGGTTTCTCTGTGTCTCACATCCACATACACTCCATCAGAAAATCCTGCTGGCTTAACTGCAAATTACATCCAGGGTCTGACCATTTTCACTAACTCCCATTCTAGTTCTCTAGTCCAAACCACGGTCCATCATCTCTAGTTTGGATATCCAGGTATTTCTCAATGGTAGGGCTAGTCAATGCTAGGCCACACACACCATTACTTATTGCTAATAAATGTCATCTTCCCTCTTTTGGTCCATCTCTTCATTTTCTTTCTTTTTTGTTACAAATCAGTGTGGACTGAAAACCAGGACTTCTCAACCAGCAGTTGGCAAACTAGGGCACATGTGCCCTATCCCACCCAAAGGTGCCAATTTTCCAGGAGAATTCCCAGGTCTGCTATGCCTAGGCCAGTGTCAAGGCCCCTGAGAGATTACACAGAAGCTGCTTCCACAATCTAGAGCCCTTTGCATTTACAAACTTTGTTCTTAAATAAAATTTTATTGGAACACAGCCATGTCCATTCATTTATGTTTTGCCTATGGTTGCTTTCATGCTACAATAGCAGAGCTGAGTGGTTATAAGAGATATGGCCTGCAGAGCCTAAACTATTATTTGGACCTTTACAGAAATTGTTTTCCCATGTTCTAGACTATATGGGATCCTGGAATTCTCTGTCCACAAGGTTCAGAACCCCTTCTGGAGCTAGATGAGTTTCTTCTCCAAACCTACTCTCTCAGGAATAGACTGTGTGCCAGATGTGTACACACTGTGCCTTGGCAGGAGTGGTCAAAGATTGGTGACTTGCTGAAGTGTGGTGTGAGTTATGCTTGGACATGCAAACTGCTGTGTCCACACACAAAGGTGTAAGTTTCCTGGATTGGAGGATGAAGTTGGGAATGGGAAGAAAATGGCTTCCCTATGCTGCCACATTCCAGTGAAAAAGTCCACAGTGTCCAAGAATTCTAAATTTGCAGCTGGTCTTATTGATTGCTATGAAGAAACATTTGCCAAGGTTGGAGGAGAAAACACATTTTATTTAACATATTTTAGGGTGATGTATAACTTTAAGTATAGTTGTGGGCCACATCATAATGTTTCGGTCAAGGACAGACTACATATAAAATAGTGATCCCGTATAATTATAATACTCTTGTATTTTTACTATACCTTTTTATGTTCAGATACACAAATGATTACCACTGTGTTACAATTGCCTATGGTTATTCACCACAGTAAAACTCTGTGTAGGCTTGTAGACTAGGAGCATTATGCTATACAGTATTGCCTAGGTGTATAGTAAGCTACACCAGCTAGCTTTGTGTAAGCACACTCTATGATGTTCGCACAACGATGAAATCGCCTAATGACAAAATTGCCTAACAACACATTTCTCAGAATGTATCCTTGTTGTTAAGCAATGCATGACTGTATGCAGACATATAGGTTGTGAACTTTCATTGGACTTGTGCACTGTTAACTGTTAATGGATCCGCATTACGGGAAGATGGTGGTAGTTTAAATTCTGTTTTCTATAGATTAATTAAACTAGAAGTTTCTTTCCATAGGACATACAGCCTCATGTACTCCTGCACAGATATTTTATAGTAACCATAGTCTGGCCAGCTGTGTTCTGGGAGAAGTGAGATTCCACTTCCATACAGTCCAGGAATTGTGCTATTTCCCTTACATCTCTGTGATTAATGATTACAGAAATTGATAGCAGGCAAAATGAGAGCATATTTGACCCCAGAATAAGAGTCCATTAATCTATTGATGTTCTGTAAACCCAATTGATAAGAACAAGGATAAGGAAAACGATGGTTTTAGCTAATCTTCAAGTTCTTGTTTTGTTGAAACCAGTGGTCTTTTCAGTAGCCCATCAGAATTTGCAAGACTGTCTCTCAATTCTTAGAACCTTCATTAGCAGAACATGAGTTAGCTGTGAAAACATTTGTAATTTATTCTTTCTTTCATCCTATTTACCAATCAGCCAACAGGTGAATTTAGATATAAATAATTTAATTATTGTGTGATTATATGTTTATATACTTTAGTTATGTCGTCAAGCTTTGCCAGTGGCCACCGTTACAAGTTGCTCTAGTGAAATATTCCTGATGTTTGCTATTAGAAGAGTCACTGTCGAGTTTTCAGCCATAGATTCTCACAACATTCGTTCAAGAGATTTTCAACAAGAACCATATGCCAGGCTGTGCACATAAATAGAATTGCTAATTATGTACCAGTGTGGACATATCAGCTCACAACATAGATGCAGTTCATGCTGTAATGGAACTTATGATCCAGTGGATGAGTCAGAAATTAAACAAAAATTAGTACCAAAAACAGTTACATGAGTTTTTCTTACATGCTAGGAAGGACCAGTGAAAGATTTATAAAGCAGTTATCAAAGATGAACCAGCCCTAACTGGCAGGGAGCAGGGTAGGTGACAGAAAGCTTCTTTGAGGAAATTACATTTAAATGGGAGCCAGTAGAATGCAGAAATGTTATCTGAGCAAAAAACAAAGCAGTTGTAATGGCCCTGCAGCAGGAAAGACCTAGCTCTGATTAACTGAAGAAAAACCAATGTGGCTGGAGGAAGTTAGCAAGGTAGAAATGGTATCAAAGGCTGAAGAGGGGTGCAGGAGCCAGATGAGAAACAATGAGTCCTTAACACATCTGAGATGGGCTGGATGGTAGGTATTTTAGGCATAGTGAGCGAAATGGCAAAATCAAGGATATTACGCAGGTTTGTATATATCAGGAAAGAGAACAAATTCCCACATTTTTAGTGACAAAAATCAAGATATACTACTACTACTCCTACTACTACTAACAGGTAAGTATTTTTTATAATACAGCTCTATTAATAAACTTCTTTTGCAGGGGGATAACATATTGCTTAATATGGCTTCAAAGTGAATTTTTCCTATGACTAAATTGATTAAATTTTATGTATTTTATCTTTGAAAATGTCTTTTCACACATCTATGTACTAGCAAATACTGATCTGAATCCACGAGCAGATGATTTTGTTTGAGCATGTTCATCCTGTAGAACCAGGCATTTATAGAATTCTACTACAGTAGATTCTTCTCTTGATATTTGCCTTCTAGCATGTCATTACGTTGCAGATTCATCCTTTCCAATGGAAGGTTACGTGGAAGCTCCTCAATGCATAAATAGATTTTGAAATACGAACATTCCCTTTGCACTTGCATTAAAGTCCAGAAAGCACTGCTGAAATTATAAATGGAGTCTGTGGAAAAGTTGTTTGTTTTATTATGTAAAATGATGCTTGATAATCTTTCTTGTAGAGTCCTAAAGATGGACAAAAATGTAAGATTCTAGCCCATAATTAAATGGTAGTTTTTTACCTTAAATGATATGCAGTTTTGTCTATTTTTAAAATGTTTGCCTAATTAATTGCCTTAGCAGAAACCAAAGTTTCAGCTATCCAGAATTCAATTTCTATTTCAAACATTATCACTATTCTTTCTGTTTTAGTTAAAATATTTTGGCTATTTACCAATCATATGGATAAAATAAAGGGAAACATAGGGCAAACAATTCAATTGTGGAAGAAATTGAACTGAAAATGTGTAACCTCCTAGGTTCACTTCTTTCTTAGCTATTCTCATAGTGTTTCTCATCACAGGTGAGTTCTTAACATAGATTTTCTTTTAGTCAAAATACTGTTTTATTTCAAGAATCTCAAAGGAATTATCCCAAACCCTTTGATGGCAGTGAAGACAGCAAAATTTGTTCATAACAGTTTCACAGAACTCAATCCTAAGTACCTTAATGAAGAAGAGAATTTAAAGATTTTTTTTTCAGTCTTTGCTGGGAAAACATCCCACACACTGACATGACTGGGTAGAGGGAATTACTGTGATTTTGCTTCTCACTGTACCGAAGCCTTATTTCTTCCAAGACAAGCAAAGGAACAGAGGAATAAAGCAACATTGGTAAATAGATTGAAGAGATAAATGCTGAAGTTAGAAAATGATCCCTAATAAATACATCTATTTTCATTTTCTAAAACTGCATAACAAATTCCCATAAAGTTAAAGGCTTAAAATGACTCTCATTTATTAGCTCATAGTTTTATAGAAAATCCAACACAATGTGACTGGGCTTTCTGCTAAGGACTGAAATTGGCCAGGCTGAGTGCTCATATGGAGGCTCTAGGGGAAAACCTGCTTCCAAGCTCATTCTTGTTGGCAGAATTTAGATGTCTCAAGTTGAAGGACTGAGGTCCCCATTTCCTTGCTGACTGTTAGCTGAGCCAATGCTCACTTCCTAGAGTCAGCCTCAGTCCTAACAAATCGCACCTCCCTCCAGTAAGGCCCATCCAGATAGTCTCCCTTTCTTAAAGTCAGCTGTGCCATATAACACTCTAATCAAGGGAGAAAAAAAACAGCAAATTAACAATGCTAGAGATTGCGAAGATTGTGTACACAGAGAAAGGGACAATGCGGGAGCTATTTTAGAATTCTACCTACCACAACATCTCATGAGACTCCAGTCAAAAAATAAAAGTTCAGATACTCGTACATATCTGTACACATACATCAAAGTGAAATTAGTTATCCTTTCTGATTTTTTAAAAATTTCATTTCTGAATCTCAAAAAGAAATCTTCATACTGAAATGATTCTATAGCCCAAGATTTGTAGCTGAGTGCTAGATGATTCCATAAATAAAAACAATAAACTATCAGAGGGCAGAAAAGCTTCATGGACATAAGATCTCAAATAATAATTTCACTTCTAAGGCTAACATCACTCTTCTTTCAGCCAAAAATTTCTCACCTTCTACATCATAATCCCTACATGGATTATGATAGTTGTGAGCATTAAGCTAGAAGTTTGCAAGAGTGACTATTTGTGAGGGTAAGAATATTAAAAATATTTAGAAACTGAAATCTCTTCCTGTTTTTCTGGAAAAATAAACATTTTTGGAGTTGCAAAAAATGTTCTATTATGGGAAATGCTAATATATTGGGTAAAGAGAATCTACTACTTCCCCAAAAATACAAACTTGTAATAGAGAGAACACTAAAAGGGAGTGCTTTTAAAATTATGACTATCATTAACAGTTAAAGTCTAAATTCAAGGATAAACCAATGTGAAACTGCCTTTGCAAAATTCTAACAGTGAGAGAAATCTAACATAGCTGACTCCATCTTTGCTCATTCTTGCTCAAAGGCCAAGATAACTATTGGAGGAATTTAGCTTATAATTTAACTTTAAAACAAAGATGATAACAGCCCTTCCCAAAACTAACACCCTCCTCACTCAGGAACCAGAACGGCCTGTATAGCATTAATGAAAGGCCATAAGGCTGGAATTGTGGCAAAGGCCTGATTAATGAAAGGCCATAAGGCTGGAATTGTGGCAAAGGCCTGAATTTAGATAAGACCTAGGCATAGTTAAGTTAAATAACTAGTCAGTGTCTCCTAATGTACTTACTGCTCAGGAGTCATGTAGCCAGACGTCACAAGATTTGAAACTTCCCTAATCACCCCTATAAATAACGTCACTATTTTAAAAACCTAACACTGGCATTTCAGATACTTTTCAAAGACCACATTCTGGTGGACCAACTGATGCCAACCAGACTCATGACCCACACAAAAGAACGGACTCAACTGGTTCTGAGATCCCTACCCAGAAACTGACTCAGCACCTTAAGACAGCTTCAACAACCCTAAAATTTCATCCCCAATCAATCAGCAGCTCCCATTCCCTAGCCCTTGCCCATCAAATTGCCCTTAAAAACCCTAGCCTCTGAGTTCTTGGGGAGGCAGATTTCAGAATTATATCCAGTCATCCTTGTGCAGCCTCCCTGTGAATATTAAACTCTTTCTCTGCTGCAACACCTACTTTCCTCAGTGTATTGGCATTTTCTGGGCAGTGGGCAAGAAGAACCCAGTTGGATGATAACAAATGTATTAAGGATCTTCTTATCCAGGTATTATTAAAACTGTATCTCTTTTCTAAAATACAGGTCAGACAAAATCATATAGCTACCTTATTTTTTACATTATAATCTAGCTAGTATCTGATGACTAACATTAAACACATTTTATTAATTTATTTCAGAATTTAGACTGCTCCTAACACATTTTAGGTATTTAAAGGTAGTTTTGTAACTTAACTGAATTGAAAAGTTTTTTTTAATGGTAATATAGTATAAGACCATAAAGAAACATAAAATAATGCACACTCATATATATTTCTTCACCAATAAAATCATCAAAATACTTCTGAATACAAAATATAGAACTTTTGCTGTGATTACTCAGATTCTATTCAAAAAATCAGGTAATCAGCATATATAAGCATTAAATTAAAAAAGAATGTATTTATAGCAGGAGAAAAAGATTAAAAGCAAGAAAACAGTGTACAAATCAATTCAAGATTATAAGAATTTGCTGCAAGGTTGTTTTGATTTCAGGATGAACTTTAAAACCAAGGCTTTATCTCAGTTGCCATGGTAAGTCAGTTTTTCTGTGCTGACATTGGTTTGCAATCTATGTCTTTCTGATTAACATTCTCTCTGCTAATATAAAAGAAGTCCAAAAAATTAACTTTTGGGAGTGAGAAAGAAAACTATTATTAGATGTCTCTAAATTGACTAGGATAAATTATACTTATTTTCTTCTCCAGGAATAAAACTTAACCCAATCAACTGGCTGCCAGCTCCCAACTTTCCAGTCTGTTTCAATTATCTTTGCTGCAAAAAAGCCATCCCAAAACTCAATCATGCAAAAAATAAACCATTTTATTCTTGTGTATCGTGTGGGTCAGACAGCATATGGTGGCCATAACTTGTCTCTTCACAATGTCTGGGGACTCAGCTGGGAAAACACAAATGACAGAGAATGACTCATACCACTAGGGGAGAGAATCATCTGGAAGCTTCTTGGTTTTCTTACCTGAAAAATGAAGCATTTGATCATAAATAAACTATGAATTCCCTTCTAATACTAAAAGTTTTTATTAAAGGTTTTTTCCTCTCTTGTTGTCTGCTTTTTTGTTGGTTTTTTTTTTTTTTTTTTTTGAGATGGAGTCTCGCTCTGTCGCCCAGGCTGGAGTGCAGTGGCGCGATCTTGGCTCACTGCAAGCTCCGCCTCCCGGGTTCACGCCATTCTCCTGCCTCAGCCTCTCCGAGTAGCTGGGACTACAGGCGCCCGCCACCATGCCCAGCTAATTTTTTGTATTTTTAGTAGAGACGGGGTTTCACCGTGGTCTCAATCTCCTGACCTTGTGATCCACCCGCCTTGGCCTCCCAAAGTGCTGCAATTATAAGCGTGAGCCACCGCGCCCTGCCTTGTTATTGTTAATTGTTTGCTTCTTCGTTACTATTTTTATATAGCTTTACATATGGAAAGCTAGTAAGTTGAAACCATATTCTGAAATGAGTTCACCAACAGAAATGATGGTAGATGGAGATAGTCCCCAAGCTATCCTTATTTAATCCAGCTGTATGGTATTGCATTTCAGCTATTTTATGAGTTTGATGGTTTGTCCTAGTTCTTCCTTTTGGGGGTAGAGTGTGGAGGGGCATTCGTGGATTAAACTGGGAACCTACCCACAATTAGTAATATGTGTCTTTGAGTAAATGTGCTTCAAGACAAAAATTGGGACACATGAAACATGCAACCCAACTTCACAATCCCCAGACATACCTGCAGTGAGATTAGAAATCAGGTAAATTACATTTTTCTCTTGAAACAAGCAGAAAATGCTGGCTAACCAGTCAAAAGGAAAATCCTCATCCAAAAAGCCTTACTAGGAACCTAGTCCAAAGAAAGATAATTTTTAATCTCCAATAACTATTCCCCACCTCTGGCATGGCTGCTATTTATGGGCAACCTGGCAAGCATGTGTACCTTTGGAAAATTAGGACTGTCCTATTGCCCATCACCACTGCAGACTGCCACTGACCAACTGCATGAACTTCCCTGCACATAATTAGGACAGTCCAGCTGCTGCCAAGTCTCTTTAGAGTCTGAAACACCAGTTAGAAATTACAATTGTGCCTTAAAATTTGAGTCTCTAGGAAAGAAGAGGTGGTGGTAGATGAAATGATGGTATATTTGGAGTTAATAAACCTATTCATGTATTTTCATTGTACTTGTAACCATAGACAGAGAGGCTGAATTGTACAAGAGTGGACAAACAAAAATCATCTTGAGTTTCACAGATACAGTAGGAAATGTGGTAACTCTGCAGCAGGGAGCCAAGTAAAAGACAGCCACAATTCTATTCACAATCTAAGGTAAGCGAGCCTCGGCTGTCAGAGTTAAGAGTTAATTTCTCAGGAAGTGGTATGGGGTGCTGTCTACCTTGGACTCCACCATATCCCTAGAACCTAGCTTGGTGCTCGGTACCCAGAGGGTGCTCAATACATTTTTGTTGAATTGGGTGGACTTAAAAGGCAATGAAATGTATGGAGATCAGGGACATGGGAGACCTGAATTCTAAACTTAGCTATGCCAAAGTTTTTGAGGCTTTTTGTTAGTTTATCTATAAAATCATAAATGTGGAATGGGGCTTTCCAATATATCTTTTAGTGCTACCTCATCTGACTCTGTGATTGCTATGTCTTTGAATTTTGGTTACAATTTGAGTGAAATTAAAGTACTGAAGATGATCCTCAATCCAATCACTCAGATTTCACAAAATTTAAGACAACCTAAGCTTGAGTCATGTGGGAGGAATGGCTACCTTGAGCACTCTGTCACCATTCCTCAACACACACACTTGTACAACCTTAGCCTGCAAACTGGGTAAACCCAAAGGCCCTCCCTCTCTAGAGAAAGACACCAACGCTCTCCTTGCTGTTTTCAAAAGAAAACTGTGAGGTATATTTGTAGTATTTCTTAAAATTCCTCCTTATAAGGGTAAATTTTTGCCAACACCATGAGAAACCCTGGGAGAAATCATCTAACCATCCAGTAGAACAGAGCCAGTTATTCTAGGCAAGCATAACCCTTAACTGTGCCTACCTTCCCGGTGAAATAGTTCCTTGTTCACCATTTATCTATCATTTATGCTTTCACCTCAGCATTAATATTTAAGTATAAGATAATTAATACAAGGTATCCTGTTATAATGTAAAATCACTATATCAGTATCTGACCTGTTTCTTGAATAGCAATTGCATATATAATTTTTAAAATAAAATTATAGTGCTATGAAAACCAATGATGCATATTGAGTGTGTGGGCAATATTGTATCAATGAACAAGAGAATCAGAGACAATTTTCTGTACATCGAAATGTATATTGTCCTTCATAAATTGTGAAGTTGCCATTGCAATGTGCCTACCCAGTGGGAACTATGTTTTCCCACCCTCTCTTACACTCAGGTGGCCATGTGAGTGGCTCTCATCTACGGAATATGAGTCCAAGCGCCATGTGTCACTTTTGGACAAGAGTTGCTAAGAAGCAAGTTTGCCTTCTCTGACCTCTCTTATCCTCTTTAGCAGATAAATGCACAGGACACGGAGGGTTTAGAGATTATTGGTCCACAATATGAAAGAAATCTGGGTCTCTGAGTCACTGCAGGGAGACAAGCTAATTAGGAGCATTTACACTACTGATTTCTTACACAATGAGATTCAACATCTATTATGTTTAGTCCTTGATATCTTAAGGTTTATTTGTTACAGCAGCTGGTATTACCCTAATAGACTAAAAAAGTGAATACAATTGCCTAGTCTCAATTTCCTCCCAGTGATGCAGAGACAATAAAAGCCACCTCAGAATACTGTTGTGAGAGTAAATGAGATAACAAATACATACATAAGCAGTCAGTCTGGCTCTTGGTGTTCTACAGGTACTCATTAAATAATAAGTACAATGTCACTTGTGCCTTAATTTTCCATCACTCCTCCCATCTAGGTGTAATGGTAATCCTTCAAAAAAGATTATAAGTAATTTTGTAAAATAATAATAACGTTTAATTGCTGTAATTGATCCCTTTCTTTTTGGACACTAGGGGAAAATGTTAATTTAATACAGCAGACCACCATTCACGCATCCCCCCGACACACAAACATGAACACATAAACAACAAAAACATAAAACCTTCCTTTCCAGCCAATAGTGTTTGCAACTGCCACAGGTCTGATTTGAAAGTAACAGTGGAAAGATTAGAAAAAATAAACAACAGAATGCTCACACCTAATAACTCTTATTATTAGTTTCCCTCTCATTATTGCCACTCGAGGACACGTCAGCCTAAGGCTTCAGAATAAAACACACACACAAGCAAAAAACACACACAAAAAATAAAATTGCACACCACCACCACCAACTAAGGATTGTTTCCTTGTTTTGATCTTGATTGCTATAACTGCATCCATCTGTCTCAGCAGCTTCAATCAAGATAATGAATTTTGTGGAAAAATCGTTAAAATATAAATTCCTATGCTATTTTGAGAGAATGTATGCCCATGAAGAGTACTTATGAATTTTAAACTTATGCTGATTGCAAATTTCTCTTGCACTGTATGACCATTAGGATATATGTAATTTAGTTTTTAAATTGTTTTTAAAAAGTCCATTTTGTACCCAGGCAATACAGTCTCATAGATTAGCTGAAACACTGGGCATTGTCTTGTCAGTTCTTTGCTCAGTTTACACCATACCTGGAAGTCAACTGTCCCCTGCAGAGGTGGGTCATCCCCAAAGGCATAATGGATTTGTCTGTTGTGATCAAGTCCCAAACATGTCTGGTCAGTCAAACTAAAATGGAAAGACAGTCTGTACATTATGCACAGTGCTGATGCTTATGAGGCATTTTAGTTTTTAAAAAATTATGTGCTATTTTAATCTTGACTATGATATAAATAATACTAAATAATTTAGAAAGTATAAAAAAGAAAATTTCCCACTTCAATATTCAAAACCAACTACTGTCAGCAGGTTTGAATTATTCCTCACTATGTGTGTTTTGTCCAGACTATGTGCCACTTTTTACACCATGACATGTAAAGTCATAATTAGGTGTTCTCCAAAGATCACCTTAGCAGATGGTTTACAATTATTAGAAGAGTAAGAAATTTACTTTCCAGAGCCACTCTGTGTGCCACCAGCAGAACTGGTATTATAGAGCTCATGCTGTGTGGTTGAGGATTTTTCTTTAAAAATAAATAAATAAATAAAACCCTTGCAATAAAAATGTTATATGTTCAGGCCCAGGAGCATGCTGGGTGAGGTCAATTTCTCAGTCTTTTCTCCCCATGGAAAACTACCAGATACCATCCCCTATGGAGTTACTGAAAAAGCACATGTGTACATTCTCTCCCTAGACATCTTCCAAATCTTTGTGTGTGAAAGAAAATTTCCCAGCACAGTTCTGCTTGTTTTCAGGTTCTGTCCTGATAAACAGAAGAAAATGATGCCTGTAACAATAATAAATGCCAGAGAAGGAGAAAAATTTTTGTCCCAAAGTCTCAGACTATGGTAGGTGGTATCTTTGAAGGAACAGAGAGACAACTCTTGGGAGTAGAAGCTTAGGAACTTTCTGGATCATGTGGCAAGCCATTTATAACTAGGGGCATTGACTGAAAACCACTTAAAATATGTAAAATAAAACAGTATTAAAATCATATCTTAAGTGATTACATTGTATAAGATTAATGAAATAATTGGGGGAAATCATTTGGGTAAAAACAAGTTAAAAATGGAAGAACCCATGTATATCAGTTTCCTGGGATGGCTGTAACAAAGTACCACAAACTGGGTGACTTAAATAACAGCAATTTATTGTCTTGGTTCTGGAGGCTGGAAATCAACACGTCGGCAGGGTTGGTTATTTCTGGGGGCTTTGAGGGAGAATCTGTTCCGAACAGTCCTCTCTCCCAGCTTCTGTCAACCTCAAGTTGGACTGTAGATGGCATTTTCCCTGTGTCTTCATGGCCTCTTCCTCTCCATGTGTCTGTCTCTCTGTCTAAATTTCCCCTTTCCTTAAAGGTCATAATCACATTGGATGAGGGCTAACTCTAATGACTTCATCTTAACTTGACTTTCTGCAAAGACCCTATTTCCAAATAAGGTCACATTCACAGACACTGGGGGGTTAGGACCATTTTTACACCCTTTGAAAATCAGTAAAATAAAGTATATGCCTATGGCATTTTAATACCTGTTTTAAAATACTGTGCTATATCACACAACTAGCACACTGTCTATATCAGGTTTTTTATAATAATAATAACCAAAACCAACAAAAAGCCCCCAGAGGAACTTTAGGGGCATTAACCTAAGACATTTTCTGCTATTTTTATGTATTAGTTTCACCATCAATAAGACATGTTTGTTGACAATCATTCACTCAGAAAATTACACATATAACTTACAATAAAAGAGGTTTTTCTTTTCTTTCCTTTTAGTCAGTAAGCTGAATTTTTAGATTTTCTCCTTTTTTATGGATCAACTGGCAGCAATTTCTATATAGAGCTTTTTAAAATTCAGGGTCTATCTGCTGTCTTTATCTCAGCAATTATTTTACTAACACAAAGAAGTGAATTGCCAAGTGGTTTTAATTCTATTCTTGGATCTGGATGAACAGCACTATTCTATAAAGGCATTTTGAGTTTGGCTTAGGACACACAATCTTGGAATATGGCAGTCAATGTCACTGGTGCTCCAGAGATCTCAAACAGCACCTTTTACGACTTCTTCATTTTGCAGACCACTTGAACCCCCCCATAAGAACCTAAGTCCCCACTAGAACACCAGGATTTGGAAAGTCCTGAGATATCTCTTCTACAAGACATGGAAAGCACATGTCAGCTGGGAGCGAGAAATTAAAATTTGCTGACATTGCATACTCTGCCTAAAATCTAGAACTTCATACACCCTTCTCAGTTTATGTCAGAATAGCCTTTCAGACCCAAAGCAAAGTACAATTTTATGATTTGCCTTTATAAAGGTTCTGTGTTTTTTTTTAAACAACTTTTCTGAATGAACTTGCATCTTTAAAGCTGGAATTATCTCAACTTTCTCATGAGCAGTAAGTTGTCAGAAAAAAATCACAAATCATTTTTTTGATGGGCTTGACAATTCTATTTTCCATGGGCTTTGCTGTTATTATGATATGATACAGGTGCAGGTACACATAGATATTTATGTGCATACACACCTCAACCAAGAAGAAGAAGAGATGGGATGGAAGGGAAGGGGAAGTGTGGTGAGTAAAATTCTGTGAAGGTGGTCAAGATGCCCAGACTGGTGCATACTCTTGTGTAATCCCTTCTTCTGGAGTATGGGCAGGACCCACAAATGTGAAAGGATATCATTTTCATAATTAGGTTACTTTGTAAGGCAAACGTGAAGATAATTTTGCAGAAGTAAATGAAATCCCTAATCTGTTGACTTCGACCAAATCAAAGGGAAGATTATTCTGGATGCCCCACTCTAGATATTTGAAGTACTAGACAGCTTCTCCTGCTGGCTTTGAAGGAGCAACTATTCTGTTGTACAGAGGGTCTGTGGCAGGAAATGAAGAGTGGCTGTTAGGAGCTAAAAATGACCCCCAGCCAACTGCCAGCAAGAGAAGGGAGCCATCAGTTCTACAAATGTGAGGAAAGGATTTCTGCCAGCAAACTAAGAGCATAGAGAAAGACTCTGGGCCTGAGATCACACTGACCCCCATGCCAACACTTTGATTTTGACCTGGGAAACCCTGACCCGAAGACTCAGCTAATCTGTGGCTGTGATTTCCTGATCCCTGGAAATTGAAAGAATAAATGTATGTTACTTGAAGCCCTTTAGTTTATGTGGCAATAAACAAGGAATACAGGAAGTCTTAGAGGAGAAAGATCCTGGAGAACAATGGAAGGAAAATTCATTCAACAGATGATGTTCACCTTTCTCATCCACTGTTTTAAGATTTCCCATTGTTTGGCAAACAATACTGACTGGGCCAGGAGGAACACACCTGGGTATCCGGAAATATCTTAGTATATCTCTCCCTTTGTCCCAGTGGCATTTTTTTTTTACAATGATGACTGTTACTATGGCAACATCACAAGATTCCAAATGATTTTTCTGATTCGTTGAAACAGTGAATTAAGGCATGTAGTGAGCAATGCTTAGGTTCAGTGAATGCTCCAATCACTGGCTGCAATAAACCTGCTTCCATTGCTCCAGCTGCTACCTAAAAGCCTGTTGGTAAAAACTTCAAAATAGATGCAATAGTTTTTACATGTATAAAAGAGTCATATCCACCATGAGAAGTACAGCTGTCCATATTACAGATAGCTAATTACAATCACTGAAATAATTCTTCTTGAAGCTATCTTAAAACTTAACTCCAGTGAAACAGTTTCAATTATCTTTAGTTGACTATCAATACAGTAGCAAGAAAAGTCATTCAGGTATTTAGTCTTTAGCTAATTGTTTCCATTACACAACTGAGCACTTCTGTTAGGAGACTTATTTTAGCAAAACTAAAAAAATTGACTGAATCTAAAGGTTTTAAAAAGCTAAACAGAGCTCCCAAACAAGTGAGGTGTCATTTTGACAGACACCTGATCACAATTTAATAAGAACTTGATCCTTAAAATATTCCTAACCATTAGATTAAAAAGGAAGAACAATGCAGTAAAGCCTCTGAGAGGCTTCTCATAACCTCTGAGTGCACATGTCATGACTTCTGGGAAAGCCATACATGTCCCCAGGCCCAGAGGGTGAACTGTAATCAGTCTAAGCCAGCAGTTATCAGTCTTTACCTCTCAGCTGCATCTCTTGGAGAGCTCATTAAAAACAGCCTGCAAAGCCCAGCTCCAAGAGTTTCTAACACAATAGGCTTGAGATGTAGTCTAAGAATATGCATGTTTAACAAGTTCCTGGGTGATACTGATGGTACTGGTCCAGGGACTCAAATCTGAGAACCATTCCAACCGTTTTTCCACCCAGTAAGTGATTCATTTAAATGGAGGCCTCTGATACCTCTGAGCATTAAAGTGGGAAAGCAAATCTTTCCAAAGATTCAGAAAGATTTTCCAGGATGAGAACTGAGACATATGGCAGACTTCCTCTCTTTCTTGCTTCTGAACTTTGTCGACTTCATTTGATGCCTAGAACTTGGGCGTTTATCTATGGAAGAGTCAGGTTAAAAGAACAATCCAACAGCAGGTTGGAGAGGTAGAAAGAACCTGGATCATGAAGCTGTTGAACTGCTGAGCTGACCATCCCTACAACACTCTACCTCTGAACTTGGTATTGTACGTGATTTATTTGCTTTATGCCACTGTTGGTTCAGTTTTCTGTTACTCAGAGTCTAAATCTCCACAACAGAATCATCAAAAATTGGAATAATCTGTCATTAAAGTGTTTGGATTAAATAAGAAAAAATCATCATTAATTAGAATTATTATATGCCCCACACATTATTCACATCCTGGGTCCTACTGCCTTAGATATTTAAATAATCAGTCTCCTGTTGTGAAAACTGATCACAATTCAAACACTATTTTGATGAATTATGAGAACTGAAGGAAAGAGTGGAACAAAATAAAATTATTAAAATGTACAACTAAACTTAGAAATATATTTCAAAATATTAGTATTCCAGACATTTCTGAGTATATGCATTACTGTCACTAGCGGGAAGGCTAAAATGAATTAACTTATTAAAATTAAGGCATGTGACAGTTGGCTTGTAAAGAGTTTTTTATGTCATTTTACTTTTATTCAAGGTTAATTAACAGTTTTATTCAGGTGATTCAGAGGCTTCAGGCAGCCTATTTTGCAGAAGATTTAGCACCTGAGTGTCTGCCTGCCCTGCCCTCTCAAGAACCTAATCCTGCCAATGGAACAGCAGAATTCATCCTTTATGTCAAAATGGGTCTGGGCTTTCAGTTTCAAGTCCATGCTGGAGCTCCTGTTCTCATTAAGAATTCTTTGGGCTGTGTATTTCACAATGGGATATCTGGCTTTGTACATTTTGGTGAAGACCTCATCCTGGGGACTCCAGCTCCTCAGCCTAGTAACCCGTAGGTCATGGGTGAGTTTTGCAGGAAGCAAGGACTTCTTAGGCTATCCCTGTGGTGGAGGTTTTCCAGGTCAAGGCATTATAAGGGGGCTTCTCTTCCTTGAAACCCCTTTCCCAAAGTGACAGCAGACACCACATCCTTTGTTGAAATGTAGCTGTGCTGATCATTCTGCTCCCTGTGGCCATAGCACACAGCCACTGCCCAGCCCAGGCTGCCAACAGCTCTTGGGCCAGATCAGGCCAATGCCAGCTCCAGGCCAGCACCAGCATGAGGCGGTGCATCCTGGGTAGCAGAGTCCTCAATGCTGCCTGGCACGCCTGTCATTTTGTCATTTCATTTGGAGCCTACTATGACAAGGCCTACCTTGCAATCCTAAGGCCCAGATATTTGTAAATGAAAATCCACCAGGCAATCAGTTTATTATTTTAATTCATCCAAAGTATATCAACCCCACCTGTGGGAAAGACCCTAGAAAGTTTATCATGAATCCTCTACTATAGGAAAAACAACAGGAACGTCATCTTGAGTTCTGTTCTAGGTAGTTTGGTTACTGTAATGCTAAAAGAACTTCATTACCAAGCAGCTCAGGGGCTTTCCAGGAGGTTTAGACATACTAATTAGTGTTTCCTTCCTTCCTTCCTTCCTTCCTTCCTTCCTTCCTTCCTTCCCTCCCTCCCTCCCTCCCTCCCTCCGTTCTTTCTTTATTTCTCTTTCTTTTTCTTTATTTCTTTCCTTCTAATTTTTGTGAAGAAAGTAGTTTAGTTATTCTGTCTAGAATTGTCAAAAATGATGTCAAGGCCAGGTGCTGTGGCTCATGCCTTGTAATCCCCGCACTTTGGGAAGTCGAGACAGGAGGGTCACTTGAGCCCAGAAGTTTGAGACCAGCCTGGGCAACATAGCAAGACTCCAACTTTATAAAAAAATTAATGGTGACAAATACACCTATGTAGAGTCAGAGAGATGGAGGAGTTGATCTGCTGAGATACATTTAGATAAGTTCCATCACTTTAAGAAAACACTTTATTCTGAAGTCTTTTCAAAGGCAAAGTTTTCTTTTGATCTCTGTGTATCACTGCCTCTTTGTTCTCTATTGCAAGTTATTTTCACAGAATTTCTTTGGCCATAAACAGAAGAACTGTATATACTTATAAAGTACAAAGAAATTTTGGTTAATCAGTACAAAAAATAGTTATAATGAATAAATAAGACCTATATTTGCTAGCACAACAGAATGACTATAATAAAAACTAATTTAATTGCACATTTTAAAATAATTAAAGGAGTATAATTGGATTGTTTGAAACACAAAGAATAAATGCTTGAGGGGATGTATACACTATTTACCCTGATGTGATTATCATGCATTGCATGCCTGTATAAAAATATCTTAAGTACCCAATAAATATATACACTTACTATGTACCCATCAAAATTAAAAACTAAAAAAAGAAGTCATTTGAAACGTGGTTTTCAAACTGTTGCTCTACAAAAGAATTTAGGCATTACCAAAAGAATAAAGAATAAAGCATCTTCCACCGAATGATGACTATCTAAACTGCCTGAGAAACCTACTCAGTGAGCCTACTATATGTATGTACTACTATTACCATAATACTTTATTGTGTGTGCTTTTTCTTTTAAAAAAGTCTACTGTTAAGTAATGAAAATGCAGCACCAAAGTTGATAGAATATCAGGCAATGTAAAAGTTTTAGAAATAAATTTACTTTTATTCATTGCTTCTCTAGACTCTAATGTTTAAGTTTTTCAGAATGTGTCTTATTTCCAGTTCGTACTTGTGCCACTTCTTCCAGTAACTTTGAAAAGTTTTGATCACTTATTCTCCTTTGACAAAAAGATGTGCATTTTTAAGTTAATTTGTCTTTAAATGAAATATATGTTTTATTTTAGAAGCAATACTCAGAATATTAGAAAACAAGTGGAAGAAAATATAAAAGAAAACCATTTATACCCTCAATATCCCAAAATAGCCAATACTAATTTATATTTTGACAAATTACCTCAAAGCCTTTTTTTTTTCTTTTTTTGGGGGGGGCGGGGGGGTTGGAGTCTTGCTCTGTCACCCAGACTGGAGTGCAATGGTGGGATCTCGGCTCACTGCAAGCTCCGCCTCCTGGATTGAGGCCATTCTCCTGCCTCAGCCTCCCGAGTAGCTGGGACTACAGGTGCCACCATGCGCGGCTAATTTTTTTGTATTTTTAGTAGAGACAGGGTTTCACCGTGTTAGCCAGGATGGTCTCGATCTCCTGACCTCGTGATCCATCTGCCTCGGCCTCCCAAAGTGCTGGGATTACAGGCATGAGCCACCCCACCCGGCCACCTCAAAGCCTTTTTCTGCTGATTTTAATCTCTTCATTTTTCCAAATTTACCAATTTAGGTTCATTCTCTGGTAATGGTTTCTCACTATCCCTAGCTATTTTCTCTATGTCTGACTATTGACCATCGGTAGTCTTCAGCTTCTGACTTTAAGCCTCTTGTAGTCTCACGTAGTACACCCTCAGGTTAATATGATCAATGAGCTGATAAATCCCAAATAAATATCTTCATTTACATAACATTTTAATCATTACATCCATTTTTCTATTTGCTTACTACATAGCTCCACCCAAGTGTCTTCAAACAGAAACATCCAAGCTTGCCCTTTCTTCTTTACTCTTCTAAGATAACTTTGGTTGCAAATAAGAAAAAAAAAAAAAATCAAACTTGTGGATCCAGGATAGGATCAGAAACTCCAGTACTGTTACTAAGTTGACCTGATCGTGCTCTACCTTCCAGTTCTGCTAGTTCCATTTTATTTTATTTTATTTTATTTTATTTTATTATTTCTTAAGGTTTACCTTTGTATAGATAGTCATTTGTGGTTACTAATGGCTGCCACCATCTTTCTCCAATACGTGCATCTGGGTCCTACTCAAGCAGAAAATCTAGGGCAGAGCTGTGCTGCTATGATGGAGGTGATTTTCCCAGCATCCTCAGCAGAGCCCTGAGAGGCATTCGACAGGACTGGCCTAGGTCACATGTCTAACATTGAGCCAATCACATTGGCCAGAGGAATCCAATGGGCAGCTCTGTTCTCCTCAGGCCTGGCCTCACCCTTCTCAGGGTTCTTGGATACCTTCTCACGGACTGAAAGTGGGGAGGGAGAGACAAAACCCAGATAGAAATCAAGCAGATGCTGAACAGGAACAAATACCATTTCCCTCTCTCCTTTAGTTAATGGCACTCGATTGCTCAATTCTAAAAATTGACATGATATGAAATGCCTAAGTCTTTCTCCCCATTGTGGCCACATGGTCAACAACTTTTTCACTTCTATTCCTGCAATATCATATGAAGTCATTCCCTTTCTGCATTCCCATGGCTGTCTCACACCTGGCTTTCACAGATCTTCACAACTGATTCTTCCTGCAGCTGGCGGACAAACCCAGCATTCACTGGGCCTGCAGAGTGATGTATCTAAGTGTAAGTATGATTCTGCACTTCCCCGCTGAGTGGCTCCCATTGCCTTCCAGACAAGTGCAGCGCCTCAGTGCTTCCCTTCAGGGTGCGTGTCCTCATCCAGTTTTGCAGCACCACTTTGATCATATTCCTTCACATACACTTTGTTACAGGTACATTGGCTGATTCTGAGCGCCCCAAACAGGACATTGTCTCCTATGCCATTCTCCATTGCAGCGCCTGTTTTCTCTCCTAGAATATCTTTCTTTCCTAGCTCCCTGCTTTCTACCATTTCTCACCAGCAGTTGAGACAAGCTAATTCCCACTGTATTTGTTTCCTGTTCCTGCTGTAGTAAATTACTATAAACTTAGTGGCTTGAAACAGCACAAACTTATCCTCTGACAATTCTGGATGACAGAAGTTTCAAATGAGTCTTGTGGGGCTAAAATCAAGGTGTCAGCAGAGCTTCATTCTTCCTCGAGGCTCTAGAAGAGACTCTGTTCCTTGCCTTTTCCAGATTCTAGAGAGCGTCTGCCTTCTCGTGGCATCCTTTCATCTGCAATGCCGGCAACAGCATCACTCTGCCTCTGCTTCCATCTCACACTTGCTTCTTTTTTACTTTTCTATTTGTAATTTTTATGGGTACATAATACTACGTATTTATGGGGTTCATGTGAAATCTTGATACAAGCATACAATGTGCAGTGATCAAATTAGGATAATTGGGTATCCATCACCTCAAGCATGTATCATTTCTTTGTGTTACAAACATTCGAATTCCACTCTTCTAGTTATTTTGAAATACACAATAAATTCTCGTTAGCCATAGTCGTACCTTATTGTACCACTGAGCACTAGATCTTATTCCATCTGTGTGACTGGATTTTGGATCTATTCACCAACTGCTCTTTATTCCTTCCCCCCTCCTCTACCCTTCCCAGCCTCTGGTAACCATCATTCTACTCTCTGTCTCCGTGAGATCAACATTTGTAGCTCCCACATGTGAGTGAGAATATGCTATATTTGACTTTCTGCATCACATCTGCATCGACTCTCCTGCCACTCTCTTTTGCTTGTGGAGATCCCTGTGATTACCTTGGATCCACCCAGGTCATTCAAGATAATTTCACCCATCTCAATATCCTTAACTTAATAATTTCTACAAAGTCCTTTTTGCAAAGGAACATATTCACAGGTTCCTGAGATTAGGAAATGATCATTTTTGAGGGATCATTATCCTTTCTACTACACCCATATATCTTTTAAGAACCAGCTGCAGCATGACCTGCTTCTACAAGTATGTTCTGACCTCAGGTCTATTTTGAGTTTCCTCTGGTTACTTGCTTACCACTCTGCATTCCTCTACTCAAGCCCTCAACACACACTGTCTTTTACTCTAGTGATAACGCCCAACTCTGTGTCTGGCATAAACAAGGAGATTAATACATGTATTATAATTCTACAGTCCTCTGACCATCAACCTAAAAGATCAATAATTTTTAACTAATTCCTGTGTCCCAAGCTAATCTTAATGTGGGCAGTGTGAGTTACAGTTAAATTATTTTATATTTGAATGGCATTTGGACAAAGTTCACTTTACTTTTTACTAAATTTCAAACACACAAATTTGATTTCTGACTTTCAGTATTTCATATGACATTTCATGTCAACAAAGAAACAGAAACACTAAATCTTTAAACAAAGCTTAAAGTTACGTCTTGCTTTCATCTGTTCTGACAGTTATCACTAGTTCCAAGTGCTTCCTAGGAAAGAAATTCTAGGAAAAACAACGAAAGAAATGGTGGAAAGTACACAGTAATCCAACTCATAAATATGTGTATGACAGGAGTGTGCCTTGGCTTCAATACTCTCCAACATTGACTCAGATGTTCCTTCTTCATCCCCTCTTAGAGCCCTGTTTTGCCATCTGACAGAGTTACTTCTCAACTCTCGAAGCACACGTGGATCTAGAGATGCAATGGTTGTGGTTGTCATGTGAGTAACTGTGTGAGGCCTGTGGCCAAATGACACGTAAGAAACCCAATCACCACCACTATCTCCTCTCTCTCATTGGAAGCTTTGAAGCAATCTCAATCACATAAGGTGTAACATGGTCATAATTCACAGGAGAATACTTAAAGCTTAATGAACTACTTGTCAAATGATAGAAAAATCAGTCTGGAGGAATGGTCCATAGATGGTTTTGAGTAAGGAAGATGTGGCATCCCCAGGAGTTTGCTGAAGAGGAAATCTGGCAAAAAAGTGTAAGAAGACTGTGCAGACGGTCCTCATGATATTTCAGTGGAAATAATGTTTCATTATATTAAAAGACTCAGTGTGGGTAACAGTGAGAACATCACGGGTCAGATTTCTCTAATGACACAGTCCACAAAAGAGAAAGTGGTCCTGTTGTGAGTGGATGTGTTTTTCTAATTAACCTGCTTGGAATTGCTCCTCACCACAGCAAGCAAATACCTGGAATTCTTCGTTCCTGATTGTGATCATAGAACCTTTATGTATGGTTGTCAACAATATTTTTATGTTGCCTAATGTCTACTTCCATAGCAAACAGCAGATGTCTTGGTCTAGCTCTTATTTGCGCCACTCATTATAGTAGCCAAGTATATATCTGTCTAATGGTGTGTGTGTGTGTGTGTGTGTGTGTGTGTGTGTGTGTGTGTGTGTGTGTGTGTGTGTGTGTGTGTGTGTGTGTGTGTGTGTGTGTGTGTGTGTAGTCGTAGTAGTAGTAGTAGTGCTTTGGTTTCAGCTCATGGGCAATAAAATAATACTTTTATTGACCAGGGTACTGACCCATATATGCTATCTCTTTCAATCATACATTTTGATTCCATAGATTAATAGAAAACAGGAACATTACTTCATACTCCATAAATTTATACAATTATAAATTGTCAGTTTATGAGAAAAACAGGATTTTTCTGAAAAGCTGTCATTTTATAAACTATATAACACATACAAATCGCAGTCAATTAGAACTGAACTACACATTTTCAGGTAAAACTAACCCTCCCTATAAATCTGTCTTCTTAAGTTCACTGGCTGCTAACCAACCATACGGCCTTCTGTCTCACTCTGAAATCATTTAGCATTTATAGAGAAGACAATTGAGTATCTGTCCATCCCAATCACCTGCAAAAAATACTCATCAGATTGTGATTTTTACCCATGATTATCACTATTGAAGATTATAATTAGGAAAGGTTTTGCTTGTTTGTTCATTTGTTTGTTTTGATTGGAATGTCATTTGGTGTTAGAAAAAAATGAAGTGTGAGAGTATTTGATTTGCATTTAATATTTAGCACATAGTTTGACATGCTGCCTCTTATTTCTACCTTAACTTTTATCACAACCATGCAGAATTTATTTTGGATATATAATACAAGGCTGGTTGAACATCTGAAAACTATACAATGAAATCCATCATAATTATAGAAATTGAGACCAAAAAGGCACTTGACAAAATTCAACACCTATTCATGATTAAAATCTCTCAGCAAATGAAGAATATAGGGAAACTTCTACAACTTGCTAAAAAACATCTACAAAAACCCTACAGCTAACATTGTACTTACTTGTGAGAAACTGGATGCTTTCTTCCTAATGTAGGGAACAAGGGAAGGGTCTCCCTTCCTATTTGACATCACATTGGAAGTCATAACTACTGTAGTAAGATTTCAAAAAGAAATAAAAAGTATACAGATGGGGAAGAAATCTATCCTTTTTGGTAGATGGCGTCATTCTCTGTGTAGAAACTCGAAGAATAGATCAAAAAATAATCCTGAAACTAATAAGTAAATATGGCAAGGTTGTAGAACACAATGCTTTCCTATATGCCAGAAGTGAGCAACTGAAATTTGGAAATAAAAACACAATCTCATTACCAAAAAGGAAAAGAATTAAGTTCTTAGGTAGAAACCTAACAAAATATATACTAGGTCAATTAATAAAAGGTTACAAAACTTTGAAAAAAGAAATCGAAGATCTAAATAAATGTAAAGTTACTCAGTGTTCATGGAAGGGAAGACTTAGTATTGTCAAGATGTCATTTATTCCTAAATTGATATATGGATTCAACACAGCCTTCATCAAAAGTCCAGAAAGGTGTCTTTATAGATATTGGCAAACTGATTTTAAAGCTTATATGGAAAACAAAAGAGCTAGAATGGCCAACACCATACTAAAAATGAAAAAAGTTGTACTCACACTACTCAATTTCAAACCTTACTATAAACCTACAATATCAAGACAATGTGATACTGGCAAAAGAATAGACACATAGATCAATTTTAAAAATAAAGAGCCCTGCAATGAACATAGGTGTGAATGTATATTTGCAATAGAACAATTTATATTCTTTTGGGTATATACCCAGTAATGGGATTGCTAGGTGAAATGGTATTTCTGGTTCTAGATCTTTGAGGAATCATCAGACCATCTTCCACAATTGTTGTGCTAATTTACATTCTCAACAACAGTGTAAAATCATTCCTATTTTTCTGCAACCTCACTAGTATCTGTTGTTTCTTGACTTAAGCCATTATCCTCAGCAAACTAATGCAGGAACAGAAAACCAAACACAACATGTTCTAACTTATAAGTGGGAGATGAACAATGAGAACACGGGGACACAGGGAGGGGAACAACACACACTAGGGCCTGTTGGGGGATGGGTTGAGTGGGGAGGGAGAGCATTAGGAAAAACAGCTAATGCATGCTGGGCTTAATACATAGGTGATGGGTTGCTAGGTGCAGCAAACCACCATGGCACACTTTTACCTATATAACAAACCTGCACATCCTGCACATGTACACCAGAACTAAAAATAAAAATTTTTTAAGAAGAGCCCAAATAAAGAACCACACAAATATAATTAGTAAAACTTGGACAAATGAACAAAGGCAATTCAATGAAGAAAAAGGATATTTTTCAACAAATGTTATTGGAATTACTGTATATCCTTATGCAAACAATGAACCCAGAAAAAGAAAGACCTTATGACTTTTACTTAAATTAACTCAAAATAGACCAAAGACCTGAATGTAAAATGCAAAACTATAAAATTTTTTGAAGAAAACACAGAAGAAAAATCTGTGTGACCTAAGTTTGATGATAAGTTTATAAATGCAAAACCAAAAACATAATTCATGAAAGAAAAAACTGGTAAATTGAATTGTATTAAAATTTAAAACTTTTAATCTGCAAAAGACACTCTTAATAGCCTGGAAAGACAAGCTATAAACTGGGAAACAAAAATTGCAAAACATATCTAATAAACCTATCCAAAATATAAAAAGAGCTCTCAAAACTCAACAATAAGAAAACCAACAACCCAATTAAATAATGGGCAAAATATTTGGACACCTCACCAAGGAAGATACACAGGTAGTGAACAAACATACAAAAAGATGCTCAACATCATGTAATTAGGAAATTAAAAATTAAAACAAAAATGAGATGCCATTAACTAAACACCACCTATTATTATCGCTAATTTTTTATAAATAACAACACCAATTGCTCACAAGAATATAGGGAAACAGGAACTCTTATTCATTTCTTGTGGGATTGCAAAATGGCACTTCAGAAGACAGTTTGGCAGTTTCTTACAAAGCTAAACGTGGTATTAACATATGATCTAGTAATCGCACTCCTAGATTTTTACCCAAATGGATCAAAAGCTTATGTCCACACGAAAACCTGCACATAAATGTTTATAACAACTTTATTAATGATCACCAAAAACTGGAATCAGTTTATAGCAGTATGAAGATGGACTAATACAGTTATCAAGAGCAGGTAAAGTCTCAGAAACTTTCTCAGCCGAGAAAAACTTAAGGAGACATGATAACTAAATGTAACTTATATTGGGTGGGATTCTGGAATGGAAAATGGATACTAGGGGAAACATTAAGAAAATCAGAATAAAGTAGGACTTTAGTTGGTAGTAACATATCAATATTGGTTCATTAATAAGAAAAATTTGCCAAACTAATATGACATATTAAGAATAACAGAAACTGGGTGTAGGGTATATGAGAACTCTATAAACCCTTTAAATTTTTATGTAAAACCAAAATTGGTCTAAAATTAAAAGTTTATTTTTTAAAATAGCATTAAAATTGACAAAAAATACATTTTACTCTCCATCTTATGCTATTTGATATAGTTCGGCTGTGTCCCCACCCAAATCTCATCTTGAATTCCCATGTGTTGTGGGAGGGACGTGGTGGAGGTAATTGAATCATGGTGGCAAGTCTTTCCCGTGCTGTTCTGATGATAGTGAATAAGTCTCATAATATCTAATGGTTTTAAAAAGAGGAGTCTCCCTGCACAAGTTCTCTCTCTTTGCCTGCTGCCATCCACGTAAGACAAGACTTGTTCCTCTTTGCCTTCCTCCATGGTTGTGAGGCTTCCTCAGCCACATTGAATTATAAGTCCAATTAAACCTCTTTCTTTTTAAATTGCACAGTCTCAGATATGTCTTTATCAGCAGCATGAAAACAGACTAATACACTATTCTTTTCAATTGGTTCCAACTCAGGTGTTTTATCTACCCCCACTATTCACCATCAAACCCCAACACTCATCTCTACAATGGGGTCTATTTTTGTCTTTGGTGCCTATGATTGAGGAGAAGGTGCCATTTCTTAGGACTGGTTTCTGAGGTACTACCATTCCAGTGATGTTTCCTAGAGCTCAAGGAAGTTAATATGCCTTTGTGTTGAAACTTAGGACACTACTTGCATTCTTAGTTAAACCAGGAACAGTAAATCAACAAATTTTAGTTATCAAACTATAAATTAAAATGGAATATACAAAAAGTTAATACAGAATACAGAAACTTGGCCAGGCATGGTGGCTCATGCCTGTAATCCCAGCACTTTGGGAGGCTGGGAGGGGCGGGTCACTTGAGGTCAGGAGTTCAAGACCAGCCTGGCCAACATGTGAAACTGCATCTCTACTAAAAAATAATAATAATAATACAAAAATTAGCCAGGCATGGTGGCATGTGTCTGTAATCCTAGCTGCTCAGGAGACTGAGGCAGGAGAATTACTTGAACCTGGAAGGCAGAGGTTGCAGTGAGCCAAGATCTTCCCACTGCACTCCAGCCTGGATGACAGAGCAAGAATACATCTCAAAAAAAAAGGAATAAAGAAATTTGGTTTTTCTGAAACATTTCAGTCCATTTATCACTCTAACCATTCTTGTGTTCCATTTTAAGGGACTAGACAAAAAAGCTGAAATTTTAATCACCAGTCTATTTTGATACAAATATTTATGACACTATGGTTTATTCAGTGGGCATCCAAGTTTTTTAAAAGAAATGTTTCAACAAATTTCTATTACTTACCTCATTTTGATATCTGAGATTTCTTGTAGTTCATTAAAGTTAAGTCAATGTGCCTGTGGTACTACTTTATGTTTATGAAAAATATGAACATACCCAACTGCAAAAATTGCGTAAGCCACTTGACGCTGAGTTTGTGGTTGATGACGTTGGATTTTCTTATAACAATCAATGACATGAAAGATACTCCTCAAGCTCAGTGGAGAGGAAATTCTGAAAAATTCTCCTAGATATTTTATGCTATTATTAGGCTTATAACATCCTTTCTTTACACAAGTTCTATTGTTATATCTGCCATATCTTTCCTTGACTTGCATGGCTGATTTTTTGGAAGAAAAAATAGTCATTAAAAATGTATCTAAATGACATCTCCTAAGCTAGAAAAACTACATCATTTTCTCTCAGATCTAGAGACTAGCACAATTGCTGCTTATTTCTTGCTTTAAAAGACTCTCATTACTATGGACAGCCATGTGTCAGTTAGAACATTTGTCGAGAATCACTGGTAAGAAATCATCTAAGCTGTTGACTAAATGCTGATTCATTTGTTACTCAGCTGTGTACAGAGGAATCACAGCCAACTGGTGATTATTCAGCTCTTTAGTTTAGCAAATACCTGAGTACCTACTTCTGTACCACGTGCTCTCACTATATCACAGAGCAGAGGTCAGCAATGGTCTTTGCTAAAGGGACAGACAGCAAATATTTCAGGCTTTGCGGACCATAAAAAAAAATCTGTCACTACTGCTCAACTCTGTTGTATCATAAAAGCAGCTAGAGAAAATATGTAAAATAATGGATGTGGCTGTATTGCAATCAAACTGTATTTACATCAGGCCGGATTTGGCCTGTGAGCTATAGTCTGCCAATTGCCCTCATGGAGCAGGGAGAATGGGACAGAGAATCGAGATGGCAGAAACTGTTTATTTACTCTTTGAAGTCTACAATGTACTTTGTTTCTTTCTCTGCCTGGAAAATTCCTTTTCATTTTTCCATGCTATCTCACATATTCTTTTCTTCCATGAAGTTATTCTCAGATTCACCAGATAGTTTTCTGGATTTTCACTGTACTATTATGACTACTAATTTTCAACTCTGCTACTCTTGCTAAACAATCGGCTCCTTGGGGAAAAAAGCACCTCTGTGACCCAATTAAAGGCATATTGTATACAATATGGCCAGTTCCCTTGGAGTTGAGCGACTTGGTGGCCCTTCTTGGGGACAGGAAAAATATCTCATCTCTGTATCCTCATCATAGTAGAGTGTCATTATTTAATGAACAAATAAATATAAGGAAGAAAGTGATAAGAAAAATAAGCAACATGTTCCATGAACTCAGAAGAATTAGAGAATGCCTTCAACTAGAGGTATACAGAAGTCTGAGTGAGGATATGTAAAGCAGGAAATAGCATCTATTGTAGACCCTGTGTATAGCAGGCAGCGTCCAGCATGGCCTACAATGATCCTTTCCTCTAGATATTCACACCCTGTGCAATCCTCTCATGCTTTTTGGCTGAATATAATGACATAATTACTTACTCAGAATGAATAACATAGATGTGGTGAAAGATCTCTTCTAAGATTAGATTAAAAAGATACTGTGACTTCTGCTTTGATCACGCTCTCCCTCAATCACTCTGAGAGAAACCAGGTGACACATTGTGGGCTGTCTCATGGAAGGGCCTTATGTAAAGGAACTGATGTCTCCAGTGTCTCCAGCCAACCTCCAGCCGGGACCTGAGGCCTTGCAGCAGTCACAGAAGGGAGCTTGGAAGTGGAGCCTTTATGAGTCCAACCTCAAGATGATAGAAGCTCCAGCAGATACCTGGATTGCAACCCTGTGAGAGACTCTGAGCTAGAAATATCCAGCTGTCCTGATCTGGGTTTCTGACTCACAGAAACTCTGAGGTAATAAATGGGTGTTGTTTTAAGCTGCTAAATTTTGAGATAATTTGCTACACAGCAATAGATAACTAATACATCATGTTAAGTATTTTAGATACATTTTCCCATTAAATCCTCACAATAAACTTACAGAGTACACACATTAGTCAATTCTACTGATGCTATGGTTTGGTTGTGGTTTATCCCTGCCAAAACTCATGTTATAATTTGATCTCCTGTATGGCAGTGTTGGGAGGTAGGACCCAGTGGAAGGTGTTTGGGTCATGGAATGGATGGATCCCTCATAAATCCTTCTTATGAGAGTGAGTTCTTACTCTTACAGGACTGGATTAGTTCCTATGAGAGCAAGGTGTTACAAAGAGTCTGGATTCCTTGGTTTCTCTCTTCTACTTCCTCTCTCTCCATGTGATCTCTGTGCACATGCCTGCTCCCCTTTCACATTCTGCCATGAGTTGAAATAGCATGAGGCCCTCACCAGATGCAGCTGCCCAATCCTGGACTTTGCAGCCACCAGAATTATAAGCAAATAAGCCTCTGTTTTTTATAAACTACCCAGGCTGAGATATTTTGTTTTAGCTACACAAGATGAACTGGGACCTCTGATAAGGAAATAAAGGCTCTGGAGACTATAGAGTCTGTCCAAAAATGCCTGGTTAGTGAGTAGCAAACATGCCACTCAAATCTTTGCTCTTTCAGTCACCACACACCAGGATAGGCATGAAATAAGTGAAAAATGAGGCTAGAGAAAGAGATTGCTCTAAAAGTCACCATGCAAAGTCTGCTCTATTTCAGGAGACCCTGAAAAGACATCAGTGATTTTGTCCAGTTCACCATACAAGCAAGACCTACATAGCATGTCATCATGAAATCAACTTTTTTAAGGAGTCTCTCACTATCTCTTTAAATCTGCTCAGTAAGACTATCCTTCTTCTCTGGAAAAAAATGCTGAGTCTCATAACATTTTTGGTCAATCTTAACTGATAGAAATGGTTACTTTGTCTCAGACATAATCTTAATTCAGTGATTAAGTTTATCAGATTTAATACACTGGTCAATCCTTCAACCCTCATCCAAATGTAATAACTTGCCCTTCTTCCAGCAGCAGATGGGCTACTGGGTGCCTGCAGGCAGCATGCAACTGACCTTTTATTTCTACCTTATGATGAGCAGCTGTCTCACTTGCCAGCTGATATTTCTTATCCACCAGGATTGAAGTGGGTAGCAGTGGGAAGGAAGAACATGGTGGTTGGAAAAATTCATCCTGTCTAATACTGTTGGGAGAAGGTTTCGTAATTTCTGGACCTAGAAACTACTTGAAGTTGACTTCTCACATACTTTCTTCAGAGTCTCCTGTGCCCCCACCCACTCCCAACTGCCTGCAACAACCTTGACAGAACCTGGATCTTGCCTTCAACCAGCCTCTCCTCATCCCCAGTCAGCTTCTATCCCTAGCAGTGTTCTTCACACAACTTTACTTGGGTCCCTCCACTCCAACATCTGCTCTCTGGAGTGGAATCCCCTTTCAAATCATCCCAGACTCAAGTTCCTGCTGAAGGGGCTGTGCATTGGCATCCTTGGTATAGCCCTTCACTAGGCTGCAATACACTGCCTCAGCTTGCTCTTGCAGGAGCTAGGGACCATCCTGAAGTATCCTTCAACTTCAGGGAACATGCAGTTCCCCCCATTGAAGCACGCCTGTTTAGTCTTGAAGATCCACCCATCTCTGCTGATTGCCAGAGGGTAGGGCTCACAGCACAGCTCTTTCCGATAATATCCTCAAAATCATCTCCCAACTTCAATCTCCCAGCTCACCAAAACATTCCTTATGGGTGGGGAGTTTCAGATTTATGAAGCTGATCTCTGATATCTCCTTTGAAAATCTGTTTCTAGTCTAGTATATTGCTGAAATTTCAACTTTAACATCGAGTTATAGCACAAGCAGAGTTTTGCTTTAGGGGGATTCATCTCGTGTATGTGAGTGAAATTGAAGTTGAAAGGCACTGAGGGAGGGAGACAAAATAAGCAGCTATTGAAAAATCTAAGCTACAGACAACTGAGGGCTGAACTAGGGCAATTGTAGTGGGAATGAGTATAGAAAGCTTGTTTCAAGAGTCATGGATGAGGTAGATCAGTGGGAACTGAATTAATGTGAATAGAAAGAGGGGCTTGAGAGCTGGAAGGAAAGTTTGGTCAATAATAGAAACCAGAATTCAGAAGGAGTGTATTTGAAGGGATAAATAGGCTGATCAATCATGTCGATCTTTAGGCACTCTTGCAATATGAGATGAAGATAAACATCAGTGAATTAGAAAATGGGCCTTAGAATTCATTAAAATAGCAAAATCATCTGCATGGAGGTAATTATTGAAACCCTAGCAGTCACAAGATTAATGTTACAAAGTAGGTAACAGTAGAAAATGACTAAGAAAGGGAGAAAATGTTCTTTCTCCTTGAGATAACAAGAAGTCTCAGAAAAGTGAAAACCCAGGAAGAAAGCAGGGCTTTAATGAGAGGTAGTCATTAGAGTCAAAAGCTAAAGACAGGTTAAGGAAGAAAACCTCCTGAATATAGCCCTCAGGAAGACGTCCATCACCAGAAATGTTTCAGTGGAGTTATTGAAAGCCAATTCCAAATTCCAACTGTCAGAGATTGAATGAATCCTTAAGAGGTGGAGGCAACAAATGTAGATTTATATTGGGGAATTTGTTAGTGAACAAGAAGAGATCTCTAGAGAAGATAAAAGGGTCTAAGGGACATTTTTAAATAAGGATATTTGAACACATTTGTAGGTAGAAGGGGAAGAGCCAGTGAACAGAAAGTTATTCACTGAAGCAAAAGAGAAGGGTGCTACCAGGGAATCAGGATCCCCAAAGCTGTGCAGCAGGACGGAAGGACAGGCACAGGGAAATGGGCTGGCCTTACAATTACAGACAAGTGCATCTCCTAAACTAAAGGGAAAAAAAAATGTGGGGAGAAATCTCAAGACACAAAAGAAGAAATTTGAGCAAGTCCAAATTAAAAGGTTTCTTTTTAAACTTTCAATAAAGTAGCAGGTGTGGTCATCTGGGAGAGTGAGGAGGTTAGGGGTTGTTTTCTTGCAATGAGTAAAAAATTTCGAAGACTTCACTATGTGGGATGGAATTTTTTAAACACAAAATTAATCAGATACTAATAAAGGATATTTCATAAATACTGATGGTTCAATGGAAACTAACCTCTTCTTCCTCCACACTAACTCCATATTAATATCAATTTCTTTTTTCAAGGTTAACTAATGGATATTAGGCTGTGATTTTCTCTGGAAGTGCTTGTCAATTCAAGTAGAAGAGTGGAGAAAGCAGATAAAGAATTATCCTGGGCAGGCATTTTGCAAAGTAGTTGTGGATGTAGGTCAGGGTGGGGAGAGAGCGACCTCTAAGTGGCTATCCAACCATTGGTCCTGAAAGCAGACAAGGAGGATGAGGTAAGGTGAAGTTCAGCCCACAGGGATATCAGGTGGAGGTGGAAGGACGACAGGTAAGAACCAGAAAGTAGAGTCCCGAAAGAAGAGTTCAAAGTCTTTCGATGTTGGTGGAATCGAGAGCTGAGAAACAAACCGAGAGTTATCAAACAATTAGGAGACCAGAGAAGGCTTAGGTTGTTTATTGTATGTGTGGCTGTTGGGAAGGGGAGCATAACTCCTGATATTCCCCGCCCCAAGGTGGTCTTGCCATTACTCTGCCCCACGGGTGGTGCTGTGACTTTCCTGATTGCTGACTTGGGAAGAAAAAAGTCAAGTGCTTAGGTCAGCTTCTACCCTTCCCCTCTGGGGCACTAGCTCCCCTGAGGAAATGTGTCATCTCTGTCACTCTTCCACAGTTGAGGTACAGCTGGAATCAAACATTTTCTGCAACTGGCCAGTTAATTGCAACCTGTTCTGTGGTTCTGGTCTATTTGACCCTCATGCCAAACTACATGTTCCAACTTGGCAGTTACCAATTATTTTATTTTCCATGGGTCACTTGCGAGGCAGGAGAAAGAAGTGAATTTTTTTATGGATGCATCTGGGGGACTGTTAACAGCCTACTGAGACCTCCTGACATCTGGAATTCTTCTGGTTTATTTCAGTTAGAAGCTGAATATAAAAGAGAACCCCACTTAAACACTCTCTTGTTCCTTTCCATCCCCACTTCATATACGCCATGTGCTTAATCTGAGGGTCGCGACTGGTTCTCTGATGAACGGCCAGCCGTGGGCAATGCAGGATATCAAAGCCAGCCACAAACAGTCAGCTGGATCTAATTCTACTTGCTAAGGAAAGTTTGCCAGTGACAGAAAATTATCATTCTTGGTTTTAAAAATGTGTAAAGAAGGATAAAATTGGTCATATTTTTGTCAGAAGAAAATATTAAGGTCTGGCAGGATAACAAAGAGTAGACTCAAGAAATTTAAATTTGGCCTAGTAGATAAAAAAGAAATTCTCACAACTTAAAGCCAAGTTCCCTGGGTAAGTCCCAATTAGGCCCTTGCTTTGGTTGCACAGGTGGATAAATACACAATCATTGCAGTGGCCATTGCCCCAGCTCCATATAAGGGAACAACTTTATGATTGTCTTTCTAACTACAAAGGCATAAATTCCAATCCCATGCTTACATTAAGTTTACATTATACGTGTAGTGTTTGAAAATTCTATTTCTGCCAATGAAATTGTTTCCATAGTAACTAATGCACTCCTAAAGGGGGAAATTGTGCACCAATTTCGCACTGAAAAGGTAAAAATTAAACTAAATAAAAACAGATCATGGCCATTTCATTAAAAGGTTATTTTCTCACAAACGGTATTACAAATCTCACATCATTCTTTGAAAAATAATATCCTCTTCCCTGTCCTTATGCCTTCTCACTGAAAGGCATATAATAGAAGATCTTTGAAGAATGCACTGAAAAGACTCATCAAGAACTCCCTAAGTAAATGAGACTGAAGGTAGATGATTATAAGGCATACTATAACGTAAGTGGTATTTTGTTTTATGAGGTTCTATTATAATAATAATTTCCACCTCATGTATAAGGCAAGCACCTAAACAGAATTATATTTAGGTGCTAAAATTATACTAAATTCTACTTAAGCTCTAAACTTTAGGTAGCTACAAGAAATCTTGGATCACAAAAAATTATATTCATCATATACCAGTGAATATCTACGAATTAATTCCTTTGCCATTAATTTGTTTTGCTGCTGTTTCAGTTAAATGTTTTGAGCAAACACTTACTTAACTGAGCTTATTAAACCATTTTTTTCTCTTTGGTCATGTTGAATCACTGTAGTATGAAAGGTAAAAGTGAATTTATAAGTTTTCATTTAAACATGTATTATTATTAAAACAAGGGAGCCAGGGCAAAGGCTTTAGTTAATTGAATGTGTCCTACTCTAAGAGCCTACAATAAACAGATAAATTTAGCACTAACACTGAGATTTCTTAAAATCGTAGAGTCTTTCTACAGCTAGATATCGATATCAATCCTTTCATTTGATCTTCTCATTGCTTTCTATGTGGTGTCTTTTTCTTGCCATTTAGAAATAATATCTCCAATAAACATTGAAAGCATTATGCTTTATATTTTCTGTAAACCACCAACTTTGAAATCTGTGGAATAAAGTCATATATACTTTCTAGTCATCTCTCCTATTGGCATCCATAACAGGAATATGAACAATGTGAAATAAACAGAAATAGAGGAAAATAAAATTATCTCTCAAAAGGTGTGAAAATATCACCTTTCTTTTATGAACAATTCTAGAGTAAGGCAGAGTCCTTTAAACCAAATATTATAGTTATAACTTCAGACAGTAAAGCAACAATAAAATAATACAACACAAAGAGAAATTAGATGTAGATACTAAACAGATGGATGATACACAGATGTTCCTAGAACAGCTGCTACAACAATAATACTTGAACAGTCTTTGGGAAAATTTAGGAGATTACTTTTCATTTCTTCAATGAACTGTATTTAAGATTTAGATCTAATAAATATTGCCACTGCATTCCTACATGTGCCTATTAGTCAATCTGAAGTACAATAAACTGAGCATTCATTTTTAAATGTTTGCAGCTTATAATGGCAAACACATTCAACCTCATGGTCACTGCTATCATTATCAGATTATGTCCCTAATTTATCACAAATAGCCATAGCTTTGCCAAAATGATCCTATCCCGAAATGTTGTTGATTACTATATACAGCATTCATCTGGAATGATAAATCATTTCCAGTGCCACGTGAAAACCGTGTACCTTGGCTCCTCTTTGGGGTAACCCAATCCATCAGAAATCCAGCCAAGCCCAGAAGACATTTTGGGTTTTGCCACACATGCTAGAAAACTGACAGCTGATTGAGGACCAAGGCTCCATTTTAATGAGTCTCCCTGGTGTTGAATTCATCACTGCCAGACTGACAAGTATCAAAACTTGGCACCCACCATTAGAAACTGTTTAACCTAGAAGTCTGCACAGTGTAAGGGTTGAAGAGCTGCCAGCCTCGAAGTTCGTAATAATAAAAACTTGCTTAACTAAGCTGCATGACCAAGTGATACATCTGTCTCACCAGTAAGAGCCCTGAGGATTGAAGCATTAAACACAGGCTTTTCCATACTTTTAGCAACTGTAAGTAAATATTTAAAATGTTCTTTTGAATTCCCAGCGTCCGAATACTAGGTACAGAAACAAAGCATTTAAGCCAGGCACAGTGGCTCAAGCCTGTAATCCTAGTACTTGAGGCCGAGGCAGGTGGGTCACTTGAGGTCAGGTGTTCAAGACAAGCCTGGCCAACATGGTGAAACCCTGTCTCTACTAAAAATACAAAAATTAGCCAGGCATGGTGGAACATGCCTGTTGTTCTAGCTACTTGGGAGGCTGAGGCAGGAGAATTGCTTGAACCCAGAGAGCGGAGGCTGCAGTGAGCCGAGATCCCACCTCTGTACCCCAGCCTGGGTGACAGAGCGAAACTCCATCTCAAAAAAAGAAGAAAGAAAACATTTAAATCTATAAATGCAAGTTATTTGTGTGAACAATCATTATTTATAGAAATGAATGCAAGTATAGCCAAACAGCACAGGCCTACCCAGGATGGTGTGGAGCCTAAAACAAAATCGACTATCACAGGAACAACAATTGTGAATGGCCTTATGATGAAAGAAGGTCACCCACCCATGCGAGGCCTGGTCTCTAGGGTATATTGAGAGAAACATACTGGTCACCAATATGCGTGTGTTTATCAACATGTCCCAGTCCCCTTGCGGTTAGCAGGAGGTAGGTGCCTATTCTGGACAATGAGTCCTGTGTGGGAATGAAGTGTGCCACTTCTGGAGTGGGTATGGGTTGTCCATGTTCTCTTCCTCTGCTACAGTGATCCATTTTTTGAGATGCCAATGTCACAAAATGGTCGTGTCTCTGTAGGCCTGGGTCTCTAACCACCACCACCAACCCTCACTGAATGTAGCATAGGGAAGAAAAAGTTTGTATGTATGGCCACTGAATTAAAGAAATGAATTTGCTGCTGCTATATTGCCTAATCTTACCCTGGCAGAGAATACTAAGAATAACTAGTGACCCTCAGGCAAACAATGTAAGAGCAGAACAGTCTCAGTTACCAAAACAAGAAATTCCCTATGACTAAGAATAAGAATTTTGCCAAGGTGGGGGCGCCTGGGGAGAAGGGTGTAATGTAAAAGTACCAGTAGAGGTCTTAAAATCCCATCTTTCAACAAAAGGGATTTTTTTCTGAGACAGAGAGCCAAGCTGGCTAGTACAATTAATTTAAAATTTTAAATTGAAAAGTTTAAACAAGATTCATACAATGACCAATTCCCGGTTTATTGTTAAAATTATTAAGTAAAATACTAGTGAGTCGGTCCTCTCAGGCTGAGTTGATTCTCAGATCATGGTGTCCTCAGTGGAAAGGAGCTTCAGGTAGCAGGAGTTAGTTCCAGGCCAGATTCATGCTAAGCCTACCTCATCTGCCTATCAGCGTAGAATAAATCTCTTAGCCTTCTGTCCAAAAATTTTTCATAGAAATTTAATGTCTTCAGTATTGATAATAGACTATATCATCTGACGGTATTTTTGTTTGTTTGTTTGTTTTTGAGACGGAGTCTTTCTCTGTCCCCCAGGCTGGAGTGCAGTGGCGCGATCTCGGCTCACTGCAAGCTCCGCCTCCCAGGTTCACACCATTCTCCTGCCTCAGCCTCCCGCGTAGCTGGGACTACAGGCGCCCGCCAACACGCTCGGCTAATTTTTTGTATTTTTAGTAGAGACGGGGTTTCACCGTGTTAGCCAGGATGGTCTCGATCTCCTGACCTCGTGATCCGCCCGCCTCGGCCTCCCAAAGTGCTGGGATTACAGACGTGAGCCACCGCGCCCGGCCCATCTGACGGTATTAATACAGCAGTACCACTTAATGAAAATCAGTTCATAAATTTTTTTGTTTCTATATATTTCATAAAACATATATTCAAAAACATTTCTGATTGTCTTTTGAAATACAGCAACCAGCAACATGTAAAAATAAAATTTAGAATGTCTTTACCTATTGGCTTTGACGAAGACAAAGGGAGGCCTCCATCTTTGTGCAAAAAATGCATCAATGTTGTTTTAGCCAATGAGCTTCAACATGCCAAAAAAAGAAAATAAGAAATAAAAAAGTGAATTTAGATTTAAGCTTTGCCCAGATACAAATTGGTTTTGTTAAATTTAAAATTAGAATTCATCAAAACACCCACATTTGTCTTTTAATTAAACCAGCAATCTGACAGATGTGTTTTCTTTACAGATTTGATCTGTTACGTTATAGATAGAACCACATCCAGCTTTACTAACCAACATTCAGATGATTTACAAAAGAAGAGGAGGATCACCAATGAGGAAGGCACCCAGAGATTTATGAAGAAGAGGTATCTGATAAGAAACTGGAATTTCATATGGAATGAAGTCTCATAGTCACGGACCAAATATTTTCTGGTCATATATTTTGGCCATTACCAAATTACCACCAAATGATTGACTCAAATTGATCCATGAAGCAAATGTCAGAAGCTGCTTTCAGTTAGTTAAAACAATGATCAATTTGCAAACGATCGAGTATTTGATATGAGTATTATTACAAATAGACACACGAGATCTGCGTAAAAAATAGTTTGATTTAACTTACCTAGTCAACTAAATGTTTAAAGTCATTTAAAGATTTTCTTTCTCGTAGTTTTTGCATGTTTTTGCAAAAAAGAGTTAAGTTCTTTTACTTTTTATGAATTAGTATAATATTTTATACCCCTGACTTTTAAGCTGAAATATTAAACCGTCAATTTTGGTTGTTGGAAATCTGACGGCAAAAATATGCGCATGGTCATATACATCATATACACATGCGGCTTAAGAATACCATCCCACTTAAATCAATAGTGTAAAATTTATTGACCTAATTCTATCTTGAGGAGAAGGGAAAATGAGCAGTGGTGCTTTCTTATGACTTATCATTTTTCATACAGAGTTTCAGATTTGTTTATGATTATAAAGAAATCTATCCACTTCATGTCAAACTGATAAACAAATAGGTCAGGGAATTACCAAGGGAAAGACATAGTTTTTAAAGAGCCTATAAATAAAAACATCAGAAAATATTTTATGTTTAAGGAATTCAAGAACATCAAATTACTTTAAAATCACACAGCTTATTTGTTTTCTTTTCTAATTATCACAGTGTCAAATTACTTGTATGGGAAGAACTGTTTCTGCATACAAGTTGTGTGTACAGGCACACACACATATGTACACATTCCTCAACATGCCACAAGACTCTTAAGCAAAGTGAAATTAATTCAGCAGATGTGTTTTAGCATATCAGGAAATTATAATTAAATATGATAAAATAATAATATTAAAATGTAATTAACTATCAACTTACATAATGAGGTACCTGATTGATCTGACCTTCTCACGGAATCAACATTCTCCACCATGTAAATGGGTCACTTAGTAACCATTTGTTGCAATGACATCAGTGAGCTTATGCTTTAAATCAATCCTGGCTCCTTCACCAGTCACCTGGCCTCAAAATCCAAGGTGGTAGATAGGCAAGTGGACCAGCTTGTTAACTTTCCTGGGACAGACACCAGGTCTTGGTGCCTCCAGCCAGGACAGACATGGGGCTGCAACCCAAGGGCCAAGTAGAGAGAAAGAAGTATCCAGATTAGAAACAGGATATGAAATATTATATGTGACAAGAAAGAAAGATAAAACAATGCTGGTTGAATTGGACAACCAGAAGTAGCAGCAAAGGTACAGAACTGGTAATAGTGAGAGGTGACAGCGTGCTGGCAGTCCTCACAGTCCTCGCTCGCTCTCGGGGCCTCCTCTACGTGGGCCCCCACTTTGGCGGCACTTGATTAGCCCTTCAGCCCACCGCTGCACTGTGGGAACCCGCTTCTGGGCTGGCCAAGGCTGGAGCTGGCTCCCTCAGCTTGTGGTGAGGTGTAGAGGTAGAGGCGCGGGCGGGAACAGGGGTTGCAGGGCTGCGGGGCTGCGCGGCTGCGCGCTGTGCTTGCGGGCCAGCGCGAGTTCCGGGTGGGCGTGGGCTCGGCGGGCCCCGCCCTCGGAGCGGCCCGCCGGCCCGGCAGTGAGGGGCTTAGCACTTGGGCCAGCAGCTGCTGTGCTGAATTTCTCGCCGGGCCTTAGCTGCCTTCCCGCGGGGCGGGGCGGGGCGGGGCGCGGGACCTGCAGACCGCCATGCCTGAGCCTTCCCCCACCCCTCCGTGGGCTCCTGTGTGACCGGAGCCTCCCCGACGAGCGCCGCCCCCTGCTCCACTGCGCCCAGTCCCATCGACCACCCAAGGGCTGAGGAGTGCGGGCGTACGGCGCTGGACTGGCAGGCCCCTCCACCTGCGGCCCCGGTGCGGGATCCACTGGGTGAAGCCAGCTGGGCTCCTGAGTCTGGTAGGGACTTGGAGAAGCTTTGTGTCTAGCTAAGGGATTGTAAACACACCAACAAAAAAAAGAAAAAAGAAAAAGCAGGCCTCCAGAGCCAGCAGTGGCAACCCGCTGGGGTCCCCTTCCACACTGTGGAAACTTTGTTCTTTTGCTCTTTGCAATAAATCTTGCTGCTGCTCACTCTTTGAGTCCACGCTGCTTTTATGAGCTGTAACACTCACCGCGAAGGTCTGCAGCTTCACTCCTGAAGCCAGCGAGACCACGAGCCCACCGGGAGGAAACGAACAACTCCAGAGGCGCCACCTGAAGAGCTGTAACACTCACCGCGAAGGTCCACAGCTTCACTCCTGAGCCAGCGAGACCACGAACCCACCAGAAGGAAGAAACTCCGAACACATCCGAACATCGGAACGAACAAACTCCGGACACGCCGCCTTTAAGAACTGTAACACTCACGGCGAGGGTCCGCGGCTTCATTCTTGAAGTCAGTGAGACCAAGAACCCACCAATTCCAGACACAATAGGAGAGGTCTACAAGGCATTTCTGACTTCCCTAATACAAAAAAAAAAAACACTGAATCCCAGGTAGGGAAGAACAGCCAGACTCCAAGTCCCTGAATAAAAGCTGAGAATCATGTTCCCCTTAGGAATCACACTCCTGTCATAGTCAGGTCTTTATGCAGAAAACAGAGGTGGGGTGTGATAGTTAATATGAGGTGTCAACTTGATTGGTTTGAAGGATGCCTAGATGGCTGGTCCATGGACTGGGCGAGGAAGACCCACCCTCAATGTGCCTGGGCACCATCCAATTACTGCCAGCATGGATAGAACAAAGCAGGCAGAATAAGGTGGGAGAACCTTGATGCTGGGTCTTCTGGCTTCCTTCTTTCTCCCGTGCTGGAAGCTTCCTCCAAGCTCCTCCTGCCATTGGACATCAGACTCCAGGTTCTTTGGCCTTTGGACTCTTGGACTTGCACCAGTGGCTTGTCAGGGGCTCCCGGGCCTTGGGCCACAGACTGAAGGCTGCACTGGCAGCTTCCCCAGTTTTGAGGCTTTCAGACTTGGACTGAGCCACGACTGGCTTCTCTCTTCCCCAGCTTGCAGAAGGCCTATCGTGGTCCTGTGCCTTGTGATCATGTGAGTCAGTTCTCCCTAATAAACTCCTTTTAATAAATACATACATCCTATTTGTTCTGTCCCTCTGGAGAACCCTAATATATGTAGCTTCTCCCTATTTTACATTATGGCCTAAGTAGAGATAACGCCACCTTTTCCTTGCTTCTAGCTGACACAAGGATGGAGTGTCAAAGAATTTGTAAGGTCTAAGGAGGGGAAAAATGGAAAGTAACATAGAGTTAATAAATTGCCATAAATTTAGGTAATCTAAGTTACCAGGTAAACCAAGACAGAGTCCCTTAGGCCTTTCTAATAATAGGTGGCTGCTGTCAGGAATATCTTTATATCTTCGCAGAGATGCTGACTTCAACATTATGGTCCTCAAGAGGATTACTGCACCTAGCTTCATTGTCTTTTTCCATTTGAAAAGTAGATGAAGCTTTACTCTTTAAACAAATCGTAACCAATCTAATCTACATCGATTGTTTGCTCCTCTGACTTCTTAATCTGCATAATATGTATACAATCATTTTGACATGTAATTCTAGATTCTCCTAAATAATATTGTAATTGTCTAATTTATTTCAATGAGAAATGTCAGTAAGTCCTTTCTTTAAATTTCCCACACAGGACTCGCATGTTGTAGGCATTTAGTACTCAATCACTTGAATTATATGAAATCAACAATCTCTATGAAAAATTTACTTAAAATGATTGAGCAAGGTTTAGCAAGAAGCTGTTCTTTCCATGTATATTAAAATTATATTATAAAAAAGCATGTGTTTATAGAATCTAAAAGGTGAGAAATACATTTTATTATGTCCTAAGAAGGGCGTTTAACCAAGAACTGTGACTATATTGGATTTTCATTCCCAGGGAATCTGACTTCATGACTTAAAAGTAGCTACAACTTTTGGCACCTATGTCGTGAGAGGCACTTTGGAACGGCATAGCAGAGATGTGAAAAACGGTGGGCGTGTTTTGAAAGGATTGGGCATGGGAAGAGACTTCTTCACTGCTTTATCTAATTGCTTACCCGGTTATCTGCTTCGACCTCCAGTTGCTCACCAATCCCTGGGAATATAAATCTGAGTCAATCTTCTTTTTGTTCAGTCATTGATTCTTTGATTTATTCACACAGCCAATATTGATTACATGCTATTTTGTGCCAGTTGCTCTGCTGGGGACAGATTCATTCACAAGGCTGTCAAGAGCCCTGCCCTCATTTTCTCACATCCCAGTGGTAGAGTAATAAACAAACATGCAAACTAATAAATAAAAGGGTAACTACAAACTACAAGTGCTAGGAAGGAAATAAATGAACCAGACAATAAAGTGAAAAAGCCTCATTAGACAGGGTGGTCAGGAATGGCTGCATTAAGACCTGAATGCTAGAAAAGAGCCACCCATGCAATAAGGCTGGCAAAGAACATTCCAGACATTGGTATCCCCGGATTGGGCCTTATTATTCCTTACCTACTTGTGTTAAAAAGGAAATCTGGACTATTTCACCACACCATTTCTAAGGACAGAATTTCAAAGAGTTGGGCTGTTCTCTGGAAAAACACTTAGGTACCTTCCTAGCACCACTCAGACAGTTTTGCAGATTTTTGTTAGTCATATGCATATAAATGTATATAGGAAACTAAATGCCTTGCCTCAGTATACTGACAGTTTATCAGGAAAAAAACCTGCTCTGCACAGCCCATATTTATCTCATAACCCTTCTCCTTTATCGCTTGTCACTCTTTCACCTCAGTCCTCTGAGAGGCTTTTGATTATACAGAGCAGAGAATCACACAATTGGCTTTTAATGGCAACTTCTCACCAGAAGCAAAGCTGTGATCCCGGCCCCCAAAAGCCCATCTTCTCTCAGATGGTGTCACTTTGTTTTTCCACGGTCTCTGACAATTAAGTCAAGATTACACATTATTATAAATGAAAAATGAATCGCAAGTCTTGAATTTAGGGCATTTAGATTGGAACAGACATTGGTCTTTCTTTCTTACTTCGTTTCTTAAATAATATTTCTTTTCACAAATGCGATAAAATGAGAAGGAAAACTCACCATCTTTAGGCTGAAACAACCCTGAGTTTAGATGCTACTGCTTTATAGAATTGATCAAGCTAAAAAAGAAAATATCCATAGCTTTGATCTTTATTCTTTTGAGTTACATTCATAAAAGAATTTTTTGATTAATTCTGCTTAAGGGTAGTATTTGATGGACAGAATTAAATGAAACCGTTATGTTTTAAGGTATTAAGAGATGACAGTAAGGTAGCCCCTAATTGATCATTATGCCTGACTTGAGAAAAGAATGGAGCATTGCCTGGAGTCCATTTCATATGATAAGTTTCAGCAAGAAGATAACAGCTATAAAAACAGGTTAGTAGGTTAACATTAACAAAATTGCATTGGGATATTAACTGTCGTAGATATCAAAGGTCTTCCTGTCAATGTTTAACATGGTAATCCATAGCAGGTTATAAATAATTATTAATTACCCCTTGAACCCTCTGTGACTTGCTCTAATTGTTTAATCTTACTATAAAATCAATCCTCTCTACCTGCATCCAAATGAAAGATTTTAGCTACCAACTGTGGATACATTTCTCCCATAGAATTTTATTTCAGAAAAGACAAAGTTGTTTGTTAAAAAGAACTTATTGCTTTTGTTCTCTACATGGATGTATAAATCATACAATATAACAAAGCCATTTTTTAAAGTTGCAAAAGAACAGCAATAAAAAAAGTCCTCCATATTTATTTATCCCTCTTGGAGCTTTAAAAAAGATGGCCAAACTAATTTTTGTCCAAACAATTACTCCTGGGCTTAACAGCTTGTATAATAAGTTACATTTCAGCCTTGGAGGGAAATTTGACGAACCAAATTTCACCCTTAGAAAAACAATGCTGTAATGGAGTGTTTGTTAAGTTGTTACTTGTAACTACACCATGTAATGTAAACAGGAGAAGTAGGAATGAGAAAACTATGCATTTTTTTAAGTTAACTTGGGGAACAAAGCATATCTCTAGGTGCAAATTATCAATCTTTAAAAAGAACTTTAGTTCTTCTGAGTGTGCATGTATAATATAAACACTATTTGATAGGAGTATAACCCACTAAATATATACCAAAGGGGGAAAAGGAGAGTTTTGTGCAAGTATTTAATGTTTTCCAAATAAAAACTTGTTGCTGTTGAGTCTAGTATAAAAAATAGCAAGACAGTCATATGTAAAAACAAAACCAAAAATATAATACCAAAAAAATAAATATAACCTCCCTTGGAACAGCACGTATCTGGGATTACTACTCACGCTTCTCATTGGCAACCTGAATTTAGATTTCTTGTTTATAGCCCAAGAAGAATTGTTCAGACTGACTCCAGAGTCTTCCACAAGGTAGGCCAGACAGTGGCCTGCCACTATGCCAGATAGTAATAGCCCAAGGAGTTTAGGCAGAGGTCACTGCCTCATGAACAGGTGTGAAATTACAACCGAGGGTTTCCCTGAAGAAACAGAAATATCTTGTGGCACTCTCAAAAATCTCTAAACTAGTCTGAGGTCTCATGTTTAAATCTTTGATCCATTTCGAGTTGATTTTTCTATAGGGTGAAAGGTAGGCATTCCAGCTTCAATCTTCAGCATATGGCTAGCCAGTTATCCCAGCACTATTTAATGAATAGGGAGTCCTTTCCCCATTGCTTGTTACTGTCGACTTTATTGAAGATCAAGTGGTTGTGTGAGGCTTTATTTCTGAGTTTTCTATTCTGTTCCCTTGGTCTATGAGTCTGTTTTTGTACCAGTACCGTGCTGTTTTGGTTACTGTAGCCTTAGAGTAGAGTTTAAATTCAGATAATATGATGCCTCTGGCTTTGCTTTTTTACTTAGGATTGCTTTGGCTATTCAGGATCTTTTTTGGTTCCATATGAAATTTAGAATTTTTTTTCTAATTCTGTTAAGAATGGCATTGATAGTTTGATAGGAATAGCTTTGAATCTGTAAATTGCTTTCGGCAGTATAAGCATTTGAATGATATGGATTCCTTCAATCCATGAGCATGGAATGTTTTTCCATTTATTTGTGTCATCTCTGATTTCTTTCAGCAGTGTTTTGTAGTTCTCCTTGTAGAGATTTTTCACCTCCGTGGTTAGCTGTATTCTAAGGTGTTTTGTTTTCTTTGTGGATGACAGGATCTGCACCCCAAACCAGATCATTATGCAACATTGCCATGTAGCAAACCTGCAAGTGTACCACCTGTGTGTGTACTTCTGTATCTAAAAGAAAAGTCGAAATCACACAGCTCAAAGTGCTTACCAGTGACTTCCTAATTACTTCTAGCCACTTGTGGAGACAAAAGTGACTCCATCTTGGATGCTAGTCTGCCATGTTGACTTCTGATTAGCCTCAGTCCCTTGAATGCCTCCTGATTTCTATTTTATTTAGTGTGCGTAGTGTGAGAACATGTACTCCTGTTTTAGATCAAAGCAACCCAACCTTGATATTATTGCACAAACTGTAGGCTATGACACACAGCATTCTTGCCTGTTCTAGAGAGTTGTCTTTAATTGTCTTGTACAGACCATGTACTCCTTTCCCTATGGTATACAAGCCCTGGGTGTGGTGGGGTTGCCGTGCAGAGATCTGTCCTGCAGCTGCCCAAGACCAAGCTTCTGTCTGTAAGTTCCCCAATAAAACATCCTTTACTGATAAAATAAAATAAGGTTGAAAATGTTAAATATTCCCTAGGTGGCCAGGCGCAGTGGCTCACGCCTGTAATCCTAGCACTTTGGGAGGCCAAGGTGGGTGGATCACCTGAGGTCAGTGGTTCAAGACCAGCCTGGCCAACGTGGTGAAACCCCATCTCTACTAAAAATACAAAAATTAGCCAGGCCTGGTGGTGCATGCCTGTAATCCCAGCTACCCGGGAGGCTGAGGCAGGACAATCGCTTGAACCCAGGAGGCGGAGGTTGCAGTGAGCCAAGATCACACCACTGCACTCCAGCCTCGGCAACAGAGTGAGAATCTGTCTCAAAAAAAATAAAAAATAAAATAAAATAAATAAAAACTTCCCTAGGCTAATGCCAAAACATAAATGGAGGGGAGTTTTCTCCATGGTAGTTTACCCCCAAGGAAGGGTAGAGCTCGAGTTCTGACCTTTCCCTGGAGGCAGAACTGCTTGGGGTCAGCTGTGGCCCCTCTACTTACTAACTTCCTGACTTTGGGCAAGTTACTTAAATTCTGCTTTACTAAAGTTTACTCATCTGATTACGGTTACAGTATGGTTATGACAAGAAAGTATACAACATGTTTTCATGTTGGGCAGACTATATAATGTTATAGGGAAAGATGCTCTAATGTTAAATTTAAAAAAATATTAAACAGATCCCAAATTTACAAAACTGTATATACTGTGTGTGTTTATAAACTTCCTTTAAAATATTTGTTTAAAAAATACCAAAAATTTGTGCGACTTATGTTGAGGTACTGGGAGGTGCAAATGAGGGAGAGAGGCATTTAGAGAGGTAGCGGACTTTCCATGTAGGAAGGAGAAATGAGCTGATGAAAAAAAAAGAAGGAGAGAGAGAGAGAAACACTACATAGAAAAAAGAGAAAATCCTAAAGATATAAAAGTGACCTTGGCAAGCTGAACTTCAGAGTGTTCGAAGGAACCCTGGAGGAGAAAAAATTAGAAAGTTACTGCAACATGAGGTGAAAATGGGGTAGATAAAGGATCATGGGAATTTCCAAAGTTTTGATGCATTATTTACCGAATGCTATGAATGCATCCTATGTTACCTCATCTCCACCTAATCTTGTGTTTTGCTTTGCTTTGTTTCCTCCAATAAACATGGTAAAAGTCTATATATTTCCTTAATTGTATGCTGCGTTTCGTCTTTCTTCAAATCAACACCCATCCTAAGCAGTCCTCTGAATAATCCTGATTTTATATAAATCACATACAAAACATTGTATAGAAATTGCATTTTTTTGTATAAGTTGGATTCTATTATATACACATATAGTCTTTTAGCTTGATAACAAATGATGGAAATCTTCCCATATCAATAACCCCACACTTACCCCCTTGTATATTTTTTTCTTACTCCATAGTATTCCATAATGTAAGTGGACCAGGATCTATTTACATTGTTTCTATGCTCCCTTTATTACAAGCAACACTCTAGTGAATGTCCTAATAAATGTCTCTGAGTTTACATGCAAGTGTAATGAAGAGTCTTTATCGATTTCTGAATGTTCGACTGCTGAGAGCTTTCAAGCTTCTTGCCACCACCCTCTTCCCCTCTTGCCCCACATCTGGGGAAGCTGATAGAAAAGCCCGTGCTTTCTCTTCCCTTGTGCCCGTGGGAAATTCAATTCATGCAAGCCCTGGCCCCACACAAGAACCTGCTAACTACAATTAAATTCCAAGCCACTCACTCCTCTTTTAAATTTTAATTTTTATTTTAAGTCCTGGGGTACATGTGCAGGATGTGCAGGTTTGTTACATAGGTAAACGTGTGCCATGGTGGTTTGCTGCACCTGTCAACCCATCACCTAGGTATTAAGCCCAGCATGCATGCATTAGCTACTTTTTCTAATGCTCTCCCTCCCTCCACCCCACTCCCTGATGGGCCCCAGTGTGTGTTGTTCCCCATTGCCACTCACTCCCCTTTGCTCTCTCAAGCTATGTCACACTGCCTGGGAGCCTGCTCTGCTCTCCTCAGAAAGCTTCATTATGTAATAATTTTTTTTCATATTCTCTTGGCACATGCGTGGCATCTAGATATCTGCACCAAATTTGAGTAGGTACTGATCCCATCCTTCTACAGGGGAACCACAGGACAGCAAGTATTTATGTGGAACTTAGTTCTCAAGGTAGATATTCTTTTATTATTATTATTGTTATTATTATACTTTAAGTTCTAGGGTACACGTGCACAACGTGCAGGTTTCTTACATATGTATACATGTGCCATGTTGGTTTGCTGCACCCATTAAATGCAAGAAATGCAGCCAAAGACACCCCCAAAGCTATTTATATAGCCATTTATATTGGCTATATAAATTTATAACACCAACAAGCGGTATAATGGCCCATTTTGCTACATTATTACCAACTGGATATAATAGTTTTTTTTTTAGAAACCTTTGTACCCTGATAAGCCAAAAGGGAGAATAAATATAGAATTCAATTGCCTTAATTTTTAATTGTCTGATATTCTTTTCATTTATTTGCTGGCCATTTGTAATACTTTCTCTATACATTTTTGTATATTGTCCTTATTTTTCATATGTAGGAAACCTTGATTTATCAGTACTGTTGGTCTTCTTTTGTAGTACATATTGCATATATTTTACTCGTTCTAATTTTAGTCTTTTAACTTTGTTTATGGTGTCTTTTTCTATGGGCAAGCATTTAATCTTTATATAATCCAACCATTCAGCTCTTTTCATTTGATCTTTTTGGCGTTCAGTCATGCTTCGGAAGGACTTTCACATCCTAAGATTATAAATTTGTCTTCCCATATCTTCTTTTAGAGTGTTTATAGTTTCATATAATTTTCTTATAATTATATATTTAATCCATTTGCAATTAATATTGAAATATGTCATGATATAGTCATTGTTTTTTTCCAGATGAATGCTTAGCTATCTTACTATCACTTATGAAATAATTTGACTTTTCTAGTCTGGCTTGAACTACAAATTTTATCACCTACAAAATTTTCTCATTCCACATATATGGATATATACAGTTGTCATTTGTGTGCATAAGTACATATAATATTTCTGTACTTTGTTTTGTTTCATTGACCTATGTGACTACTCGTTATTTTTAGAAATGAAAGAAATCTATCTTTATAATCATAACCCATTAAAAAAGCATTACCTCCACTTCACCCGGAATTTTTTTCAAACTTCCAAATTCTTTGGCTATTGTTTATAATAAACTTAAGCATTAATTTTTCAGATTCCATAAAAATTTCTTGTCTTTATTTCAACATCATTTTTAGATTAATTTTAAAAAATATGATATCATTATTTTATTTAGTCTTTCCCTCCAGGATATAGCATATTTCTCCATTTCTTTAAGTTTTCTATAATTCCTGAAGTTAATTAACAAGTACTAGGTTTTAATAAGCACATAGTTACATATGTTACATTTCTGAATGCAGCATTTATAATGCATATGTTCATAGTAGTATTTCTCTTTTTTCAAACTGCCATAAATAACAGCATGTCTACGTAGATAGTATTTTAACGTCAAGAAAACATTGTGCCTTTGCAACAGAAAAACGTAGCATTTCTTAATGTATTTTCTAGTGTAGTTAGATATTTTGGGTACTTTCTGACATTGTTTTGATTATCTTTGACTGTCTTCACAGGAATTAGAGGTTATTTTAATGTAGAAAACTCTACAAAAGAAACAATTTTTGAATTACATTTTTTAATATATTTTGGTAATCAATATTTTAAATATGGAGAATTTTCTTGTAATCAAACAATTATTTAGTAATCAGTTGTTTTATAAATTCAATGTGTGTAAATCACATTTTCTTAAGTAAAAAAATCTCTACTCTTCTGTGAATGTTTTCTATCAACAGTTTGCACACAAATTAATTTGTGTAAATCAATGGACTCATTTGAATGTTATTAACCCTCAATACTGCAATTAGTGGCATTAGTGTTAGAAAACAACAACTATTTAAGGAAAGCAGATGCTAAGGCAAGAGCATCAGGGATTTAATGACGAAAACCATCCTCATTAACAATGCTGTTTGTCCCAGATCAATGATGCCAAAGTAAATAGGAAGCCAAGATTCTATAATTAAGAGCAAATAATCCAGTCAATGCCAATATGTGGTAACAATATTAATCTCTTCATAACCTAGGCTTACCCTGCTGTTTAAAACAAAAATCTTATATGCCTTTTGAAAGTTTCTCTGAATAAATAAATAAAGGGAGGTCCAGCACCTAGGAAGTCTAAATAAAAAGTCTATTATGAAGTATCAGGAAGTTTCCATACATTTCACAGTCCATGAGTAGAAAGGAATTATGTTAATAGCGATAACCCAGATATCTCAGGTTCTTGTCTCACATAAAACATCAGCTCTTAACAGTTAAACCCTTAAAAGTTCATCCATCTCAGCCCTGCGCGGTAGCTCACGCCTGTAATCCCAGCACTTTGGGAGACTGAGGCGGGCAGATAACTTGAGGTCAGCAGTTCAAGACCAGCCTGGCCAACATGGTGAAACTTCTTCTCTACTAAAAGTACAAAAATTAGCCGGGGTAGTGGTGGGCACCTGTAATCCCAGCTACTTGGGAGGCTGAGGCAGGAGAACTGCATGAACCTGGGAGGTGGAGGTTGCAGTGAGCCGAGATTATGACACTGCACTCCAGCCTGAAGACAGAGTAAGACTCCATCTCAAAAAAAAAAAAAAAAAAGAAATTCATCCATCTCTAAGAATGTCTGGAATTTCAAGTGTCACACATAAAGACACAAGTAAATCTACCCAGTTTCATATGATCTCCAATATTTCTGACATCTGCTTTTGTGGGATTTTGTCTACCCTCTTCCTCCAGGACTGCCCTAGGTGCACCTGAGTCCCTGAAAACCAAACCTGCATGCCTGAGGCTAAGTTGGGGAGACTATCTTACTCTCTGGTGGGGAGATTATCTTTTCAGGAAGCTGAAGTCTTAGGTGTGAACAAGAATGTATTGTGAGTCACTCAGTTCCATCTGGAGGCCTCCTCTTCTATAGGACCCAGGCATGAGTTTTATATAATAATTGTCTTAAGTATACACATGTGCCAGGGATTGTGCTAAGAATTCCAGATGCATAAATGCATAAGATATAGGCTGTGACTTCAAAAGGCTCGTGATCTAATAAAGGTGATGCATATTTTAGAAAACAAATAAAATACAGAAATAGACCAAAATTACCTGATTGCTCTTAATACATGTTTGCAGAACTTCATTTTTAGTCACTACTGCCTTATATTGTCTTGAAAGTGATATTGCTACCCTATCAATATGTGTACTTTGCACCTTTGGGAGGTTGTACAAGCACAATACAATTCAGTCTTGAGATGCAAATCTTTACTCTGTTAATGAAGACAGGAAAAGCAAGACCATTCTATTTGTCCAAAACTCACCTCTTTATTGGCTTGCCTAACAGTCAGGAGTTGTCCAGAGAAAAAAATAATCATAGTTTGACAATTCCAATATCCGCATATTCTGATGTATGTTTCTATTCTAAAATAACCCCTTGATTTTCACTCATATGAAATACTATATAGGAAAACACAATAATAATATAATGCAAATGAAGAATGTAGCTTTTTTGTAGTAACTTATTTTCTCTCTTTTATGAATACTGTTGATAATAAAGTAGGGGGAAGAAAAGACAATCTTCTAGCATTCTAACTTTCACAGGTAAGAAGAGTAATAGGGTGGTCTTGGACTCAATTTTTACCACTCTACAAACCAAGTTAAATGCTGACACCAAATCTGTTAACATATTCAAAAATCAGGTCTTTAGGGTTTAGGTTTTTAGCATATGGCTTCTTCCACATTCCCTAGACTTTAATTCCTAATCTACAATGCAGCCACTGAGGAAAAATTGTCAAAGCTTTAAACATATTGGAAAAGAGAGGTTTTCTATCCACTGCCAAAAGAAAAATTAAATACCTATTGAAATGCATAACAAAATACTTTATCATCAGAGGGCAAAAGTAGCTTTCAGTACTTTATTTAAACTTACATATGTTATTACTGTCTGGCAAGTAAAGTAGCTGAAAAGCTTTCTAGATGTTTCCTTCACTTCATAGAAAAAAAATGATTTGTTAATGTTTTCTTTCTTCCACAACAGCACTAGACTATAATTATACAAAATCTCCTTATGCCATAACTAGGAAAAAAGAATGGGGGTGTTTACATGTTTAAGTTAAATTCTTATTTCCCTCAAATTCTGCCACAATTTTTAAAATCTGTTTTTTAATCTCATATTCTGAAGTCCCCCATGGCATATGCTACCTATGAATAATATTTTTAAACCCACATACACCAAAATGCTGCTACTGTTCTCACATTATTAGTCAAGTAAAGTTCCTAATTCCGCATAACAAAATGTTCCCAACACTTGAAAACACTTACAAAATTTTGCATTTTTCTTGAGTTCCTTTTTACCCTGAAGCTCACAAAATTACTTTTAATTTCCTTGAGAAAATCATGAAACTAAAAGCAGATTTCATAACACCCATCAGGCTTTAAACAATAGCCCAAATTGACAGTTTTTATTTAATCTTCGTTCACCACTGCCTTCAACTTCTATTCTAATAAATGTTTTTGCCTTCTCATTGGGCCTTTTTACCTGCTGGCCCCATCTATGTAACATTCAACAGCTTTTAGCCCAACCCATTTTGTCTCTAATATTCAGTTAAAACCATAGAAGCATGACCAGGCAAAGGCAAGATACAGAAAAGGAGAAGACTTTGAATCACTTCCTCTTTCTACTGTGCAATTTTCCAACATATCACTGCCCTTCCAACCTCTCTCCACCATATTTGAGAACCACTAATGGACAGTCTCACCTCTTTCTGGCTTTCAGTTTTTGTTTTCTCATTTCTCCAGTTCTGTCTTCCAAACTTGCTATTCTATATCATCTTTCCCCTGTTAGCTTAAATCCTCTCTAATTTTCTTCTCTCTTTTGAAATGGAGCCACACACACACACACACACACACACACACACGTAAGAACTAAGAGGGAGAAAGTCAAATGTCTGTCCTTGGGCTGTCATCTGAATTTCCATTGACTTTTTTTGTTGTTGTCGTTTGAGACGGAGTCTCACTGTGTTGCCCAGGCTGGAGTGCAGTGGCGTGATCTTGGCACCTTGTAACCTCTGCCTCCCAGATTCGAGTGATTCTCCTGCCTCAACCTCCCGAGTAGTTGGGATTACAGGTATCCACCACCACACTGGGCTAATTTTTGTATTTTTGGTAGAGACAGGGTTTCACCATGTTGGCCAGGCTGGTCCACTGACTTTTTCTATTGCACATTTTGTTCCTTATTGTCCTCAAATATCTCCAGGGCTGTTTCCTAACCAATCCCACCCCCACAATCCAGATAGCTAAAACCTGTCATATATTTTACCTGAGGGTCACTCTTCATTCTTTGTCTAGCAGATCCATCTATTCTGGTGTATCAAATGTGCTTCAGCAGATAGTTAGCCATCCTTCAACTTCAAGGTAAATGTGTTTCAATAATGTCCCCTTGCCTTTGTTCTGTATCAAAGGAATTCTTTTATTTTGGGAAGTTGAATCCTTTGGTGCTGTAGCACATCCTCTGAAGTAACACTGCACATGTGTGTTACCTGTACCTAGAGCATTGGGGATTTAGTATCCCCTCTCCCCTCCAGAAGTAAATATTGTATGCAAAAAAGCTAAAGACTCAATAATTCAGAGTATTCATTCATTATTCAACAATTACAATAGTGTGTGGAGCCTTCCATATGCCAGTTGTGGAGCTAGGCCTCGGGGATAAAAAGATAAATAAAAAGCCCTCTTTGCCCTCAAACACAGTCCAGTGAGAAAGGCGCACAGCACCATGCAGTTAGTTCTGTGACTGTGACTGTCAAATCACGTTGTGTGAATTTGGAGAAAGGTGCCTAACCCAGATTGGATGCATGAGGTCCTGGAACATTTCCAGGTGGAAGTGACACTGTAGCTGAACTGAGTTTTGAAAGACCAAAATGAGATGGTGAGAGGTGAAAATTGAATTGAAAGGGTACCAAGAAAATGTGCAACATTTACAAACATCCTGAAATGTGAGAACTGAGTGGATGGGGAGTAAGGAAATGTGAAGAGGTTCAGATGTTGGGAGCTTGACACATGAGTTGAAGAGGAAAAGGGGCCAGATACTGACAGGTTTTTCATGCCAAACTACAAAGTCTGATATTATCTCAAAGACAACAGGGAATTACTGAATAATTTACAGCATAAAAGTAGCATGATCCTGTGTTAAAATGTATTAAAGCCAGTGTTACATAAAGTATAAAAACATCATCTTTGAGGACATTCAGGTGCATTCCAGCTCCACTGTTGCTTCCCTGTTGGACATTAGACAGATGTAAGGGGTCTGAAGTCCACTTTCTTCATTTATAAATGGGAACACAGCCTGCCAGCTTGTTGTTATGAGGACAAATGACAAAGGGACCCTATTTAAAACATCTAACCTATTACCTATGTGCGGCTTACACTCTGCTTGCCCTCCCCTCCGCCATCTCCCATCCCTTTCTACTCTTTTGTGACCATTCTGTGTCCTAGAAATCTGATTCTTAAATACTGGATTTCTCCTGGCTCCTTAGGTCTCTGCTTCATAGCCAATGGGAGGACCCAGATTTCCAACTCTGCGACTCCCAGGGTGGCTCCGCATCCTCTGTTTTTTTCCCTCTATCTTACTACATCTCTAGAGTTTCCCATTAGAGTCTCTTTAAGTTGATAGGTCTGATCTGAGTAGAATTATTTTTCCCGACAGAACTCCATCTATGCACCCAGCCTACAAACAGCCATTGACCACAAATTTATAGAGACGACTCAAGCACCAAAGAGTGTTCCCATGCCAGCACTATATAACATGTGCTATCCCAAGGGAGAGCAACATTATCATGTGTTAATAGCAGTCTTAAATGGAGTACTAATTCTTTTTCATTGGGATTATAAAGAATAAAGAATAGTGAGTTGTTGCTAAGCAGCTGGTATGAGGCTCATTCTTCAAAACCCATTGCTTCTTTAATTTTGAATCCTAGAACTTTCCTCATGAAATAAGTGCTACATGTGGGAGAGGTGAGAGTACATCTGCCATCATAGCTCTTTTTGGTGCCAAAGTCCCCGCTGTGGGAAGACAGCAATCTGTTGTAACTATTAATATTGTAGAAGGAAAATCCACAGTAGAAGAAATTTGCAGAGTCAAACACCTTACAGTCAGAACATTAAAAAGTTAAGAATTCTTTAGCCAGAATGGTGTATCCATATTTTGCTAGTAGCTTAGCAACATATTAGTCTAGACTTAAATTATTTTCACTGGTTTTGACAGGAAAGAAAATTTTTTTGTGGGAAAGGAGGCAAAAAAAAAAACCTCTAAATCATTTAAGAGCTTTAAATTCAAGGGAAATTCTCCTTAATTACTGAAATATGTTTAGCCAGATCTTAGTGTAATAGAGAATTTTGTAAACTCAAGTATTCTTGTTAAACAATGGACACAGGAAGCATAAGACCTTCTTCACGTATATGAAAGCCGCCCCATGGGAAAGAATGGACAAAAATGGCAATTAAAAATTCTTCATGGTACTGGTAGATGAAAAAAATGTGGACAACTGGTTAATGATCAAGTAAGCCTGTTAAAGTATAAAAGTATAGATATAGATCAAGTAGGAGAGTATTTTGTCTGTCAAGTTTGTATCTTGTAAGTAGAAAACACTCAGTATCAAACAAATATGCCATATTAAAAAAAGGATGATTCAGATTGAGCGAAAGATTTAAAAAAAATGAAATTGTCTTATTAATCCAAAGGATTTGCCACTCTCCAGGATGTGCTGCTTTCTAGAATGTGTTGTATTCAGGCATAAAAGTGTTTTCTACGTCACTAATCACTTCAGAAATGAGTTTTGGGTTTGAGATGAATGTTGACAAGACAGAAACTGAAAACTGAACTTTTACAAATTACAAACAATAATAAGAAATTAGAAATAAAATATAACCCTTGGAATTTCATTACAATTTTGGGGAAATAGATTTCAAAACAACACACATAGAGAAAATTGTCTGCTCAAAGGGAGTCTGATGCAGATATTTTGAAGAAAAAATAGGGAAACTTCCAACTGAAGATAGCCAAGAGATCACACAATTTGCCTTTTTTTGAAACCAATGTCCCACTGATGTGACCAGAATATAATACAACAGAGGATAAATTACAACAGAATCAGAAAAGGTCTTCACCAGCAAACAAGATGAAGAGAAATTTCTCAAAGATATAGAACTGTTGGAATCAAACTGATGATAAAGCCCAACAAAGGGAACCCAAAATATAGGCATCAGATTGGACTAAGGCAAAGGACGTTTCTACAGAAAAACCACCACTGTCAGGGTTGAGAGTAAAGGAGGAGTCTGAAGTGCCTGAATTCAAATCCAGACTCCACCATCTCCTACCTGTCTTGGTGTCTTTAACCAAGACAGGTAGGTTATTATTATGGGAATAATAATAGTTTTAACCTCACAAACTATTGTGAGGAGTACAGGAGATAATGGATTTAAAGTGCTTAGCAGAATGCCTGGCTCATGGGCTATGCTCAGGCACTTAGAAATCAACAAAAATGAGAATAACAAATATTCTGGTATGCTTCCCAACAGAGCTGGGTGGGTTTAAAAAAAACCTAACCAACCAATGACTAGTAACAATTCAATTGGATTAGGGTGCTTCTATTCTACTTAAAAAAGACTCTAAAACCAGAAGATAAGAGGAAAAATAAGAAAATAAAGACATATTTGCTCATTTGTGGAAGAATAAACCAGAAACTGATGTGATTGGTGGGTGAGCAAAAACAAGGTGGAAAGAACAGTGGAATAGAAACGATGTAAAATGGTTCAGTGGGAGAGGTGTTCTCTGAGAATACCGTTTGTTTTATACACTTCTGACTTTCAGAACCATGTTCCCGTTTTTCATGCTCAAAAATAAAGTAACCCAAATCAGGCAGAATGTGTGTAGGGTGGAAAGAGTCCACAGAGCTCTATTCTGCAGTCTCAGAACCCGTGGGAGGGGAGGAACACAAGTCTGCTGGCTGCTGCTTACTCTGTAGTGGGGAGAGGCCACAGGGCTCCCTCCTGTAGCATCCCAAGCTGAAGCTGGGGTGGAAGGTGGGGCAGAAGACATGGTATTTCTTTGGTGTTGTTTGCCTTGAGTAGGGCAGGTGAAATCAAAAAGGTTCTGTCCCATAGGACTTCCTTTACTTGGTCCTCTGGCTGGAGAGAGTAGGCTCTTCTGGGTCTCTTAATGCCTTATTTATTGGCAGTTCTTTTTTCAGGCTGTTTGTATTGGTCTGTTTTCATGCTGCTAATAAAGACATATTGGAGACTGAGCATTTACAAAAGAAAGAGGTTTAATGGACTTAGGACAGTTCCACGTGACTGGGGAGGCCTCATAATCAATCATGGCAAAAGGCAAGGAGAAGCAAGTCACGTCTTACATGGATGGCAGCAGGCAAAGAGAGTGCTTGTGCAGAGAAACTCCCCCTTATATAACCGTCAGATCTTGTGAGACTTATTCACTATCACGAGAACAGCACAGGAAAGACCTGCCCCCATGATTCAATTACCTCCCACTGGGTCCCTCCCACAACACATGGGAATTCAAGATGAGATTTGGGTGGGGACACAGCCAAACCATATCGCTGTTCTAGCATCCAGACAGAAATAAATGGTAGGCAAAAAGACAAAAAAAGTCAAGGAATTCACTGCTGGATCATACTTGAGGCCTACAGGTCCTTACTCAATAGACCCATATTTTTGCAACTTTTGATGTTTTCTGATACTTGTTTTATGCATTTTAGTCCAGGGTTATTAGTTGTTGCTAGTGAGAGACAGTCAAAGAGATGGGATAAGGTGTGCTTACCACATATTAGCTAGAACCAGAAGTCCAAAAATTCCTACACCTGTTCTTTCACAATATCAGGTAGAAACTTTACCCGTTTGGCTTTTATTTGATTCTGTCTGGCTCTTCTATGTCCTCTGAATTAACTTCTCTACTTCTGTTCTTTTCTTTTGATGGAGGCTGCAATGAGTGATATTTAATTTCTGCTATTCCCTTCTCCTATACAAAATGCAATTCTTCTCTAAAAAGACTTCTTTTCCCCAACTATTTGGTTTCCCTGAAATACAAATACTTTTAGGAAATCCCAATGAATACTTGATTTGTTCCTTTTATTTACTAACTTGAAGAATAACAAGTTGTTGCCTTAATAACCTCCAACAATGACCAATGAGGGAGTTTTTTTGGAGTCATTCTTTTCTGTGTTCACATTGTTAAACTTCTGACTACTTGATATTTCTTCAAGATGGCTTCTTTATCCTTTTAACAGAGCCCTCAGCAGTCTTTGATACCTCCCTTGCTATATATATATACACATTGCATATTATATATATTTAGAGACAGGGTCTCACTCTGTCACCCAGGCTAGAGTACAGTACAGTGGCATGATCATAACTCACCACAGCTTCCACGTCCTGGGCTGAATGAATTCTCCCTCTTCAGCCTCCCAATTAGCTAGGACTATGGGCATACCATCATGCCTGGCTAATTTTTTTTTCTGTTTTGTCAAGACAGGGTCTCAGTATGTTGCCCAGGCTGGTCTTGAACTCCTGGCCTCAAGTGATCCTCCTGCCTCAGCCTCCCAAAGCACTGAAATTACAGGTGTGAACCACCACATCCCATCTTTTGCTTTTTAATGCAAAATGATGTTTGAACCATACCTTGTACATTTCCTGCTCCCAAATTTTCAACTATACATTTTTCTCCTAAGGGGTCTTGAATAATTTTAGTATAATGTGGTATTTAGAGAACACAATGTAGGCATTAAGAGGCACTCATTACTATTGGGCTCTTCATAAAATCTATTTCTTTTCTCTAGAAACACACACATTGACACACATAAACAAATCATGTTTTCACAGGAAACTTTTTTAAGAGTGTATTCTTTTTACTCATGCTGAAATTATTGGTTGCTAGTGACATTAATATAATTATGTATTTACTTTGTCATTATATATATGTTTCAAAATAACACGACATTTATTTATTTAAGGGATGGCCTTCTGAATTTTTTTAAATTTTGGTTTATAATTGCATAAAACATTTTTATGCTCCCAAAGTAAAAATTATTTTTAAAAAGACACATTCAGAGAACTCTAGTTTCCATCAATGTCCTCTTTTCTCCCTGTCTTCCAATATGTAACCGGCATTCTTATGGGTTTTTGGTCTATGTGTATGTCTATCCTCTTCCCCAAAATAAAAGTCAATATACTGTATATAGTTTGTTATGCATGTAATTTTTTTCTCTGGACTATATATCCTGTAGAGTAGACCATACCTATCATCATACATGAAGATATCACTCATTCTTTCTTACAGATGCATCACGTTTATTCAATTACTCCCTTGGTAATAAAGATTTGGATTGTCTTCAGCTTTTGCTCATGAATATTGCTGCAATGAATAGCTTTGTTCAAATGTAAATTTGCATTATTTCCAATAGACCTTTTGAGACACTGAAGTGAAATTTTATAGATTTGAAATTGCTGGGTCAAATGTTAAGTGCGCTTTTACTAGATATTGACAAATTGCTCTGCATAGATTTTCTATAGTTTTATTCCCACTAGCAATAAAACAGGCATGTTTGCGTGCCTGTTTCTCACTTGTTCACCAACAGAGGATGTGTCAAACTTGTAGTGTTTGGTCAATATGACAAACAAGAAATGGTTTCACAAAGTAGATTTATATTTTTAACCACCTTAAAGTGAGTGAGGTTGATCACATTTTCATGTTTAATGACGATTTGCACATCTTTTTCTGTAAAATGTATGTTCACATTTCTTGCTTATTTTTAAATGGTTGTTAATATTTTCTTCTCAAGTTTTAGAAAGCTTTAGTATGTACTAAGTGATATTAAAACATTTTCTGTGCATAAACCATAGTATTTTTCCCAGTTTTTCAATTGTTCATGGCATTCTTGAATGAAATAAAAGCAAATTATACAGGTGTGTATAAAATATGATATTCTTTTACATAACAACATTTGTATGTATAAGCATATTCTATTCATACATAATATGTCATATATAGTATATAACCCATACTGTATACTATGTATAATATAACATATGGTGCATTATATATTCTGTACCTAGAAGGGTATATACAGAGTTGATATTAGTGATTACCCTGGTAACTGGGAAGGATAGTCACAGGGAACTTCTACTTTTTATCATGTTTGTTCTGTTTGGCTTAAATTTTTTCAATAAGGAATATGTCCCTCTTTTCTGTTTTTTAAACAAACAAAAAATGAGAGTTAACCGTTAGTTTCGAAGTTTTCTTAAAATACTTTGCCAATATCTAGGCTATTTATGTGATTTCAGGAGAGAACTCTGCAAGTGAACTCTCATCTTCTATAGTCCAAAGTAAAGAGATGATGTAAGAATTTCAAAAGAATAGAACTTTCTTCTTGACCTTGATTCAATTGCCTGAAGAAATAAGCATTATATTAATTGCTTTCCTGGCACATTTGACTTGTTCCTGTCTCTGCAGCACTTTGTTAGCACCATTTCTTTTCTGTGTATCAGCTCTGATAGTTGCCTTCAGCAGTGAGCTTGGAATAAATTTTAATACAAGAGACCCATTTCCTCCCTGCTAATTTGGTTTCATAAGCCGCAGTGGGGACAAATCATTGTTCTAGTGATTATACGAAGCTATGACGTGTTTTCTCAAATATGTAATTAAAATATTTCCCTTTTATCTCGGTAAACAAGCCAGGCTAACCAATTCAATCCAAAGAATCAGGAATCCTTACATATATTTGAGGAAAGCTAACATTAGTATTCTAAGACTTCATTTAGTATCTCTCCATGGAGACATAATAAATGGGAATTACATCATACAATTTAATCTCTTAATGATTTAGAGAGAACTTTCAAGTATTTCAAAACTATAAGAGAATGATGAATATTCACCTTGAGCCATCATATCTAGACAAGTGAATTGTCAATTCCTACAGCATTTATTTCAGAGGTTATCAACACTGCCTTCTGTGTTTTCTGAGCTGCTTTGCAGAGTGAGAATTGTCTTCCACCACCATTAACAATAGTGACCAGGTCTTGATCATATATCAGTTTGCACTACACCACTTTTGAAATTACAAAAACTTTGTGAGAGATTTCCCTAAGTTCTGCCACTTTGGTGGTATTTGCTGCAATGATGGGAGTATAAAGACACATCAGCACTTCCAGTATGACCTTTACATTAGGATGCTTACATTAAATGGAAGCTCCCTAACCATAGCTGAGAAACTTTTGCTTCTGTAAGCATCCAACTTCCCCCTCACTAATTCACAAAGATCACCTGTGAGTCAGCATTCACTGCAGACAACCATGGGTTCCACACCTGTGTAAATTAAATTACCATCAGCTGCTTTAACTGAGGAACCCAAAATCTCAGTGGCTTAATACAACAGCAATTTATTTCTTCCTCATATAACAGTTCAATGTATGTGTTTGCAGGGAAGTTCCACAGGTTGTTCAGACACAGACTCTTCCATCCCAACTTTCTGCAAACTAGATGTTGACATCCACGTAGCAGAGGGAAGAACAGAGATAGTGGAGAATTCATCTCTGCCTTTTAGTTACATGGGCCCCAAAGTGACAAATGACATTTCTGCCCACATTTCATTGACAAGAATAGCTGTAAGGCTTCACTTTCATGCAAGGGAAATTAGTAAATGTAGTCCTTGGCTACTCAGCTGCTCCCAGGAATTGGAAAAATGGAAGAAACTACACAAATCTGGTAGCCATGTCTACTACAGGATCACAGAGCCTCGCTGCAGGAGACCCATGCTTAGTATAACTCAGCTTCCTATATCTGAGCTGGATATGTGTAACAGTCATATATCTGAGCTGGATGTGTGTATCCTGGAGAATTAAAGAAACAGCTCTCTGAGGATGCATACAAACCACAAATCAAACCATGCAGCCCTGAGCTTTACCAGGAAATATGTGTAGTTAACAGAAACACAAAGCTTCTGGTTAGGACTCCAGTCTTGTGAATATGATGAACAAGATACTAGGATGGTTCTGCCTACTGCCCAAAGAATTCTCCACATGACTCATGCCTAATGCCTGTGGCTCCTCCACTGTTCATTATTTCCTTCAGCTTAGGACATGGTGCAAACACTCCTGGAAAAGAAAACAGGGTAGGTAGGCACTTATCATCTCTTAAAGATTGGTATGAAACTCCGGCCTAAAGGCAAGGAGTACATGCAGTTGATGCTGTTGGTGCTCTGCCCTGACCCCTTTGCAGTCAGATTGACCTACTGACCAAGTTACTGACCCCCCAACTCCTTTGAGTGTTGGCTGCTCATGGTCCACAACTGTCCGTTCTGCAGACAACTGTCCTCAGCCTAAAGGCATCAGCCTTTCCTGAGAGGTTAGGCAACCTTCACCCCAACCTGGGACAGCCCACAGCCAATCACTGACTGATAAGGGGTACAAAAAGCAAACTCCCATATCTCAAAAAAAGCTGACTCTGTGGTGCAGATCATGTGCTCCAGAGCATTCACTGGGACCCGGATGACACTGGTCCCCTGCCAAGACCCCATACATCAGCATTGCCCCATGTCCTATCCCGCTTCTTCACTCCCCTTCTCCCAACAGCCCTCCTTCAGTACATCACATGCATCTGAATCCCTGACTGTGCTTCTGCAAACCCTGACTTAAGATACAGGGGCTAGTTTTGAAGGAAGGAGAATGGAAAGGTACACTCACGGGAAGGGGAGACATGACTTACTTACAGAGCTACCAAATGGCCTGTGCTAACCAGAGGACTATAGAAAAGCACTGAAAGGGTAGACCTTGAAAGATGGTATAGAAGAGGACAAGAACAAAATACTGCCTGCTTTGCTTTCCGGGGATTCGGCACACACTGATGCATAGGAAGAGCCATGTTATAACAAAAGACATCAACAGCCAAGAAGGTGCAGAGCTATAGATGCTGACAGGCTTTCCAAATGCTTTCAGGGCAGCAAGGCAGTGATGCACAGTCCAAGCCAGACAAAGCAAATGTCTTCATCTTTTCATACAAAGCCCAACACATTTTATTTCTATTGGATTTCGAGACTTTCTCCCCAAACTCATAATTCTGCCTTCCAGGGAAATTGCTTAGTGGCCTTCACCTCTCTAACAAACTCTTTTTTGATGAATTGGCCTCTCTGGGAGCATAGTTACTGTAGAGAAAGTAGATTTGTTGACTTGCCATTCAAATCTGTACTTCTCATTATCCTGAGTCTCTTTCATGCTGTCCTGTCCCCACTGTATCTCCAGAGAGAAAAGGACCAGCTAGAGGCCAGGTCCATGATGCAGAGGGATGACAACACAGCTGTTGCTTATGACTTATCTATCTCTTTCCTTTGCCTTATTAAGAATATGTCATGAAGGCCAAGAAACAAGGGAAATGGAAAATTTGAGAAAAACCTGAGTACAGCCCAATACATAATTAGAGGCAAGGGATGCAGGAAAGGGGGTCTCTGAATTGGGCTCTTTCCCTCGAGAGTTTGAGCAGGAGAATTGCTTCACAAAGAGAGCAATAAATGGTTACCCCACAGGTAATTTTATTTAAAGTAGAATAATTGTAGAATAAGAAAAATAATTGAAGTGTGGTCATCCCAGGGATCCCTTCCTAGGTTTTTCCTCAGTGTTCCTTCCAAAATACTTGCATGTATATTACTAACCTAGTTGTATCCAACTTAGAGGAAGGGAGGCAGGAGGTGTTCTAAAAATGTGACTAAATTCTCTTTTGCTACCTGAAAGTCAGGTGATTCAAATTAGTCAAGAGAAGGAGTTCTTTTACATTGCAAATAATCATTCCATTTTAATTTATAGAGGTTTATTTTTCATCTATTGTTTTGTTTTGTTGTCCAGGTGACGAACACTGATTCCATGAGAAAATTGGAGCAGAGGTATTCTAACTTGGTTCATGCTGACTGGAATTTTTTTCTTTCACCTCCCAGCCACACTACCTTTCTTCAGTGCAAATATCACTGAGTGTCTCTGGTACTTAAAAATCTTCCAGCGGCTCCCTAGTGCTCACAGACCAATGATCAGTAGCAGGAAGACAGTTCCAAAATCTTGTTTCCTCTCTAAACCCCTACTTCCCCAAGCCTTACTTACCTAATTCCCCAGACCCTAAAGAGCACGAGTGTTGAGCCCCTCCTTAAATGTTTCCTTTCCATACCTTCTAAACCTTTTCTAACCACCACTCCATTGCTTATACCCAGTGGTACTGTTATACCAGCTGACAGACAGCCTTGCAAACACTTTCTCCTGCATGCCAGCCTCTTCTAGACTGCAAGCGCCTTGAAGAGTAAATTGATTTTTGAAACCTTGCACCTATCACAGCATCTGGCATTAGCTAAGTGTACAATCAACTTTTGTAGACTTAATAAATTTCACATTAAGTTTGCAAAGCATCCTGCTGCTTCAGCATATCACCAGTAATACAAGATTAAATTTTATTTAATTAAAAGCAAAATTCAGAGGGCCAGTTTTTCTCCATGTAATTATTAGACATTAGAGTCAGAATCAATACACGTTTGTGTCAAATTTTCACACAAAAAAATGTAAAAACAACATTCTGGAATGACACATTATTTGGTGTTCAATATCTCTGTGGAAAAAAAAACAGAATAGACCTGTAACACCAAAGCTGCAGTTCTTTAATTCCTGGCAAATCACTGCGTTTCCGTGACTTTGTCTTCGTGGCAGTGTTTATCTCATTTAAATTTTGTATCATAGTCTTAAAGGTCAATTCTCAAGTGGTTCAAGCTAGAAGAAAATTTGGGATATTTTGTTTTTAATACCAGGAAACTCCAGGGCTTGATGTTAGTGTTTCTATCCTATTTTAGGTTCTGTCATGTTTTGTTGTAGGAATTTTTGGTGCATTTAGCTCTCTGGTTTTTGACTCAATAAATATTTATGAAGGATCTGCTGATATGGTTTAGCTCTGTGTCACCACCCTAATTTCGTCTCAAATGATAATCCCCACATGTCAAAGGAGGGACCTGTAATCCCTATGTGTTGAGGGAGGGAGGTGACTGGACCATGGGGGAGGTTTCCCCCATGCCGTCCTCACAATAGTGAGTGAGTTCTCATGAGATCTGATGGTTTTTTAAGTGTTTGGAATTCCTTCTTTGCTCTTCTCTCTCCTGTCGCCTGGTGAGGAAGGTGCCTGCTTCCCCTTCTGCCGTAATTGTAAGTTTCCTGAGGCCTCCCTAGCCATGCAGAACTGTGAGTCAATTAAACCTCTTTCCTTTATAAATTACTCAGTCTCAGGGCAGTTCTTTATAGCAGTATGAGAACAGACTAAGACAATCGCATTGTCTGCCTTTGTTGGCCCAATGTAATATATTCTGACAAAAACGGGGACCATGTAAAAAGAAAGCTGGACCATGTGTTAAACCTATTTTCAAGTACTAACATTCATTTCAATATATACCAGGAAATTTGGATTTTAGCAATGTTAAGCATTGCTTTTGAAGATTCTAGGGAGTTGCATGTCGGTGGGCCTGCTTCCAAAGATTCATGATGCTGATTCTAGCTTAGAGACTTTAAGCAGAAGCCTGTTATTACGTACCTTGGTGTCTGTGGAACCTAAACATGAATCTCCCACCACCTGTGACTGACCTCATATTAGGGTTTTCATGAGCTTCTGGAAACATAAAAACCCACTTTGCACCGTTATCATCAATAACTATGACTTTATGGAGACAAGCGCTCTAGGAATAAGATCAGAATGATGGCAGCTAAGATTTCCCCATCGTCATACTGAGCGCTTCACAGACTTTATCCCATTTAATCTCCCTGGAAATCCTAGACAGTGGTACTTTTATATGCTTTTTCTTTTTCTTTATTTGTTTGACACAGGGTCTCACTCTGTCACCCAGGCTGGAGTGCAATGATGCAATCACAGGTCACTGCAGCCTTGACCTGCTGAACTCAAGCAATCCTCCCATCTCAGCCTCCTGAGTAGCTGGGACTTTAGGCATGCGCCACCACACCCAGGTAATTTTTTTGTATGTTTTGTGGGTGGCCCAGGCTGGTCTCAAACTCCTAGGTTCAAGCAATCTACCTGCCCTGGCTGCCCAAAGTGTTGGAATTACAGGCATGAGCCACTGCCATTTTGAATCCATACCTTACCAATGAGAGAGCCAAGGCACAAAAATAAAAATTAGGAAATCTTACATTTTGGAAAGCTATGTATTCGAGGAAAGAAGAATAAGAGTAAGGAGGGAAACAAAGGCAGGATTCCCAGTATTCCCTTTGACTGACTCTTGAAAGCTGCTGGTATTAACCTCACTCAATATGAGGCATACACAATCTACTGTGCACATCCACCCAGAGGCTGCTGTGTTTCTGGGTGATGCTCAATGTTGGCTGCACAAAATTCTGAACCGCAATCATGTACTTGTTTGATTGAGAATCTGCTACAAGCAATGTGCTCCACTAAGCACTGACAATACAGTAGTAAATACGGTAGGCAAAGTCCCTATTCCCAAGTCACCTGCATTCCAAAGGGGTTAGGCCAGTAGTTGTTCAGTGTCCAGGTTGTGTGGTCCTCTAGGTAATTCAATTTGGAGAAACTTCTTTCAAATAAGAGCACCAAACGTTATGAATATAAAATTAGGTACAAACATGAATATTTAAAATAAAAAAATTTACAACAAATAAATTTGAAACCTGACAAATACCATAAAAATGCCAAACTGCAGAAAAACAACATAACATTTTAATTAATTACCTGCTTAACCCAGCAGTCAGCATGGTTCCTCTGGGCACTAATAAATAAGTCTAAAGTGCTGATCCCTAAGATTACCTATGCCCTCCATTTTTATCCTATGGGTGCATTATAGGAGTCTCTTTCAAGGGCTTTGTGATTATAATTAAGACCAGGAAAACAAATACTGCCTACCTATATCCTGAAATATCTACGATGACTCATCCCAGATTCCTCTACTGAAGCAGTGACTTAAGCAAACAACTTAAGGCTAATTAAATTCCATTACCATTCATAATATTAAACTGAGTAAGAAGGTGAACAATAAAGAAGCCAAGAGCACACCTATAATCCCAGCACTTTGGAGGCCAAGGCAAGAGAATTTTTGAGGCCAGGAGTTCAAGACCAGCCTAGGCAACATAATGAGACCCCGCCCCCCGCAATATCTACAAAAAAATAAAAAAATTAAAATTAGCCATACACGGTAGCATGTTCCTGTCATCCTAGCTTACTCGGGAGGCTGATATGGGAGGGTCCCTTGAACTGGAGAGGTCGAGGCTGCAGTAAGCCATGATTGGGCCACTGAGCTCCAGCCTGAGTGAAAAAGCAAGACCACGAAAAAAAAAAAAAAAAAAAAAGAATGGCTTGCAAACTGTAAATTATGGCTCTTACCCATGAATGGTGCCTTTGTGAAATATGGCATCGCTTTTCCACAGGTAAATCATCATGATACCTCCAGAATTCTACTCCTCCATGCAGCTTCTCTGTGCATAAAATCCTTGGATAGAAGAAATGTCTGCTGGCCTAGAACTGACTTTAACACTGAAAATATTAAGGCCACGTAACACAAGGCTGGGCAGGTGCATATCTCACCCAAAGCATCTACTTTTCTGTAAGTAACCAACCCGTGTTATGAAGGGTCCATACAATCTTTACAGACCACTTTCAGGTAAAAGCTTATTGTTTTCAAAGGCTACTTAGAACTGAAACTACTTGGTTCTATTCCAAGGTACAACCTCAGCCAAGTGATTTGTTTAATGGGAATTGCCAAACATAAAAAGATCAAATAACAAATTTCATTAACTTCAAGAATCTATGACTCCTACAACTCAATAGTTTAAAAAATAACAAATAATTCAATTTAAAAATAGGTAAAGAAGTAGAATGGACATTTCTCCAAAGAAAATGTACATATGATCAATGGGTAAACATATATATTTTTAAATGGTCAATGTCACTAATCATCAGGGAAACACAAATTGAAATCACAATAAGATATTACATCATACCTGTCAGGATGCCTGTTATCAATGGAACCAAAACAGCAAGTGTTGATATGGATATAGAGAAATTAAAACCTTTGTACACTGTTAGTATGGGTGCAAAATGATGCAGCCACTGTATTAAACAGTGTAGAGATTCCTCAAAAAATTTAAACTAGAACTACCATAGGATACAGCAATCACACTTCTGATATTTCTCCAAAGGAATGTAAATCAGGATCTCAAAGAGATATTAGCACTCCCATGTTCATTGTGATACTATTCACAATAGACAAGATGTGAAACCAACCTATTGACAGATGAATAAAGAAAATGTGGTATATACAAACAATGCAATATTATTCAGCCTTTAAAAAGAAGGAAATCCTGCAACATATGACAATATGGATGAACCTGGAGGGCGTGAAACTAACTAAATAAACTAGTCACAGAAAAACAAATACTGTATGACTCCATTGATATGAGCAAATCAAAACTACAATGAGATATCATCTCACCCATTTTGGATAAAATCGCTTTTATCCAAAAGACAGGCAATCATGAATGCTGCCAAGGATGTGGAGAAAACGGCACACTGTTAGTGGGAATGTAACTTAATACAACCACCGTGAAAAACTGTATGGAGGTCCTCAAAAGACTAAAAATAGAATTCCCATATGATCCAGCAATCCCACTGCCAGGGATATTCCCAAAAGAAAGGAAATCAGTATACCGAGGAGATATCTGCACTCCCATAATTTCACTGCAGCACTATTCACAATAGCCAAGATTTGGAAGCAACCTAAGTGTCCATCAACAGATGGAGGGATAAAGAAAATGTGGTATGTATACACAATGGAGAACTATTCAGCCACAGAAAAGAATGAGAGCCTGTCATTTACCAGTGTGGATGAAACTGGAGATCATTATGTTAAGTGAAATAAGTCAGACACAGAAAGACAACCTTCACAGGTTCTCACTCATTTGTGGGACTTAAAAATTAAAAGAATTGAACTCATGGAGATAGAGAATAGAATGATGGTTACCAGAGGCTAGGAAGGGTCGTTGGGGCGAGATGCAGTGGGAATGGTTAATGAGTACAAACATATAGTTAGATAGAGTATGTAAGATCTAGTATTTGGTAGCACAACAGGGTGACTACAGTCAACAATAATTTAGTGCACAGTTTAAAATAACTAAAAGAGTATAATTGGATTGTGTGTAACATAAGAGAAGGATGAATGCTTGAGGCGATGGATACCTCATTTACCTGGAGTGCATTTTACTCATTGTATGACTGTATCAAAATATTTATTGTACCCCATAAATATATGCACTTACTATGGACCCATAAAATTATTTTTAAAATAAAGAAAAGAAACTTAGAAACTGTAAACATAGAATCAATATCTAAGTTACCTCCCCAAGTTATAATACCTGACTAAAAGAACAGAGGAAATAGAGGAGAAGAAATTATCAAATGAATTATAAAATTAAGTTTTCTAGTTGAAACAGCACAGCAAATTCCAGCCAAATAAAAGAAAAAGGACTCACCAAGACTCATTCCTATAAGGTCCATAAAACCAAGGATAAAGAAAAGATCCTACAAGGTTCTGAGGGCTAGAGAGGTGGGAGAATAGTTGCAGAAAAAAACAAAAAGGAAATCAGAATGAAACCTGGAACAGGGGACCTAAAAATTCTAAACAAAGATGATATCAAGCACAAAAGTTTAACTCCTGAATTAATAGTGAGATACTAAAAAGCACATTTTTAATAAGTGAGATCTCAAAAAAGTACCTCCCACATTTTTATCTTCTATAATAAAAAGACAATAGGTAATGACTAAAGTGGATAAATCAAGAAACAGCAAGCATACGCCATTTCTTTAGAAATACAGAACTAAATACCAGGGTGAATAAAGCACTACTAATTTGGAAATAGTTGGCTTTTTGGAGTGGAACTGAGAGGTGAGAAAGGGTGAAACAGGAGATAGCTGTTCATTATTAAATCCCCTCCAGTACTACTTGACTCGTGAATCTTTGTACTTGTATTACATCAACAAATTTTTTAATTTGAGAAAGAGAAGGATAGATATACTTGCTGTATTAGTAATCACCCAAAATGTGCTTTCCTAACAAAGTCAATTCTGACAAACTGCTGCTGAAATTAAGTTTTTAATACTGGACTAAAACCACCCAGACACCTTTCACACACAGAACATGACCTGCCCTGCCTGCCTGAGTTCCCAGGTATTTGTGCTACAGAAATAAGTCTCTGCTGAGAACTGAGGCAGGGGCCACCCTAAACAAGGCCTCCAGACCAACGTCATTCCAGATTCTGATACAGAGTAGCCTCTGTTATCTTTTTTTGGTCCATGGTGACAAGGCTCTGCCCAGCACGAGGATGGCAAAAATGTCAACTACGTCCCCTGAAATCATGAATGGAAATTCGGCCTCACTGACGACTCCAGAGAATCCTCCTTTATCCAGTGAAATGGACAACAGTTCTGTAACTCCTGAAAATTCTAATGCGGATACTACCCACATTTCTGCACTCAACACAGCTACAATCTCAAAAGAGAACTACATGCCCATTGTTCATAGAGCTCGTGGGTTAACAAGAGGTAAGAAGTCATCAGTCGCTACGTTTCGGAAAGAACAGCTTCACTTCATCTGAGTCTCGGTGTTTCTGCACCAGGTAAGGAGGTGGAGGGATGTGGGGAGGGATACTTGAGTGCTTCAGCATCTATTAATGGCTTTTGTTGAAGATCTGTTACTTGTTTACTGTCACCCCAATAGCCACCCAAGGAGGAGGTGACAATTTCTAAGACCCTAGTTGGCCAGAATATGCTCTTTCCTTTGATCCTAAGAATCGTCTGAGAAAATGTATAGCTTCCGTGGATATCAAAAATAGAGACTGTTTTGTCAGGAGCTCTCCTGGGAGATAAGCTTTGCCCCACCCTCCCATCTCTTTTGAGAGGGAGAGACAGAGGAGGTCCTGCTGCTCTGATTGCTGGCTGTGATAATAAGAGGGAAAAGGGTCGCACTACCTGCCTGCCCTTGTAGAAAAGCTGCTGTGAAGATGCAGAGAGAAACCCTTTCATCAGAATACAGTTGAAGGATTTTAATATGCTTTTCACTCTAAATTTATTTCTCTTTCAAAAAGGTTGTAATCGAATCAAAATTATTATTTTATGAAATCATTTCAAATTAAGATGGTTTTAAAGAAAGATATCATTGATCAAACTCCTACCAAGAGTGAAACATTTTAACATCATTGTTGCTCTGATTCTGCACAAACACAGCATATTTAGAAATGAAGAAATGGACAATGGGAAGAGGATCATTAGTCCACTAAGTAACCGGGGCAGTGGAACTCTACCACTCTAAATAAGGTCCCTAGGTCAATGTCATTCTAGATTCCTGTAAATGATACAAGCTTTCCTGTGAGATACTCAGAATACTAGTTTATTTTTGTTTCTTCTGTTCCTTGAAATGTACTCAGCTGGTTAAAAAGTCAGGCAAACTCAAGACTTTTTGATCACTATGAGAAAATTAAAGCCTTATGGCCAGTTCATAGTCACAATTTAGAAATTACATCTGATTGCTTCCTCCAGCAAGAAGCACAGAAGGAAATCCTTGGCCTTCTGTTTCCAAGTTGCTATTTCACCTTCTCCTTGACCTACCCTCCCACATCATGGCTGCCTCTAGGTTTCTTCTGGATCAGATACAGGGAAGGAGGAGACAGAAAGGCACAGAGACTTCCTACCTGCTGTCCTGTGCTGACTGCCTATGAAACTGGCTTATGAAAAAGCCAAATCCATCTCTAGTGGGCACCTTCATGAACTCTGTGGCAACAACTCCCAAGGCCAGGAGACGCAGTTTTCCTCTAGGTGTCCCTTGGCCCTCCACCATGGGTTTCTCATGGTCCATTCCATAGAAACAGCCTCTCCACTGGACCTCCAAGGAGGTCCTCTCAGGAAAAATGTAAAATGATTGCAGATCAGCTCTTTCACATGTGGCCCACAGGAAAGACCCAGGAAGGACCCACAACAGCCCTTCTTTGCTACTGTAGCCCTCAGAACACTTTACTAGCCACCTTGTGGACTGAGAGATTTCTAAAAGATACTGTGCTCCATCGTCAGAACTTCATACTATTCAAGAAGTCCTGTTAAAGCTCAAAGCTATCTCATTAGTAGCTTAGGGAGGAATATGAGACTCACAGAACTCCATAAGCTCTCAAAAACATCCCACCTTCTCTCAATTCTTCTCTCTACATTCTTTTTGAATCTTTTAATATCCTCCCTACATGTGATGAGCTTGGGAATTTGTGAAATTGATTCCCACGTACTTCCTTTAAAAATCAGCATCTCCATCTGAAACCTTTCTTGTATCTTGATGACTCACTCAATAGTTACAATGAACCTTCTGATACACCGGTAAAGACCAAAACCAAGATTCAAATCCAGGCCTGCTAACTTCAAACCCATCATCTTTGCTACAAGACCATACTGATCCCAGGAACGCTATTGCCACTGACAGGACCACAAGGACTCCCTATAACTGGCACAAGATTTACCAGCACAGCCTCTATAGAGATGAACAAACATTCAAGCTATTTTAGACACAAAGGTCAAAATAAAGTTGACGTTTTAAGAAATATGCATTGTTGGTAGACATAGAGATTGATAATCTGTAGGGAAGCCTCTCAAAACAGTAAGACATCAAGACAGCAAACATTCTCAGTAGTGAATATACAAAACACAGCTCATCTAATACAATTACCAATTGGCTCACCAGTGGGACCTCAGCAATTTTGCTGTGTCACTCCATGAATTATCAGAATTGTAATATCCATGAGAGATCCTCTATCTGGCACCTTCACCTTCTAATTAGGCAACCAAGGCCCAGAGAAGTGAATGAGTAGTCCGACTAGCTAAGGAGAGGAACAAGAACCAGGAGTCAGGACTCAGGATACTTTTTTTTTTTTTTTGAGATGGAGTCTTACTCTGTCACTCAGGCTGGAGTGCAGTGGCATGATTCCGGCTCACTGCAACCTCCACTTCCCAGATTCAAGCGATTCTCCTGCCTCAGCCTCCCAAGTAGCTGGGACTACAGGTATGCCACCATGCCCAGTTAATTTTTGTATTTTTAGTAGAGACAGTGTTTTGCCATGTTGGTCAGGCTGGTCTTGAACCCCTGACCTCAAGTGATCCGCCCACCTCAGCCTCCCAAAGTAGTGGGATTACAGGCATGAGCCTCTGCGCGCAGCCCACTCAGGATACTTATGCCATGTCTTCATCCTTTCACTTGATATTTGGAATGGTTTCCCAAAAATTTAAAGGAAGAAAAAGCATTAAGAGATAGAAGACATATTTTGAGAAATTACATTCTCAGTGATGAGGCTCAATGAAGTCATAAAATGGCACCTAGATTTCCATTTAGTTTTGCATTATTAACACTGTACCACTTTCTTAAGACTAGGGTACAAAACAAGACCAGAGATAATGCTTGTTAGATTTTATTCATATGTCATCTCTCCATTTTTATGCAAAAGCATAGCAAACTATGTATTTTGCTGTAAAGATAATTTCCCTAAATGTACTGAAAAATGAAGCTAAATGAGTCAAAGCATCATTTATGCTCAGCATGACACACCAATATTTCACCTCGCTTATTTAAAAAGTAAAACTCTGTTGCAGGTTTGATATTTTGAGCCTCATTTACATATTTGTTTCCAATCATTGAAATATTTGCCTTATTATCATTGACATTTTCTTATTAGACAACTTATTCTGATAGCTAGACTAAAACATACAGGTGGGGTTGGGCACAGTGGCTCATGCCTGTAATCCCAGCATTTTGGGAGGCTAAAGCAAGAGGATCAGTTGAGCCCTGGGCAACATAGGGAAACCTCATCTGTATGGAAAGAAAAAAAAAAAAAAAACTTAGCTGGACATGTGATATGCACCTGTGGTCCTAGCTACATGGGAGGCTGAAGTGGGAAGATCGCTTGAACCTGGGAGATCAAGGTTGCAGTGAGCTGTGATCACGCCACTTCACTCCAGCCTAGATGACAGAGGAGACCTTGTCTCAGAAAAAATAAAAAATAAAAAAATTAATAAAACCTATCAGTGGGTCAAAATATGTTTCAAATGATTATTTATAAACAGGTGTCATTTCTAGTGAATATGCTGAAATACTTAATATCTTGCTGCCAAACTACTTCAAACTCATTTGACCTCTTTATTTCCATAATTGTTAAAGAAGCCACACATAGAAAAATAACTCAAGATGTATAGTTGAAAATGGCCAAATAGAAACAGCTCCAGTCTGCAGCTCCCAGTGAGACCAATGCAGAAGGCTGGTGATTTCTGCACTTCCAACTGAGGTACCCAGTTCATCTCATTGGGACTGGTTAGGCAGGGCATCTCCGAAGGAAATGCAGCAAATTCAGTCAGGGGTTTACAAATGAAACTCTCTTCTCCCTCAGACAGAGCACCTAGGCAGAGGGGCAGCTATGGGCAAAGCTTCAGCGGACTTAATCTTTCCTGCCTGCTGGCTGTGGAGAGAGCAGCTGATCCTGACAAGGGATATTCTTCCAGCACAGCACAGCAGCTCTGCTAAGAGACAGGTTGCCTCCTCAAGTGGGTCCCTGACACCCGTGCCTCCTGACTGGGAGAAACCTCCCAACAGGGGTCAACAGACACCTCATGCAGGAGAGCTCAGGCTGGCATTAGGCCAGTGCCTCTATGGGACAAAGCTTCCAGAGGAAGGAGCAGGCAGCAATCTTTGCTGTTCTGCAGACTCCACTGCTGATACCCAGGTAAACAGGATCTGGGATGGACCTCCAGGAAACTACAGCAGATCTGCAGAAGAAAGCCCTGACTGTTAGAAGAAAAACTAACAAACAGAAAGCAACAACAACAACATCAACAAAAACTCAAAACCCAAATCCACACAAAAACTCAATCCAAAGGTCACCATTCTCAAAGATCAAAAGTAGATAAATCCATGAAGGTGAGGAAAAAACAGCATAAAAACGCTGAAAATTCCAAAACCCAGAATGCCTCTTCTCCTCCAAATGATTGCAACTCCTCTCCAGCAAGGGCAAAAATCTGGATGGAGAATGAGATTGACAAATTGACAGAAGTAGGCTTCAGAAGGTGGGTAATAACAAACTCCTCTAAGCTAAATAAGCATGTTCTATTCCAATATAAGGAAGTTAAGAACCTTGATAAAAGGTTACAGGAACAGCTAACTAGAATAACCAGTTTAGAGGGGAATATAAGTGATCTGATGGAGCTGAAAAACACAGCACGAGAACTTCATGAAGCATACACAAGTACCAATAGCCAAATAAATCAAGCAGAAGAAAGGATATCAGATTGAAGATCACCTGGCTAAAATAAGGCGTGAAGACAAGATTAGAGAAAAAAGAATGAAAAGGAATGAACAAAGCCTCCAAGAAATATGGGACTATGTGAATAGACCAAACCTATGATTAATTGGTGTACCTGAAAGTGATGGGGAGAAAGGAACCAAGTTGGAAAACACACTTCAGGATATTATCCAGGAGAACTTCCCCAACGTAGCAAGACAGGCCAACATTCAAATTCAGGAAATACAGAGAATACCACTAAGATACTCCTCAAGAAGATCAACCCCAAGACACATTATCATCAGATTCTCCAAGGTTCAAACAAAGGAAAAAGTGTTAAGGGCAGCCAAAGAGAAAGGTCAGATCACCTACAAAGGAAAGCCCATCAGACTAACAGTGAATCTCTCTGCAGAAACCCTCCAAGCCAGAAGAGAGTGAGGGCCAATATTAAACATTTTTAAATAAAAGAATTTTCAACCCAGAATTTCATATCCAGCCAAACTAAGCTTCATAAGTGAAGAAGGAATAAAATCCTTTCCAGACAAGCAAACCTTGGGGGATTTTGTCTACACCAGGCCTGCCTTACAAGAGCTCCTGAAGGAAGCACTGAATATGGGGAAAAAAACAGTACCAGCCACTGCTAAAACACACCAAAATATAAAGACCAATGACACTATGAAGAAACTGCATCAACTAATGTGCAAAATAACCAGCTAGCATCATGACGACAGGATCATATTCACATATAACAATATTAACCTTAAACATAAATGGGATAAATTCCCCCAATTAAAAGACACAGATTGGCAAATTGGATAAAGAGTCAAGACTCATCAGTGTGTTGTATTCAGGAGACCCATCTCACATGCAAAGACACATATAGGCTCAAAATAAAGGGGTGAAGGACTATTTACCAAGCAAATAGAAAGCAAAAAAAGAGAAGGAGTTGCAGTCCTAGTCTCTGATAAAACAGATTTTAAACCAAAATTATCAAAAAAGACAAAGAGGGCATTACATAATCGTAAAGGGATCAATGCAACAAGAAGAGCTAACTATCTTAAATATATATGCACCCAATACAGGAGAACCCAGATTCATGTAGAGACCTACAAAGAGACTTATACTCCCAAACAATCATAGTGGGAGATGTTAACACACCACTGTCAATATTAGATCAACAAGACAGAAAATTAAAAAGGATATTCAGGATTTGAACTCAACTCTGGATCAAGTGGACCTAGTAGGCAACTACTGAACCCTCCACCCCAAGTCAACAGAATATACATACTTCTCAGCACACCATCGCACTGATTCTAAAATTGACCACATAATTGGAAGTAAAACACTCCTCAGCAAATGCAGAAGAACAGAAATCATTACAAACAGCCTCTCAGACCACAGTGCAATCAAATTAGAGCTCAGGATTAAGAAACTCACTCAAAATTGTGCAACTACGTGGAAATTAAACAACATACTCCTGAAGGACTACTGGGTAGATAATAAAATTAAGGTAGAAATAAAGAAGTTCTTTGAAACCAATGAGAACAGAGACAATGTACCAGAATATCTGGGACACAGATAAAGTAGTGTTAAGAGGGAAATTTATAGCACTAAATGGGCACATCAGAAAGCTGGAAAGATGTGAAATTGACACCCTAACATTACAATTAAAAGAACCAGAGAAGCAAGAGCAAACAAATTCAAAAGCTAGCAGAATACAAGAAATAACTAAGATCAGAGAACTGAAGCAGATAGAGGCACAAAAAACCCTTCAAAAAGTCAGTGAACCCAGGAGCTGGTTTTTTTTTTTGAAAAAATTAACAAAACAGATAGATTGCTAGCTAAACTAATAAAAAAGAGAGAAGAATCAAATAGATACAATAAAAAAATAAAGGGGATATCACCACTGATCCCACAGAAATACAAACTGCCATCAGAGAATACTATAAACACCTCTACACAAATAAATAGGAAAATCTAGACGAAATGGATAAATTCCTGGATACATAAAACCTCCCAGGAAGAATTAAAATCACTGAATAGACCAGTAACAAGTTCTGAAAGGCAGTAATTAATAGCCTACCAACCAAAAAAAGCCCAGGACCAAATGGATTCACAGCTGAATTCTACCAGAGGTGCAAAGAGAAACTGATATAATTCCGTCTGAACATATTCTAAACAATAGAAAAAGAGAGTCTCCTCCCTAACTCATTTTATGAGGCCAGCATCATCCTGATACCAAAACCTGGCAGAGACACAATAAAAAAAGAAAATTTCAGGCCAATATCCCTGATGAAAATTGATGTGAAAATCCTAAATAAAATACTGGTAAATCGAATCCAGCAGCACATCAAAGAGCTTATCCACCATGATCAAGTTGGCTTCATCCCTGGAATGCAAGGCTGGTTCAACATATGCAAATCAATAAATGTAATACATCATATTAAGAGAACCAATGACAAAAACCACGATTGTCTCAACAGATGCAGAAAAGGCCTTCGATAAAATTCAACATCCCTTCATGTTAAAAACTCTCAATAAACTAGGTATTGATGGAACGTTTCTCAAAATAATAAGAGGTATTTATGACAAACCCATAGCCAATATCATACTGAATGAGCAAAAGCTGGAAGCATTCTCTTTGAAAACTGGCAAAAGACAAGGATGCCCTCTCTCACCACTCCTATTCAACATACTATTGGAAGTTCTGGCCAGGGCAATCAGGCAAGAGAAAGAAATAAAGAGTAATCAAATAGCAAGAGAGGAAGTCAAATTGTCTCTGTTTGCAAATGACATGATTGTATATTTAGAAAACCTCATCATGTCAGCCCAAAAACTCCTTAAGCTGATATGCAACTTCAGAAAAGTCTCAGGATACAAAATCAATGTGCAAAAATCACAAGCATTCCTATACACCAATAATAGACAAGCAGAGAACCAAATCATGAGTGGACTCCTATTCACAATTGCTACAAAGAAAATATATTACCTAGGAATACAACTTACAAGGGATGTGAAAGACTTCTTCAAGGAAAACTACAAGCCACTGCTTAAGGAAATAAGAGAGGACACATACAAATGGAAAAAAATTCCATGCTCATTGACAGGAAGAATCAACATCATGAAAATGACCATACTATCCGAAGTAATTTATTGATTCAAGGGTATTCCCATAAAGATACCACTGACTTTCTTTGCAGAATTATAAAGAACTACTTTAAATTTCATATGGAACCAGAAAAGAGCATGTATAGCCAAGACGATCCTAAGCAAAAAGAACAAAGCTGGAGGCATCATGCTACCTGACTTCACACTAGGCTACAGTAACCAAAACAGCATGGTACTGGTTCCAAAACAGATATATAGACCAATGGAACAGAACAAAACCTGATAAAAATGAGAAATGGGGAAAGGATTCCCTATTTAATAAATGGTGCTTGGAAAACTGGCTAGCCTTGTGCAGAAAAAAGAAATTAGACCCCTTCCTTACACCTTATACAAAACTTAACTCATGATGGATTAAAGACTTAAATGTAAAACCCAAAACCATAAAAACTCTAGAAGAAAACCTAGGCAATACCATTCAGGACATAGTCATGGGCAAAGACTTCATGACTAAAACACCAAAAACAATTGCAACAAATGCCAGAATTGACAAATGTGATCTAATTAAACTAAAGAGCTTCTGCACAGCAAAAGAAACTATCATCAGAATGAACAGGCAAGCTACAGAATGGGAGAATATTTTTGCAATCTGTCCATCTGACAAAGGTATAATATCCAGAATCTAAAAAGAATTTAAATTTACAAGAAAAAAACAAACAACCCCATCAAAAAGTGGGCGAAGGATATGAACAGACACTTCTCAAAAGGCGACATTTATGTGGCCAACAAACATATGAAAAAAAGCTCATCATCACTGGTCATTAGAGAAATGCAAATCAAAACCACAATGAGATACCATCTCACACCACTTAGAATGCTGATTATTAAAAAGTCAGGAAACAACAGATGCTGGTGAGGCTGTGAAGAAATAGGAATGCTTTTACACTGTTGGTGGGTGTGTAAATTAGTTCAACCATTGTGGAAGACAGTGTGGCAGTTCCTGAAGGATCTATAACCAGAAATACCATTTGACCCAGCAATCCCATTACTGGGTATATACCCAAAGGATTATAAATCATTCTACTATAAAGACACATGCACACATATGTTTATTGCAGCACTATTTATGATAGCAAAGACTTGGAACCAACCCAAATGCCCATCAATGATAGACTGGATAAAGAAAATGTGGCCATATACACCATGGAGTAGTATGCATTCATAAAAAAGAATGAGTTCATGTCCTTTGCAGAGACATGGATGAAGCTGGAAATCATCATTCTCAGCAAACTAAGAGAGGAACAAAAAAACAAACTGCATGTTCCCACTCATAAGTGTGAGTTGAACAATGAGAACACATGGACACAGTGAGAAGAACATCACACACTGGGGCCTGTCAGGGGGCAGAGGGCAAGGGGAGGGAGAGCATTAGAACAAATACCTAATGCATCCAATGCTTAAAACCTAGATGATGGGTTGATGGGTGCGGAAAACCACCATGGCACATGTATACCTATGTAAGAAACCTGCATGTTCTGCACATGTATACCAGAACTTAAAGTAAATTTTTTTAAAAGTATTAAAAAAAAGAAACCACACATAAAAATGGTCATGGTATTGATAATTATATAAGATATACATATATATCACCATCTTATAAATGAGAATAAGAAAGTAACAAAACTAGGGAAGTTTTTTTTTTTCCATGAAAGAGATAATGGTCCAGTGCTGGATGCATCTCCTCTGCTTAGTGGGTGTGTGATAACTCTTCTAAGACAAATGACTGACGATGATTGATTATATAAATTAGATTAGGATGCCACTTATTTAACCCAGTAACACTGTTTTACAGACATGGAAGACAGGATCTGAAGGTATTAAAGAACTTGGTCTAAGGACACACAGTTAGAGCCAACAGTAGAGTCTTTTTCCTTTAACTTCCACCCATATGTATTATTCTTCAATCTCAGTCAACATCAGGTACAAAATAACAGCCCGCAAATTCATGTGCCCATGGTATGTAACTTTTTAACTTCAGTTCTACAACTGAATTTAATTTCTATGTTAAATCCCCACTATATCCAATAGTAGAAACTAAATTGAAGCTGATTCTGGGTCTTGCTCACTTCCCCAAATCCACAGAGTTGCATCTGTGTTATTTAGCACTTGTGCAGTGCTAAACACGAGTGTGTGCAGTGTGAGGTCATGGCTCTTGGTCTTCATCATCCACCCACATGGGCAAGCACTAAAATATCCTTCTTGTCATTGGCTCTTATCCGTCACTGCTGTTCCTCCTGACTGAAGACTCTCCCACCTGCTCACAGGTCCCTCTCTCATGCAAGAAAAATATTAGACTGCTTCCACGTCTCTTTGAGAATTCGATTCAAGCTTCTAAGGTCCTTCTGTCCCGATGCCACATAACCATGTCTAGGCTATCGTTCTAGCACCAAGATATCCCTGAGATTATGGGTCTTGGCAAGTCCCAAGCTGTCCTTGGAAATAGGATCTCCTCTGTTAGTCGGATTTTGAGACCCTTCTGATGTTTATATTACCAGTACCCCTGGCCTGGGGTGAAGAGGCCAGGCAGAAATCCGAATGGGGGAAGTTAAGCAGGAGCACGATGTGATCTGATCTCCATTTTAAAATTAAATTCTGTTTGCTGTGTACAAAATGGAATCTAAGGTGTACTCGGGGAAAGCAGGAAAACCCATATGGAGGCTACCTGTTACTCCTATGAAATAAACTAGAATTGCACCAGAGAGGTAGAAGTGGAAATGGCAAGAAGGGATCAGGTATGGAGAATAGTCTTGGCTAAGCTAGTCTAGACTAGGCTAGAATAGACAGGATATGACAAAATGAGATATATATACTTTTGGAGTTGATCAAACTTCTTGATAGATAGGATGTGCAACACAAAGGGGAAAAGAAGACTCTAAGATGAATTCCTAGAATTTTGTTCTGTTGGTATTGCTAAGAAATACAAAGAATTTCTAGGAAAGAAAGAGTGGTCAACAATGTTAAGTGCTGCTAAGTGGTTGTGTAGCACAAGGACAGAGAAGTGAAGAGGCTAAGAAAAAAAGTTAAAACAAGGAGGGAAGACAAAGGGGTTTAAGAAAAATACCAAGAGGGCTTTGGGACAGGAGAGGTGGGAGGAGGATAAAAAAGTAATACAGAGGCACCAAAGGTCACTCAGGGAGCCAAAGGAGGGTGCTTTGGACCATAAACTGCATTTCATGGAAAGCTTTATCATCAAATAGGAAGAGTGATTTCTACTGGCAGAGTGCTTATCTAGTCAATAAGCATTTACAGGTATTTAGTGATTGTTATTATTATTTGTTATTTGTAAATTGTCCGTTGACATTAATTGCCTGAAATACAAAGATGAGTAGAACAAGGTCCAGAATTAACCTAAAAAATGTTCTGAGGTTGGTGGGGGAGATAAAACACAAACATGGACAATGCCTCCATGGTAAATGTGAACAGAGACCAGAGCAAGGAGCCGAGCACCACAGCCAACCAGCCTTAGATGTTGGGATCTGATCAGCTTCAGGGTTAGGTTTCCAAAAGGAAAAGTAAGGGCAGATGTTTTCTAGGTGAAGGTATCTGCTACAGTTAGGAAGACATGGGTATGGAAATCACAGGGCTCCAAAAAGTAGAAGTCTGGTCTATCTGGAGATGTGGTGGACAACAGCAGGATAATGGGTAGAAGTGGGAAACATTAGAATAAACATAAAAGGTGTGCAGGGACCAAATTATAAAGGGACTGAAGCTTTGATTTTATTCTGAAATTTCCTGGAACTTCTGGAGGGACGTACCTCTGAAAAATCAAGCAAGTAGTATGATGAGATTGCCACCTTGGAGGAAAATGACCTGGAAAAAATATTGGATGGATTGGAGAGGGCAGATAGAAGGAAACAGGGATAATAGGAAGCCATTGCAATAGTCAATTGAAAGAAAAGGTTACATGAAAGTCCAGCTGGGTTAATAACAATTTAGAACAACAAAAACAAAACCCTTAAGTTGATTCACGCCAAGCAGTGTGGTTTGGCTTTGTGTCCCCACCCAAATCCCATCTCAAATTGTAATCCCCACATGTTGTGGGAGGGACCTGGTGGGAGGTGACTGGATTATGGGGTGATTTCCCCCATGCTGTTTTCATGATTGTGAGGAAGTTGTCATGAGATCTGATGGTTTAAAAGTGGCAGTTTCCCCTGCACTCTCTCTCTTGCCTTGCTTCCCTTTCACCTTCTGCCATGATTGGAAGTTTCCTGAAGCTTCCCCAGCCATGTGAAACTGTGAGTCAATTAAACATCTTTTGTTTATCAATTACTCAGTCTCAGGTAGTATGTTTATAGCAGTGAGAAAACAGACTAATACACCAAGATACATCGTCATTCATATTAATTAAGCTCTAGGCTCTTCATTGGGATTCTTGCCACATTGTTTCTATGGAACACTTCATTCAACTTACATCATTTCTAAATATAGAGTTAGCATCAGGAACTAACTGCTCAAAGCATAAGAACAACATAAACTAATGAAAAAAAAATGAGATGCTTCACAAACATCCTAAGTTTTTCCAGCCACAAGAGTACCAAATCTTACCACACATAACTCCTCCCTAAAAAAGGCAGGAGGGTCACCTGAGTTTGAGGCTGCAGTGATCTATCAGAGCATCACAGCACTCCAGCCCAGGTGACAGAGTGAGCCTATCTCAAAAAAAAGGTGCTACAGTACAAATCCAGTTGTTTTAAGGTTATTTCTGGATTAAATAAAACAAACCTGAACAGGCCTGACCTATATTAATTAACTTCATCATCCTACTATCTATCTCATTATGTTATGTGAACTACAAGGCAATGGACACTATAAAGTTTTTCACTTATGACACAAAAGTTCATTAATCATTAAAACATGATTAACTACAATTAAACCCATATATTGACTTTTTCATATAATGTTCAATTAACTCATGACCTGGTCAAATAAGATAAAACATGACAATGAGCCTACTGGGGAAGTTATTCTCTGTTACATGGATGACATTTGTAATGGAGTTAAACAGTTAGAAATTTCCATCAAGCTGTAACTGAATCTTGCCATTGTTTCCCTAGGGTCCGGGAGACAGCAAAGGCCAATCGTGAATACCTGTATTTCTTTCCATTTGTTTTGTTTTGTTTTAATTCCAGCTCTATGAAAGAAAAAGGGAAGAAAGGAGACACGGAGAGAGATGGGCAGAGAAAGGAAGGGAGAAAAGAGAAAAGTGAAGAAAAGAGAGAAGAAATTGAAAAGAAAAGGATAAAGATGGAAATAAAGTCTGCAGAGGAGACAAGTGGAAAGAGGAGGGGAAAAGAAAGGAGGGAAAGGAGAACAGGGGTGGTGAGGGGAGGAGAGACGGGAGGAGAGGGGAAAGGAAGACTAGGAAAGGGAAGGAAGCAGAAAGCAAAATCTGAAATGAAGTCTTCCTTAACAACAACAAAAAAAGAATAACTGAAAAAAACAGACCTTTCAGTGAAGGAGATGCACAAGGTTAGTTTTTCATTTAATGTAAGAATTGAAGGTGTTGGATTGGTGGGACCTGGAGTCAACAGAAATTGGAACTAACTCCACTGTTACCATTTAGTTTGGTCAAAGAAAATTGGACAAAATTAGATCTATCAAGACAACAGCTTTAAACGATTGCTTATAGCACATTTATATTCCCTAGCAACTTATTTATCATACATTGGTAAAATTTTAGGGCATTACAGGGAAGTTCTACAATCCTTCATGTTATTTTCAGAACATTATTTTCTACTGCTTTGGATTTTTTTCCATTTCTAATCATTTTTTATTCTTTTTCTGTAAGATATATATTAAAAACACCACAAATTTTTAAAGCCACAGAAAGGATAAACATACAGTATAACAAACTATTGATTGACAACATTTCATTTTCCTCAAATTTTCACAATTTAAAAAGTTATGCTAACTTTTCCAATATTGTGCTTGGTATGCATGGTGCTTTGGTATGCTGAGTGCTTTGAATTAGAGGAAACCGAAAGGCCTCAGAAATAAACCTCGGGACCAAGCTCCCTCTCTGAGCTTCCTCCACTCCCTGTCTCTCTTGTTCCCTTTCTTTCCAGAAGTACCAGGAAGGGCTTTCTCTGAAGTTCCCTTATCTGATTAAAGAAAGTTCTTGCAGAAGAAGTGCAGTTGTCTTAAAACCCCTCCCTAGGAATCTCATCAAATAACTCACCAGGAATGGTTGATGGAAAGAGACTAAAAGTCATCACCTCACCCAGACAGACTTTTCATCTATTCTTCTCAGGGAAACTCTGGGAGATTGCCAGGGAGACTTTTGGGAGACTTTATCTGCATAATAAGACAAACTTTGTTTACAGTGAAGTTCCACCCCTCACCTTCCCATCACGTCTCTTGGAGCTCCAAGGAGCTTTGTTCCAGGCCATTGTTCTTCAGGCTTATTCATTTCATCTGAAAATCATGTACTACCCCTCACAATTGCCCACATTGCCCCAATCTCCCCCTCTCTCCTATGAAGAGGATATATAAGCTTCAACCATCTGACTGTTCTTTGAGTCTCATGATGTTACATGGCTCCTGTGCTTATACACATTAATAATTTATATACCTTTTTCTCCTATTAATCTGTCTATTCTCATTTATTTCAGCAAAACTTAAGAGGGAACATAAGAGAAGTTTTCCCTCTGCCCCTACAGTAAATGTAACAGGAATAATTGACAAAAAAATTTTAATTAAACTTTCCAACTGCTTTTATTTCATATTTTAAAATATTACTTTCTCTTATTAGAAAATGTGATCTCATTACAGAATATGAAGATCAACAACAACAACAAAAAACACTTCTAACTGCAGCCACTCAGAGGCATTTAACAGTGTCTTAATATCCTAATGTTTCTACCAAAAATATATATATTTTTACCAGATCACCTGGATCTCTAGCCATTTGTGTTTAATCAATGTCAGCAACAATTTGGTCAATTACATGGATATGTTATCTTCTGACTTCCTCAATTTGTAATTTCACGTCATTTCTGGAAGCACTCACAAGTTCTGATATCTATCCAGAGAGCCTGTTTTCCTAGGATGTACAGCCGGCAGTGGAGCTAACCAGCGCTAGGCTGGCAGGCACGAGCTCATGAACCACACTCTATCTAGGGTTGCTACTATAGTTGCTTTACCTCTAGCAAATTTTAATTTCACTTTACTAGTTATCTGTGCTCTTTATGCAGTTAAAGGTGGTTTCTAATAGCAAAGACTCTTTGGGAGACAAAAACAAAAAAAAAGGAAAACCAACAACTCATGATTTGTTTTTGTACTGGAGACAAACAAAAGGCATTCTACCATAGATCCAAGAACCAATAATGTAAAGTATGCAGAGGTGGGCAGCTGAAAATACATCCAGGAATAGAAGCAGAGACAAAGAAAGTAAGGGTAAAAAAGGAAATCATCCAATGAATGCCAAACTGTGCTTTGAATAGCATGTACTGGCAGAAGACCCTAACTAATCCCCTAGAGACCTTAAGTTCCCTATAAGGAAAAACAAAGCTAGTAAAACTAAAAGAATAGCAAAAACTATCACTAAAGGTTGCTTGTGAAGAAACACTAGTGCATTTTGCAGAACTAAGCTAAAGGCATTGACTTACGGAGAGTTTTCCAAAATTCAAGGCTCTAGATAAGCTTTAGAACTCCTGATTTTAAGAAATAAATATGAATTAATCATTTACTTATTCATTCATTCAATATCATTTCTATTTTTTCAAATACGTTATGAGACAATTCTGAGAGTACTTATTCCCAATCAAGACAGTGGTTTACTATTTTATGATATGACTTTAGCCAAGCAAGTAACAATCAGTGGAGAATCCTCTTAGACCTAAATTAGGTCAACGCAATGTCTGTTAGCAATTGCTATATTGTACGAGCCTGTTCAACTCTAATGATACAAGTCATCTTTGTATCATCCACATATTCTCTCCCACACAGGAATATAACCCCTTTAGGACAAATACCAAGTCCCTGTATCCCCCACAATTCTTAACAAAGCACCTGCCAAAAAGCAGGTCAATATAATAAGAGGAATATCCAATAAAATTAAACTACTTACTCTTTTATGAAGGTTAACAGCCTAGTACAATTTTCAGCTATTCCTTGTTAGAGGTGGCCAAAATCTTCAAGATAAAGCCATGAACTAACCCAGACTGAAACACCCTAACAAATTTTTAAATCAGCAAAGCCATCCTATTTTATTTTTCTTTCAAGACAGAGCTTGCAAAGCACTTGCACAATTGAATAGACTTTTATTTATTTGCCTTTTCACGTTGTTGGGTGAAATGTGAATTTCCACTAGTAGATTTCATTGATTTCTGTCAAGCTGGATAACGATTTGGAGAGTTAGTCTGTCCTTTCAGGAAGAAGGGAAAGAAAGATACTATATCAAGCCTTCTCCATTGTCAGCAAAATATTGGGAAAAATTACTCTGCATTGACTTTAAAAGTGATAAGATGTGCATCTCAGAATTCAAGCCATTTGGCTTAGGCCACTAGCAATATAACTTGTACAAAACAGGAAAATAAAAAGAACACTGATTTATTGGCCATTTCCAAGTAGTTCGGGATGCCAGTGGTCTGGAATACATGGGCTGTCCACCAACTAGCCCCAGGGAACTGTTCCAGTTCACAAATGATCATTTGGCATTCTAGGTGAGAGATATCTAAAAGCAGACACTGAAGGGCAGCAGCAGGTCAGGAACTGACTGGGAGCAGCCACCAAAATTACCTAAGCTGCCCAGCAGAGGACAGGACTCCCAGCCCAACTCCACAGACGCAGGTTTTGATACCACTCCTTTCAGTTAAAGAACGGAAGAAGCACAATTCAGAGAGGAGAGCTCAAAGATAATAAACTATTAGGATATGTGTACTCTAGTGCTTTGGGGATTTAACAAATGCAGTTAAGGATTACTCCTGGGCATTGTGTAAAATTTTTCAAAAAATATTCAGGTAATCCACAACTGACCTCAAAAGAAGGGTGTTGTAAGGAGTGCCAACTCCCGATTGGTCATATTCAGGATTGGAGTCAATGTCCAAAGCCCTGCATAGGGAAGAGACCTGGACACATGTTTCTAGCCAGAGCTTTGATTGCTCATTTCTGGAGGCACATTTAGAACCAGCTGACTTTGCATGCCCATGGGGAAAATTGTTCACGGTATGGCTGGGTCCTAAAACATCCATTGAAGGTGAAACATCCTGCAGCTCTATTTCCTAACCAAAGAAAAAGTGAAAATCGGAAATGCAATTAAAGCCAGACATACCTTTCTCTGGAAATAATGCTTCAAGTTCAGCAAACAAGGTCGTCGGAATAATGCTTTTCCATAGGTGAATCTTATCCCTGGAAAACTGTAGGTCACTAATTTTTCCAGTTTTTTTTTTTTTTTAACATTTATTTTAGCAGAAGGCAGGGGCAAGAAAGCTAGATTCTCTTTAAAAACCATGGGAAAAGGAAAGCAGATCAGAAAGCTTCTTCAGAAGAGTCAGTAAGTGTGTCCCATGCAGTCATCCTACAGCAAGAGACAATGCAGACTTCTCCAAGGGTGATACAGAGAGTCAAGAAAGGATTATGGGAGCATTTTAGCTTTCAATGCTTTTGTTTCTGTTTTCCAGTTCAAAATATCTGTGATGATTTATTCACGGCAACTTGGTCATCTTGATGCAAGTTCTGGGCAGAAATATTCTGCTCTCCTTCCCTCTCTGTAAACTTGCCAGGTAACCCTGGAAGAGGAGAATTTGAGTTAACACCTCTATTAGATGCTAATTTTATGCACTTCTTTGGGTTATGTGTGACTCTCTTGCCTCCTGGACCCTGCTTAGGGCAAGAAAATCCCTTGCTCTCAGCTACCACCATGCAGCCTGGCCCATCTGCCATGTGTATGTGGCCCCTGCCTCTGCTACCAGAATTCAAGCAACAGAGCTTAGTCCATTGGTAAACTGTAGCTTGTACAAAACAGGGAAATAAAAATAACACTACCCACACAGAATGGAATTTAACATACTTAATGACCATAGGCAGAGCTAAATTATGTGTATTAGTCAGCATTCTCCAGAGAGACAGAACCAATAGGATATATGTATGTATGAAAGGGCATTTATTAGGAAGAATTGGCTCACACTATTACAAGAAGTCCCACAATACTCTGTCTGCAGGCTGGGGAAAGAGAGAAGCCAGCAGTGGCTCAGTCCCAGTCCAAAAGCCCCAAAACCACAAAAGCCAACAGTACAGCCTTTGATCAACAGTCAGAGGCCTGAAGGCCCCCAGGTAGCTGCTGATGCAAGTCCCAGAGTTCAAAGGCCAAAGAACTGGAGCTTGATGGCCAAGTCCAGGAGGAGCAGAAGGAAGCATCCAGCACAAGAAGAAGAAAGAGAGCCAGAAGACTCAGAAAGCAAACTTATCCCACCTTCTGCCACCTACTTTGCTCTAGCTGTGCTGGCAGCTGATTGGATGGTGCCCACCCACACTGAAGATGGGTCTTCCTCTCCCAGTCCATAGACTCAAATATCAACCTCCTGTGGAAACACCCTCACAAACACACCCAGAAACAATACTTCACCAGCCATGTAGGCATCCCTCAAACCAATCAAGTTGACGCGTAATACTAACCATCACATGATGTGACCTAAAAGTGTTATACTTCTGCACAGCAAAAGAATCAACAGAGTGAACAGAGAACATGGCAGAATGGGAGGAAATGTTTGCAAACTATGCATCTAACAGGGGACTAATATCCAGAATCTACAAGGAACTCAAACAACTCAACAAAAACAAAAAACAAACAATCCCATTCATAAGTGGACGAAGGACATGAATAGACATTTTCCAAAACGAGAAAAATAAAATGGCCAACAGGTATATTTTTTTAATGTTCGACATCACTAGTCATCAGAGAAAACATTTTGTAGATAGAGATTCTCTACTTACCCATTTATACATCCTTTTGTAGAAAGTTTAACATAGAAGACAATAAAAAACCAATGAGATTTATCCAGGAAAATAAAAATAAAAAGTAAACATAAAGCCACAATGAGATATTATTTTACCCCATGTAAGATGGCCATTATTAAAAAGACAAAAAATAACAAATGTTGCCAAGGGTGTAGAGAAAAGGGAATGCTCATGCACTATTTCTCGGAATGTAAATTATTACAAGCTCTATGGAAAACAGTATGGAGATTTTTCAGAGAACTAAAAATAAAACTACCATTCAAACCAGAGATCCCAGTCCAAGGTATCATATGTTTATTACAGCACTGTTCAGCATAGAACAGAATAAGCAAAGATACAGAATCAACCTAAGTGAACATCAGTGGAAAATCAGATAAAGAAAAATGTGATACAGATACACAGTCGAACACTATTCCACTATAAAAAAGAATGAAATCATGTCTTTTGCAACAACATAAATAGAACTGGAAGTCTTTATTTTAAGTGAAAGAAGTCAGACACAGAAAGACAAATATCACATGTGGAATCATAAGTGGAAGCTAAATAATGTGCACAATGGATGTAGAGAGTGGAATGATAGGCATCGGAGACTCAGAAGGGTGAGGTAGTAGGAGAGGATGAATGATGAGAAACTACTTAATGGGTACACTGTATATTATTCAGGTGAATAAAAACCCAGACTCGGCCATTACACAATCTATGCATGAAACAAAATTGCCCTTGTACCCCCATATATTTGCACCAAAAAAAAGGACTCAGAAGGCTGAGGTGGAAGGATTGCTTCAGGCGAGGAGTTTGACACTAGCCTGGGCAGCATAGCAAGGCCCAATATCTACAGAAAATAAAATAAAACAAAGTAACCAGGCATGGTGGCATGCACCTGTTGTCCTACCTACTTGGGAAGCTGAGGTGGGAGGATCATTTGAGCCCAGGAGTGTGAGTCTGCAGTGAGCTATTATTATGCCACTGCACTCCAGCCTGGGTGACAGCGGGAGACCCCCACTTTAAAATAAAAAGTACAGGAGAGTTAACTTCCTGTGAAGCATACTTTGAACAACGGCAACAGGAAGCAGGAGGAAGTCAACCCCTACCACCCACGTGGGCTGCTCTGTGGGCACAGCTTTTCCATGCAGGAGTCTTGGTCAGTACCCTGAGCTGAGGAGGTGCACCTGTGGGGCCCAGCAGTGCCTTTTCATAGCTCATTGTGATGAAGCAGTGGTTGGGGAATGCATCTCTTCACATCTTTCTTTCTTGGTGCACCTTTTTCTTCACTCTTCTGCTGCTGCCTGGGGTTGCATTGCCCAAGTAAAGCATCAATATTTCACATCTTTGCATCAGATTCTGTTTTCTAAGAGACCAAGTCTCAGATTGAATTTATAAAGTTTCACCTAAACTTGATTTTTGAATTATGTCATTCATCCAAATTCTGGAATTGAGACACAACTAAAAGTAAGTTCTAGATCCTTGGTAGAATACTAAGACATATGCAAATTCATCAATTTTAAAATAGAGAAAATCAGCCAGGCACGGTGGCTCATGCCTGTAATCCCAGCACACTGGGAGGCCAAGGCGAGTGGATTACAAAGTCAAGAGATCAAGACCATCCTGGCCAACATGGTGAAGCCTCATCTCTACAAAAAATACTAAAATTAGCTGGGCATGGTGGCACACGCCTGTAGTCCCAGCTACTCAGGAGGCTGAGGCAGGAGAATCGCTTGAACCCAGGAGGCGGAGGTTACAGTGAGCCAAGATCACGCCACTACACTCCAGTCTGGTGACAGGGCGAGACTCCTTTTTGTTTGTTTGTTTGTTTGTTTGTTTGTTTTAAAAATAGAGAAAATCTTTGAAATTTTTATAAGTACCTTCTTTCAAGTACAACAAAAATGTTACTGTAAAAAAATAAAGTTACAGTCAAAATCTATGGAACTCTATGATGAACAACAACAAAATAATTATCAAAGATTCTCATTTTTCCTCTTCATCCACATTATAAAAATAAATATGGTATAGGAGACAAGTAAAATTTCCACTGCAATGAACTTCATGCTCTAGACAAATTGATTTCTTGTGGTTCAAAACATGTATATTTCTTGGCTGGGCGCAGTGGCTCATGCCTGTAATCCCAGCACTTTGGAAGGTCAAGGCAGGTGGATGACCTGAGGTCAGGAGTTTGAGACTAGCCTGGCCATCGTGGTGAAACCCTGTTTCTACTAAAAATATAAAATTTAGCTGGGTGTGGTGGCACATACCTGTAATCCCTGCTACTTGGGAGGCTGAGGTGGGAGAATTGCCTGAACCAGGGAGGCAGAGGTTGCAGTGAGCCAAGATCATGCCACTGCACTCCAGCCTGAGTGACAGAGTGAGACTCTATGTCAAAAAGCAAAAACAAACGAAAAATGTGTATTTCTCAAGTTGCTGGAATTCATATTCTCAGGCAAGTGAAAATAAAATAGGTATGTCCAAACTCTCTAAAATAATTAGAAAATGTAAGCAACTGAAGTAAAAACAGTTAAGAAAATAAAAGACACCATGAATTCTCCAAATGTGTAAACAGATGTACACATTGTCATTTTCTTTTGAAGGGTAATCAGGATCTGAGAAGGAAGGGGATAATGAGAATAAGGCATGCAATGAGTTAGGCCCTGGGAATTCAGAGATAAATAAGATACAGTCCCTGCTCTTGATGAAGTCACAATCTATAAACTAACAGGAAAATAAAAACTCAGCACAAAAAAAATATGAGAGTACCTTAGTATGCTCAGGCCGATACAAGAAAAAAACATAAACTGGACGGTTTATAAACAACAGAAATTTATTTCTCACAGTTTGGAGGCTGGAAGTCCAAGATCAAGGCACTGGCAGGTTTGGTGTCTGGTTAGGGCCTGTCTCCTGGTTCTCACAGATGGCTCCTGGTCACTGTGTCTGCACAGGGCAGGAAAGGATAAGGGCACTCTCTTGGACCTCTTTTGTAAGGGTGCTAATCTCATTCATTAGACCTCTATCCTCATTACTTAATTACCTCCAAACTGCACCACCTCCACATACCATTGCATTGGTGAGTAGGTTTCAGCATTTGGATTTGGGGGAGAACAAACATTCAGACCATAACGGAAAGTAATAAATTATATGTCCTGAAAGCACAGATGACAGTTGCTAATTCACCTTGGAGGAGGTCAGAGAGATTAGTAGGTTTTTCTAGTTAATATGCTACTGTTAACTGATATATGAATTGGTTTAAGGAGAGAAAATAATAGTTTTGGTTTTGGACATGCTGAATTTGAGGTAATACTTGCCCATGAAGGTGATCTGTAAGCAACTGAAATGCAGACCTAAAGTTTAGGAGATACTTCCCATGTAAAAAGAAGATATGACATTTGAAAGGACATAGGTTATATTGACTTCATAGTATGAGACAGTCCAGGGAACACACATCAGTAAAACAGGGAAGTGGGCTGGGAGAAGGCAAAAAGCTCAATTTTGGAGTCCTTAAGAACACAAATATTTAGAATTAAAAGGGAATTAGAGAAAGAAAAGAAAAAAGGCTGAAGAATTAATATTGTTAAAATGTCCATACTACCCAAAGCAGTTTGCAGATTCAACTCTATTCCTATCAAACTACCAATGACATTTTTCACAGAATTAGAAAAAAAAAACTATTTTAAAATTCATATGGAACCAAAAAAAGAATCTGAATAGAAAAAGCAATTCTAAGCAAAAAGAACAAATCTGGAAGCATCACATTATCTGACTTCAAACTAACCTGCAACTTTACAGTAATCAAAACGCAGGGTACTGGTACAAAAACAGACACATAAAACCAATGGAATAAAATAGAGCACCCAGAAATAAAGCCGCACACCTACAACCATATGATCTTTAAAAAAGTCGACAGAAATGAGCAATGGGAAAGAACTTCCCATTCAAAAAATGGTGCTCGGATAACTGGCTCACCATATGCAGATTGAAACTGAACCCCTTCTTTGTACCATATATGAAAATTAACTAAGGATGGATTAAAGACTTAAATGTAAAACCTAAAACTATAAAATAAAACCTAGGAAATATCATTCTGGAAATAGGCCCTGGCAGATTTCATAATGAAGACACCAAAAGTAATTGCAACAAAAACAAAAATTGACAAAAGGAACCTAATTAAACTAAAAAGATTTGCACAGCAAAAGAAACTATCAACGCAGTAAACAACCTACAGAATGGGAGGAAATATTTGCAAACTATGCATCTGACAAAGATGCACTTAAACAACTTAAACAAAAAACAAACTACCTCATTAAAAAGTGTGCAAAGAACATGAACAGACACTTTTTAAAAAGGAAACATGCACACAGCCAACAAGCATATTTAAATAAAAACTGTTCAACATCACTGATTGTTACAGACATGCACAGAAAACCACAATGATATCCCATCTCACACCATTTAGCATGGCTATTCTTACAAAGTAAACAACAACAACAACAAGAAAAACAGAAACAATAGTTGCAGAGGAAAGGAAATGCTTATACATTGCTGATGGGAATGTAAATTAGTTCAGCCATTGTGGAAAGCAATTTGGTGATTTCTCAAGGAACTTAAAATAGAACAACAATTTGACCTAGCAATTTCGTTACTTAATATGTACTCAAAGGAATATAAATCATTTCATAAAAACACATATAAATTAATCTCTGCACTATTCACAATAGCAAAGACATGGAATCAACCTAAATGCCCATCAACAGTGGACTGGAAAAAGAAAATGTGGTATATATACACCATGGAATACCACACAGCCATTAAAAAATAATGAGGTCATGACCCTGGTGGTAACACGGATAGAGTTGAAGGCCATTATCCAGAGGAGCCAGTGGTGTAAGTCTCAGTCCAAGTCTGAAAGTTAGAGAACCAGGACCACTGATATGCAAGTACAGGAGAAGATGGATATTCCTGCTCAAAAAGAGAAAGTGAATTGGCCATTTCATTGCCTTTGTGTTTTATTCAGCCCTCAACAAATTGGATGGTGTCCGCACACACTGGTAAAGATCTTCGTTACTCAGTCTACTCCTGCAAATGCTCTTCTTTCCCAGAAACACCCTCAAGAACACACCCAGAAACCATGTTTTACTAGTTTTCTGTGCATCCTTAATCCAGTCTAGCTGACTCATAACATTAGCCATCACATTAGGACTTGACATATTTTTAATAAATGCACATCATGCATATTATATAGAAATTTCCAACTACACCACTTGTCCTATGGGAGGCATCCTTCCAAGGGTCACCTGTACATGTCCCCATGACATGGACCCAGGCCAAGGAGGATTTAACCAGGGGAGAAAGAATGAATGAGAGAACTGGTAGAAGTATGGAATAGTTTACCTTCTTTTGACCACAGGAGGGAGGTAGAAATTTGGCTGCACCACAGGCTCTGAAGTCAGATGCCTTATTTGAATTTCAGTGCCATCACTTATTGGCTTTGTGATGTTGAACTGATTGATCTAGAGTTTCTGTCCTTCAGTTTCTTCATCTATAAATTGGAAATAATTACAATACTAATCCTAACTGATCGAGTTGTTATGCAGAGTGCTCAAACCAGTGCCTGGTATAAGATGAGCACTAAAAACTCTCCACATTAGCTCTTTGAATTGTTATGAATTAGAGTTAGATGTCAGTCAGGAAAACAGAATCACTAAAATACTCTGGTAATAAGAGGCTCGCTATAGCAATTAGGGCACACACAAATGTAGGAAGAGTTGGGGAAGTGAAGGTCTGGAAGATGGAGATGGAGAATCAGAATAACTCACTAACCATAATGGTCAGAAGGAATGTTATCTAGTGCTTGGTTTTGCCATTTGAGCTGTTTGTTTGTGGGGCCAGGAGTCGGAAGCTTAAAGCTGAGACCTGCTAGGCACAGCTGTATTGGTCTGTCACTATGTTGGCTGCCATGGCCTTCTAAGAGTAACACTTTCTGTTCACTTCCATTTTCCAAATGTCCATCCTAGAATCATACATGGAAGGGGACTCTGGGAAACATAGTTCACAGACTTAGATGAGTTCAGTAACTCCAAGTTGACAATGTGCAATCAAGCAGAGAGGTCTTGTTTTGGCTTGGGTTCTCTTAAAAACAGATCCTCATGTAAGGGTCTGAGTGTGAATAGCTTATTTTAGAAGTGATCCCAGAAGCACTGGTAGAGGAGGAAATAGAGAGACAGGAAGGAAAGGAAGCCAATATGGACTAAGTGCGTGCAGGCTAAGCCCAACGGCAACTTGAGCTCAACCCTGCTGGGGTCATCTGGGGAGCTGTGTAGAGCATGTTCGGAAGGGTAAGAAAAGCCAGCCACACCCAAGTCTAGAAAATTCCCAAGGCCACATTCTTTCTTAAATATCTACATTTTAAGCGCTGTGATCTACATTTTAAATGCTGTGGAGTTCTCTCAAGGCCTGGGGTTTGGAGGAGTAATAAACCGAAGAAAGTTGGAAAATTCTTCCTTCCTTCACGACGCAGTTAGAAGTTAGTTGAATAGTCCCAGAAAATGACGGTCTACCATTCAATAACTGCAATAAACAAATTCAAACATCTCCAAATCCCTATTTCTTCCTGAAATCACTACTGATCCTTCAAAATCTAGTCCAAATGACTCCTCACTGAGCTCTCCTGCCCTGACAGAACGAATGCTCCTCTCACAATATTTAAAACCTGTATCTATTTTATTGCTTACTTTATGTATTACAATTACTTCTATTTCGGGATGTCTGCCCCACCAATCTTGGAGCATCTTGATGGCAGATGTTGTGTCTTAGTCAGTTCTGTGTCTTCAGCACCTAGGACAGTGCATTTTGAGCCTAAGTGATACTTAGGAACTGTTTGTTGAATGAAATGGACAGATGAACAAATGAATGAATGAACAAACAAGTGAACAAATGAAATATTTTATGACCCATCACTATCACTATTGTTACAATAATATAATGTCAGGGATGGAATTCTCCAAGATGGAAATCTTTTCAGCTCAGTTAAAATTAAACAGTCAACAGCTCAAAACATACATTCCAATTTGCATCTTAGAGTATGTATAGCTTTAAAAAATAAATAATAGCAGCTTTTATTTACAGAATAAATGTTTACTCTGTGCTAAATGCTATGCTATGCTATACTGTTTGGGTACATCATCAGTGTTAATCCTGATAAAAGTGTAAACAAGTGTAAAGAATATTGTTATTCCCATTTCCATATGTACTGTCACTTAGACTAAACATTATGGAAAACAATTATGCCATTAGCACATTGCACAGCTAGGATTTAAACCTCAGCCTGCCTGATTCTAAAGTTTATGCTCTTCACCTCTACTCTGTAATACCTTTAAAAATGCTACAAATAAATCAAGGTATGTGGTTATTCAATGTGGAAGAAAATAAAACAGCTCTAAAAGCTTATTGTTTTGCTTTAGTTTCTACCTCTATTTGTTCAAGGCTTCAGGGTGTATGTACCTTTGATAACTGTTTTATTGGGGGACATTTAAAGTGACTCTATAAAGAAGCCCTTTTATCACTGCAGCATCTAGGTTTGGCAGTGGTTCCAGTTTCTCTGATGAAGCTGTTTCATCTGCGATTTCTTTGCATTTAATGTGCATGTGTGTTTTACACTGTGTCCAACCGTTCTGGTGGTAGCATATGGTTAGTTTTGTTAATTGGGCTTTTTGTTATGCTGTGTCTGCAAAGCTCCTTTTAATTTATATTCAAATATTTGTCATTCTCTAGCAGTCTGTTTTGTGATGTCTGTGTTTGTTTTGTGACCCATGACTATAGCATGTTTTTTGATCTACATTCTGGCAGATTATTCAAATGTGCCCACCATGTGCTGGCTATATACTATAATATAATTCCTGCTCTATTTCCTTAATTAGGTAACAAAGTTGGGGGGGGGGACGGTTTTGGCTTCTTCTAGTTAACTACATTGTTAGGAATGATATAGATGGGATGAAAGTTGGTTTCTTTGTCAAAGACAGAATGCTAGATGATTCAGGTAGCATCAAACATTCATAAAAGCCTACTGATATGGTTTGGCTCTTTGTCCCCACCCAAATCTCATCTTGCATTGTAATCCCCACAATTCCCATGTGTTGTGGAAGAAACCCAGTGGGACGTGATTGAATTATGGGGGCGGGTCCTTCCTGCACTCTTCTCATGATAGTGAAAGAGTCTCATGAGATCTGATGGTTTAAAAAAAATGGGAGTTTGCCTGCACAGTCTCTCTCTTTGCCTGCTGCCATCCACATAAGACGTGATTTGCTTCTGCTTGCCTTCTGCCATGATTGTGAGGCTTCCCCAGCCATGTGGAACTATAAGTCCAATTAAACCTCTTTCTTTTGTAAATTGCCCAGTCCAGGTATGTCTTTATCAGCAGTGTGAAAATAGACTAATACAGTAAATTGGTTCCAGTAGAGTGGGGTGCTGCTGAAAAGATACCCAAAATGGGAACTGGGTAATAGGCAGAGGTTGGAACAGTTTGGAGGGCTCAGAAGACAAGGAAATGTGAGAAAGTTTGGAACTTCCTAGAGACCTGTTGAATGGCTTTGAACGGAAGTCTGATAGTGATATGGACAATAATGTCCAGGCTGAGGTGGTCTCAAATGGAGATGAGGAACTTGCTGGGAACTGGAACAAATGTGACTGACTCTCGTTATGTTTTAGCAAAGAGACTGGTAGCAATTTGCCCCTGTCCTAGAGATTTGTGCAACTTTAAACTTGAGAGAGATGATTTAGGGTATCTGGCAGAAGAAATTTCTAAGCAGCAAAGCATTTAAGAGGTGACTTGGGTGCTGTTAAAGACATTCAGTTTTAAAACAGAAGCAGAGCATAAAATTTTGAAAAATTTGCAGCCTGACAAGGTGGTAGAAAAGAAAAACCCATTTTCCAAGAAGAAATTCAAGCCAGCTGCAGAAATTTGCATAAGTAACAAGGAGCAGAACGTTAATCCCCAAGACAATGGGGAAAATGTCTCCAGGGCATGTCAGAGGCCTTTACAGCAGTCCCACCCATCACAGGCCTGGAGGCCTAGGAGAAAATAGCTTTGTGGGCCAGGCCCATGGTCCCTGTGCTGTGTGCAGCCTAGGGACTTGGTGCCCTGCATTCCAGCTGCTCCAGCCATGGCTGAAAGGGGCCAGTGGAGAGCTTGGGCTGTGGCTTCAGAGGGTGCAAGCCCCAAACCTTGGCAGCTTCCATGTGGTGTTGAATCTGCGAGTGCACAGAAGTCAAGAATTGGGGTTTGGGAATCTCCACCTAGATTTCAGAGGACATATGGAAATGCCTGGATGCTCAGGCAGAAGTTTGCTGCAGGGGCAGGGCACTAACGGAGAACCTCTGCTAGGGCAGTGCTGAAGGGAATTGTGGGGTCAGAGCTCCCACACACAGTCCCTACTGGGGCACTGCCTAGTGGGGCTGTGAGAAGAGGGCCACTGCCCTCCTGACCCCAGAATGGTAGATCCACTGACAGCTTGCACTGTTTGATTTGAAAAGCTGCAGATACTCAATGCTAGCCCATGAAAGCAGCCAGGAAGGAGGCTGTATCCTCCAAAGCCACAGGGGTGGAACTGCCCAAGACCATGGGAACCCACCTCTTACATCAGCATAACCTGGATATGAGATATGAAGTCAAAGGAGATCATTTTGGAGCTTTAAGATTTGCCTGCCCCACTGGATTTTGGACTTGCATGGGGACTGTACCCTCTTTGTTCTGGCAAATTTATCCCATTTGAAATGGATGTATTTACCCAATGCCTGTGCCCCCGTTGTATCTAAGTTGTAACTAACTTGCTTTAGATTTTACAGGCTCATAGACAGAAGGGACTTGCCGTGTGAGAATTTGGACTGTGGACTTCTGAGTTAGTACTGAAATGAGTTGAAACTATGGGGGATTGTTGGGAAGGCATGATTGGTTTTGAAATGTGAGGACATGAGATTTGGGAGGGGCCAGGGATGGAATGATATGGTTTGGCTCTGTGTCCCCACCCAAATCTCATCATGAATTGTAACTCCCACAATTCCCATGTGTCATGGGAGGAACCCAGTGGGAGGTGATTGAATTATAGGGCGGGTCTTCTCTGTGCTGTTCTCTTGATAGTGAATGAGTCTCACAAGATCTGTTGGTTTTAAAAAAAGAGGAGTTTTGCCTTCACAAGCTCTCTCTTCGCCTGCTGCCACCCATGTAAGATGTGACTTGTTCCTCCTTGTCTTTCACCATGATTGTGAGGCTTCTCCAGCCACTTGGAACTGTACGTCCCATTAAATCTCTTTCTTTTGTAAATTGCTCAGTCTCAGGTATGTCTTTATCAGCAATGTGAAAATGGACTAATACACCTACCATTTGAAAGGCACTGTGCAGGATCCAGGATAGTAAAAGAAAATAAGGTAGATAAGTCACCAGAAATGATACTAAGCCCAGATTCTTAAATCTAACTGCCTGGGTTCAAATTCTAGCTCTACAACTCAACGGCTATGTGAGCTTGGACAAAATACTTCACCTCTTTGTGCCTAAGTTTTCTTGTCTATATAAGGTGGATGATGATGATAATATCTATCTCATAGGATAGGTGGAAAGATTAATGAGCTAATACCTATAAAGTACTTAGAATAATGGACACAGTAACAATCAATAAATATTAACTACTGTCACTATTATTATTTTATACAGTTGCTAATAAAGGTAGGAATCTGGTTAGCACAGAGAGTGCTACAAAGCAGAAATAAGAAGCCAAAATCAATTTATTTAAACTACATTCTCCAGCAAATTAATAAGTTTACAGAAAAAAAAGGATTTTATGGTTGAAATGGACTGGAGATGCTGAGATGACTGCACACATCACAGAGCCTGCATTAGGCTGATGCGCATTGTGACTTGCTGAAAGAAAAGAGGACATATAGCTCCCAAACTTATTAAATACAGGACTCTCGTCTAGATGAGCATCTTAAGGGACTAGTTTCCACAGAAAATCCTTTGGGAAGTTCTTACTTGTGTAAAAGTTCTGGACAATCACAGTTAGCAATTAAAGCGCTATAATTAGAGGAAAGTTAAAATTCAGGATATTAGCCATATTTCTAAACGTTTGTGGTTGAATTCCAGGAAATATGTGGAAATTACAAGTATGCAATTATGTGATGCCACACACAGCTTATCCACAAAGCAATTTTTGTTGTCAACATCAGAGACCAGATCCTGTGGCATTTTTTGTATTGTGTCCTTTGATGGAATGACAGAACATAGGGAATTTTGTCTCCAGTTTTGCTCCTTGAAGAGAATGCAAAAATATATTGATTTGTTTGTCCTACAATTTATTACATGATTCTCTAATTGCAGGAGAATTGGGAAATAAAGACAGAGGATTAAGAGGAGACTTACAGGAATGAAACAAAAATAGCCAGAAAGTAACAGTGTCTGGGAGACATCACTATAGAAGCATTACCCCTCAGTTCAGGAAGTCTTGCATTTGGCTTTAAAAAAAAAAAAAAAAAAAAAAGTTGATGTGGAAATATTTGAGGAGTTTTTATGTACATATAATCCTTAAACATTCTTTCTACACTGTTCTAGATGCTAAGGGGAAATAAGGAGCCTGATAAACACGGTCCTACGGATGCCCTCACAGGTAATCACACTGTGAATTTGAAGTCATAGCTCTGAGCAGAATAAATTAGGAGCTCTGAGAACATATGGATGAGTCACTTAATTCAAGCTGGCTGGGAGAAAAGGGGGAATTCTTTCTAGAGAAATGGGAGCTAAGATGAGAAGTGAGGATGAATAAACGTGAGTAAGATCATGGGGTGTGGAAGGAAGAAGCAAGGGTTACAAAAGAGAAAAGCCCCCGTGCAAAAGAAAGAGCAGGGCTGAAAAAAAGATAAATAGGATCACTATGATTGCAAGGAAGAATAAGGAGAGATGGGGCCGGGCATGATGGGTCACACCTATAATCCCAGCACTTTGGGAGGCCGAGGGAGTTGGATTACTTGAGGCCAAGAGTTTGAGACCAGTCTGGCCAACATGGCAAAACCCAATCTATACTAAAAATACAAAGAAAATTAGCCAGGCATGGTGGCACACGCCTGTAGTCCCAGCTACTTGGGAGGCTGAGGCACAAGAATCACTTGAGCCTGGGAGGCCAAGGTTGCAGTGAGCTGAGATCACAACACTGAACTCCAGCCTGGGTGACAGTGAGACCGTTTCAAAAGAAAAAAAATGAGGGGAGACAGGACAGAGGGGTAAGCCATGTAAGCTAGATATAGATAAGAAATTGTTTCACAAGTCAAGATAAAGGGCTTACAATTGCTCCTGAAGATTATAAAGCTTTTGGAGTGTTCTAAACATAGCAGGGACATGACCAATTTGCCCTTTAGGACACAAATTTCCAGCTGGTGCAAGAAAATTAGTTTTGATGGGAACAATATTGGTGGCCAGAAGAACATTTAGGAAGCTGTGTTAGTACAGGAGTCTCCACCATACAATGGTGGAGAGGTAGGGAGAAAATTCAGGAGGTAAAATTTGCAACTGGTTTTATGTGGGGGGTAAAAGGAAAAAAAGGATTCCAGGATAATTCACAAGTTCTTAGATATAGGTGCTACTCACTGATTTACGGAACAGAGTAAACAAAACAAAGGGTGCAGATAATGAATTTAACTTTGAATATGTGAAGTTTGAGGTGTCCTGTCAGATGTCTACATAGAGATGTCCAGTGGACAGTTGGATATTTGGGACTGAATCTCAGTTGTGAGTCATAGATGCTGAAGATAGAGACTTCATGGTGTCATCCTGGAGTGAGATGATGCCTATGGAGGGTATGTTGAGAGAGAAGAACTTCTAGGATAGTATCCTGAAAGACCAACTGAAAACAAAAAAACCCAGGAAGACTGAGAAGTCATGGGAAGAACTGGAGAAGAAAAACTGGCAAGAAGAATGAAGGCATGTCCAGCTAAGTCATGAGATGCTGAGAAATGAGGAAGGTGAAGCCCAAGGAGCATGCTTTCAATGCAGCACCACTGCTGTTGTCTCAGCAAACTAGCAGCACCCGCAGGGATAGACTGATCACATTGAAGACAAAGGGACCATGAGGAATTGGGATGAGATGTGCTCTCCAGAGGCTTAGGCAGGAAATACTTACACATCCAAGTTTATCCCTCTTTCAAACACAACAACACCAAAGAGAAAGCCTCTTTCCATGACCCTGCACCCTCCTTCCATGACCCTACACCCTCCTTCCATGACCCTACACACCCTCCTTCCATGACCCTACACCCTCCTTCCATGACCCTACACCCTCCTTCCATGACCCTGCACCCTCCTTCCATGACCCTACACCCTCCTTCCATGACCCAGCACCCTCCTTCCATGACCCTGCACCCTCCTTCCATGATCCTGCACCCTCCTTCCATGATCCTACACACTCCTTCCATGATCCTACACACTCCTTCCATGATCCTACACCCTCCTTCCATGATCCTACACCCTCCTTCCATGATCCTACACCCTCCTTCCATGACCCTACACCCTCCTTCCATGACCCCGCACCCTCCTTCCATGACCCCGCACCCTCCTTCCATGACCCTGCACCCTCCTTCCATGACACTGCTCCCCATTACCTCACCTCCCCCGCCCTCCAGTGGGAGTGTGCAGGGTCATGGAAGGTGGTTTTGTCGTTGGTACTGTTTTGTTTTAAAGAGGGGAGAAACTGGGCTGCTTAAATAATGATGAGAAAAAGTCAGGTGGAAGAAAAATCTTGAAACAGTATATCAAGTAAGTCCTGAGAAGAGGCAAGGAGGGGTAGAACCCTGAGTTCAATAGTCCTTCATTTTGTACTCATGCAACACACACACACACACACACACACACACAAATAACACACAGATATGTATCTATTCTAATACCTTTCTATGGGCTTTCTAAACCTCTTTTGAAATAGTTGTTTGTAGTGAGCTCCATGTGGGGAAGAATTGTGTGTATCTTACTCATTATTGTATTTATCATGCCTATAATAGATGCTTAGTAAATGTGTAGTTAGACATATCAGGTGATTGTAAATATTTACATAATGCACATCATAGGAAGGAGAACATAATACAAGGACTACAGTCTATAGCATGGTATTTCAATGCCCAAATGTGTCTCACACTTAGCAGTAGCTCAACAAAATCCTTTCCAACTCAAACCTTAGGGCTCTATCAAGAGGCAGCATGGTTTAGTGCATAGTCAGTCTCCTGTCTTGGACCCGGCAGGCCTGAGTTGAATACCATACACTACCACTTTCTAGGAGCGGTGGGTCTCAACCAGATTGTTCTTCTTCTCCAAAAACCAGTTTCCTGATCACAGAAGACAGGAGGAAAACAGGCCTAAGGGAAGGGTGACTCCATGGAGCAAAAAGTCTTCTAAGGGTTGTCAGGGAACAAAATATTTGAACCATGAGCTATACATCTTAGCACCCAAAGATTTTCAGAATTCAGGAAAGCAAAATCTAACAGAGCCTTGTCAAATAGAGATTTTTAGAAACCAAGGCAGGTTATATATTATATATTATGTATATTATGTATATATATGAAATGATTTTGGATTAACATTGAAATTGCACATAAACTGCTATAAAATTTGTTCTCTTAAATGCTTCTCTAATAGACTGATGGTCCCAGCTCCAACTAATATCACACAGCTAGTAAGCAACAAATCTAGGGCTCAAATCCAGATCTAACATTCAAACTAAATCCCAAAGCCTTCCTACAAATCCGCAATTCATCAAAAAAAGTATCTGGAGCAATGCACGGTGGCTCAAGCCTGTAATCCCAGCACTTTGGGAGGCCGAGATTGGCAGATCACAAGGTCAGGAGATAGAGAACATCCTGGTTAACACGGTGAAACCCCATCTCTACTAAAAAAATACAAAAAGTTAGCCGGGCATGATGGCACACACCTGTAGTCCCAGCTACTCGGGAGGCTGAGGCAGAAGAATAGCTTGAACCCAGGAGGCAGAGGTTGCAGTGAGTGGAGATCACACCACTGCGCTCCAGCCTGGGTGACAGAGCAAGACTCCGTCTCAAAACAGAAAAAAAAAAGATATTCGATAGGTAACAAATATGTGAAGTGATGCTCACTATCATTGATCATCAGGAAAATGCAAAGTAAATCTGCAGGAGATACCATCACACCATCGCAGAATAGCTAAAACTACTGAAGGAAGTTAGAGAAAATAGGGATCAGCCTGAACTATGAAGAATATGTCTAAAAGAATCCTTTGTAGAAATGTAACTCCATTTAGATTATAAGGCATCTCTTTCTACAAATGATTCACTAATAGCTTGTAAGTAGAATTACCAATCTTTGTTTCTGATGTAAAATTTCTAGTCTGAAGTACTATTTAATTTATCAGAGTTTATTAAGTGAAAAAGCTTCCCTTTTAGAGCTAGTATGCTAAACTTACATCATTCACCAAGCAGAGAAAGAGTACCTACCCTGGGCTTGTTTTAGGTCAGTGGCTGTCAAAGTGTGGCCCCTGTAACAGCACATAGATCCTACGCACATAGATCCTACTCAACTCAGTTCATGTTGGGTGTTTCTGAGGCATTAGGAAGCTCAGGGTTGGAGGCCTTTTGAGTATTTAAATACCTTCTCCATAAGGTAGACTTTCCCACTGTGGTACAGTGCTACTGGTCCTGGGACCTCTTTACGTCAGTAGTTATGAACCCTATTTGCACATTAGAATTTCCTAGGAGTCACCTAAGAACTAGGAGTCTCTAGCCCCACCCACAAAGATTCTAATTTAATTGCTGTAGGACAGGCCTCAGACATCTGGAATGTTAACTTAATAGGATAAGAGTGATGAAAACTACTGCCTCATACAGTGCTCCTGGAAGTATCCATTGGGATAAATACCTCAGAAACCGTTTTCCAGTAGTCATGAACTAAACAAATGGAGATCCTATGATTCTACCCCCAGACACACAACTAGAGTAGTGCATGCATATATGCATGAAAAGTCACGTACAAGAATGTTCAGAGCAGTATTATTTGACATGGCGTCAAATGGAAATAACCCAAATGGCCAACAGTGAATGGCTAAATAAATGGTGGTATATTCATACAATTGCATACTATACATCAATGAGAATAATGTGCTAATGCTACACACACAAGTTGAGGAATTTCAAAAACATAATACTGAATAAAAGAAGACAGACACAAAAAGGTACATGTGTTTGATTTTATTTTTGTAAAAAAATAAATCCATAATGATAGAAGTCAGAATACTGGTTATCACAGGGAATGGTAATAACTGCAAGGGGCCAAAAATGGGAACCTCAGGGGTGCTGGTAGTGTTGTTTCTCAATCCGAGTGAGCTTTACACAGGAGCATTGATGTATGTTGGTGCCTCTAAGTCAGAGATTACGAGGAACACACCTGTAGAGAACAGTTACTTTTCTTACTTGCTGCAGCAAGAGAGATCAACATTATGGTAAACTGTGGTACGTCTCCAAAGGGAAGAGTTAGGCAAGCCGTGTTCTTAATGTTTTTGACGTTGAAATTAACCATAGGACAGGACAGGCAGGGAATGGTCTGAATTTGTAAAGTGGGGAGTGTCTGGAACAGTCAGGCATCTTATCTTTAGAACAAAGGATCCCTTTGCACTGTTGGGTCAGTTTATCTACCCCATTGTCTTGAAATACACAGATCTGAATAGGCTGCAGTTCAAGGAGTTTGAATCTAGTCTACAACACACCGGATGGTTTGGTTTGGTTTGGTTTGGCCCAACTTTTCTACTTTTTCAACTTCTAGTGCAACCTCTTTTGAAAAGTTGATTTTCTGTTTCAATTCTCCATTCCTCTTTCAGAGTTATTCTGCCAGTAGGGCAAATTTTATCTTTATTAGTATGTATTTGTAGACTATGTATTAATATTTACATATTTTATTGAATTTTACACTTAAGATACATGCACTTTCTTGACCTATATTATACTTGAATTAAAATTCGATAAAACCAAAAAAGAAATAAATTTCCTCATTTCTACTCTGCTTCTCTTCTCTTTGTGTTCCCTGGTTGTTAGTCCATCTACCCTACCATACTGTAATTCCTTTTCAGTCCTGTGATCAGGCTGGATACTTTCCAAGTCCTCCTTGGGAACATGGCCGCCTCCGATCCTACACGTCTTTCCCGAGAAACAAGCTCTCCTTTCCTCTCTAAGACCTATTCCCTCCTCTTCCCGCAGGACACCCTCTGGTTGTGCTAGGATTTCTCACAACCCCTTACCACGGCCTCTTTCAGAGGAAGGGAAGAAGGAACACACATTCCACCTTAGGTTAGCATTCTACTTATCTGTTCTATTTTCCTCCTAAATTCCATATATTTCAACATGATGTTGTTAATGTGGCTGTGCTGTTTATTTCGGAAACTTTCCACCTCAGATTTTACCATCTGGGCTTCTCAGACTATGATAGATAGATATGCACACACCCAACCACCCACATACGTCTTAAAACCTTTTCACAACATCGTAATATCTTCTGTGAGTGCTACCCAGGTACACATGATCTCCTGTTTTGTGATGATATCCGAAACCGGGAGGCTGTGCTGTTTTTCTCTACGATACCTCAGGATGCACTTTCTGTTACATGGGGCCAAAAAAGAAGAGAAGAAGGCAGATTTTTTTTCTATCAGGAAATTTCTTCTTTCTTCATTTTTTTCTTTAATTGTAGATACACCGATGTAACATATTTCCCTGCAGAAAGTTCTTATAATTTACCCAGCAGTGGTTATAAAGCTAATAGGAGAAGCCCCCTGTGAGGATTTGTAAGACTACTTTGCTGACACCTACTGGATAGGATCTTTTACACAAACTATCAACTGCAAGTAAGGCAACAAAGATTCCCTATTCTCATTGGGATGCATGAAATATCTTTTAAATAATAAAATAAATAAAATTATTTTTACTTTCTTTGTGTAATCCCAATAGATTGATCTTCTTTCTTTTTTGTTTTGTTTTTCTTTTGTTCTTTCTTTCTTTTTTAATTTTTTTCTTGGACAGGAAATGTATAAAGGCCAAACATTTCACATTTTTCAGCTTGGAAAGAAAAAGTTCCTCTTTTCTTTAATATGGTAACGAATGGAGAAGATCTATTTATACTTAACAGGCTGTACCTAAATTGTCATATTCCTGCTGATAGATCTCCCAGCTTAAAAAAAAAGATGAGATTTTTAAAAATTATGTAAATTAAACAGCTGGTTTCTACTGAGAAGTTAATGTGCTCTCTTCAGTCATTAAGTAAGGCCCTTTTATTCCCAACCAGACACTTATGAGCATCAGGAATTCCAAAATAAACAAGAGGTTTATTTGTCAACTAGAGATAACAAAGTTCTAGTTCTTAGAGCTGTAAATTTAAACCCTGTAATACAATTTACAACAACAATGGAGCTTAAGATTTGCCTGATTCAAAATTTTCATTTTTAAGTTAACAAATAGAAGGGTCTAAGATGAGAATGACGTAAGATGTTAGAGTTAAGGCTGGAACCTAGAACATGAATCTCAGGCCAGTGCTTTTCACACACTTTTTAATATATCATTGGCCCATAAATGCTGACTTATTTATCCCTTTGTAGGAACATTTTGCATACATGTGGATTAAGAGAATTTCCTACTTCAACTCATTGGCTTATCAGATGCTAACTAACAACAGGGCATTTGATCTGGTGAAAAATATGGGGGAAAATGTATTAATTATCTATTGATGCATAAGCAAAAACCACAAACTTAGCAGCTTAAAACACCACCTATTTATTGTCTAAGGTTTCTGTAGATAGTCCTGTAATTCCTGTGTGTCAGGAGTCTAAACATGGCTTAGCTGGGGCTTCTGCCTTAGGGTCCCAAACAGCTAAAATCAAGGTGTTGCCTGTGTCTGTGTTCTCACCAGAGGCTGAACTGGGGAAGGACCTGCTTCAAAGCTCTGTCAGATTATTGGCAGAATTCATTCCCTTGTCACTGTGGAAACAAGGGCCTCATTTTCCTGCTGTTTGTAGGACAGAGACTGCCCTCAGCAACTAGTGATTGCCTAGAATTCCTTGCAATGTGAGCTTCCCCAACCAGGCTGCTCAATTCATGGAAGCTTGCTTGTTCAAAGCCAACAAGGAAGAAAGAGATCCCAGCTAACCAGTGCTGAAATTTTATGTAATATATATAATCATAGAACCGCATACGTATAATCACATAGCTCTTTTCCATATTCTATTGGCTAGAAGCAAGTTACAGACCACACCCACACTTGAGGGAAGGGGATCACTTGCGAGACTGAACACCAGGAGGTGGGGATCTTGGGAGCCACTCTCAAGTCTGTCTGCACAAAAGAGATCCAAAAATACCAGACTCCCACTCATATTCAACTTGCATTTAAAAAATATGACAGTGCCCACATATATAATTTTGCTTGGAAAATGCTAACTGGTGTATATTTAATTTAACCCGACAACACCTAAGTGCTGCCGGTGCCCTAACACATGGACACAGGAAGGGGAACATCACACACTGGGGCCTGTTGTGGGTTGGGGGGATGGGGGAGGGACAGCATTAGGAGATATACCTAATGTTAAATGAAGAGTTAATGGGTGCAGCACACCAACATGGCACACATATACATATGTAACAAACCTGCACATTGTGCACATGTACCCTAAAACTTAAAGTATAATAAAAAAAATTAAAAAAAGAAATAGCTCCAAGGAAGAGCCGTGAGAATGGAGGCAACCACTGCCCAGTCACCATCACAAACTGCAGGACCCCACACTTCTTTTGGCATGTTCACACATTCCCACCACTCAGAAGAGAGTGCATGCCTTTCAGGAAGAGAAGGTAAATGTGGCAGAGGAAAGCTAGTTTCAAGACAGCTACAAAATAGGTAACATGAACAAGATAAGCCCATGTGCATGAGCATTACAGACACATAACTATTTAAAGTTTTGAAACTAATTCTTCCACGGGGAGTATGGCCAAAATATTTACTGCTGATAGTATGCCACATTTTTTGAACACCTATTTCAATTGTCTTGATTACATTTTACAATAACACCCATTTGAGAAACTTCTACCATGAGCCAGGCAGTTATAATCTTATCAACTTATTTGTCCTCCATTCATTTTTTAAATTCATGGACCTGGATTTGAATAGCACTATAAATAGTGCTAGTACAGACATAGAGAATGTTTTATTAACATGAGCAAGCCATGCTAAACTGTTTCCTATACTGTTTCCTACATTTATAAAGAATTTGGCAATGATGGATGCATGAGAGGAATTTTGAGGCTTTGAAGATGAGTTACATCTACTTGAGCATTGACTCATCAATGTGAACACACTGCCAGATTGATAATGATATTCAAGAAGTCTCATTTAATCTTTAACATAACCTTGCAAGTCACAGTATTACTCTCACTTTGTAGATGAGGAAACTGATGCTTAGAAGTTAGGCAATAAGCCCAAAGTTGAGCAGATAATAAATAAGAGTATTCTGACTTCATATCTACTGCTATTCCTGTCACAAAATACTTAATTAATGTTATTTAAAATTAATTTCTTATGCCTTAAAATATGTGCAGGAAAGTCTCTGCTCCCAACTTATTTCCTAAAGATGGCCAAGAAAACCTATATACTTGTCGATTTTAAGTTGATTTGAAGTGGGTAAAGAAATGGATATATATAAAACAAAAAGTTCTTGGTTATCCAAATGCTGCCATGACAGTGGTCTTCAGAGAAGGACAAGCTAAAGTTGGGCTCACAGCTCTTGGGATCCCCAGGTACCTTAGGGGCTGTGAGAACCCAATAGAGTCACCTAAGATGCTGCTAGGCCCCCTTCACACCCCTACAGCTGGCTGCAGCTCCATGCTAGGTGCTCTGCATTTATTTGAGCAGACCATGGCTAGGTCCCCATGCAACCCAGGATCCTGGTGGCCATCCTGGTCCTGGCCATGGCCATGAGCCCCTCAGGCACTGCAGGACCCAGCAATCCACTGTGCTTGCCAAAGAGGACCCTGTGCTCAGCAAGTACAAGAAAGCAAGCAATGACACATAGGACAGCCACACTGCAGGTGGTGCATGCCCACAAGCAGATCACATCTGGGCAAACTACCTTCTGGAAGGGCAGATCAGCCAAACCACATGTGCCAAGTCCATGACTAACCACATCCGAAGAGGAAAGCCCTCTGCCCTTTCCAGATCCACACTGTTTCCTGGGGGACCATGATCCTCACATCAAAATCCAGCGGCCAGAATGCAAGAGTACTTTGTGACACAAGGAGCCGCACTGACCACCTCTTACTTGTAGTCCCCTATCCCTGGTAGAGCACCCCTACTCCTTTTGGCATTGGCTTCTAACCCTTAGATCTGTGACTCCCCCACCCCCCATTGCTGGAAGTCTCTCCAGTGTGCTGACACCCAGAGACAGATGGAGAAAACTTCTCCAGGCATTTTTTTTTTTAACAACTAAGTGGCTCTAACCTTGTTCCTTTCCTTTCTTTGCTTTTCAAATACACTCATTATGTCTATGCACATGTTCAGCTCCCATTTTACTCAATAGGAAAGTAACATCAGCCAAAATCAAAAACAAAAACAAACCAAGAAGTTTGGGCGGAAGGAAGAAAGGAACTGTGAACTTTCCTGACAGGCAGGGCGGCGTAGCAAATCATGCAAAGACCAGTCCTCTACTGGCTCTGGGTGTGTGTAGGGCAGTTTAACTTAAAAAAGAAAAAAACTGTTACAATCAGTTGAGAAATGATGAATTATTTAAGAAACCATCTTCAGAAATTGGCCACTTAAAAAATGGATTCAAAAGATACCACTACTTAACCCCAAAACAAATTCTTATCACATTAAATATAATTGCAAAAACATAAAAATATTATACACTTGTACTGGGAAAGGGCTTTCTTAGCATAGCCCTTAGGTTAAACACACACGAGTGCATGTGCACCCACATACACACACACAGATGACAGCTGTAGAAGTACTCCACTGTTCTTCCTTGCCAGCATCCATTCCCCACTTTGTTTGGCGAAAGAATATTTCTGATGCTTCTGTGAACCACCCCTTCCTGTTGCTCATTCCTTGTGACTCACCAGGTTTCCCACTCTCCAGATTTACATCATAACCATGTCCTGACCCATCAGAGTCACATCCTTCAGGCCACTTCATATACATTGGATGTGACCTGAGCCAGGCCAAGCAAAGCCCTCCAAGGGCCTTCCTGGGATTCCCAGGAAAAGGACACTCTCCCTTCAGGGTCTTGGAAACTAAGGACTTTGCAAGTCTAAATCTGTTGAAGGTATGAAGAAGGAGGACAAGAAGAAGGGAAGAGTTGGAGAGAGGAAGGAGAATGGGGGAAAGACAAGGAAGGAAATGAAACATGAGGGAGAAAATGGAAAAGAAGGCAGTGATTAAGAATACTCCTTCTGCAAGTTATCTTTAAAATAAATTGTTTTAGCTTTAGGATGCTCTTTGAGCCCCAAATTACTTTGAGTTATGGAATGGAAGGGAGTCACCAATTTTCAAGATTTGAATTCCTTTAAATAACTATATTCAATCTTGCTGTTTTGGGAAGTGCCTGAAAATTAAGGCAGAAAAAATGATCTACTAATGGGAATGAAACATACTTTCATTAAGAAAGGAAGCCATAAGTGTGTGTGTTTTCTATTTTGTTGTATTCCATATAAGAATCTAGCTAAGAATGATCTTTGTTTTCCTTTATTACTCTCCATTGAAATTCATGGATTTTAAAGGAACCTAAAGGATAATGAGAAAGATGTGATTTATTATTATTCAGAAAATGTTAATGATCAAAGAAACCAAGAGCTTATGTTAGCATAAAATACTTAATGTCACATTCTGTATTTACCAAAATGGATGCACAATTATGTCAACTAATTTATACTTAATCCATTGTTGGAATAATTTATTTATGAAAATTAACTTGAATAACATTGCAATCAGTGGGAGAACTGGGAAGGAGGAAAGCATAAATAGCATAAATAAATAATGAAGTGAAATAAGTAAGTGAAGAGAGACCATCCTTCACACTTAGAAACAAGTTAGGGCTGTGTGTTCTCTCCCTACATGGAAGATGGGTACAAATAATCTCTGCAAACTGAAATGTGAAATGTGAAATGGGCCAAACTCCTAGGTTTCAGGGAAAGACTTGATGCCAACCAATGACTGCCTTCAGACATGCTCTCTCCAGTGTCTTGCCCCTACTTTTGCCAATATTTCTGGAGAAGTTCATTGTTTTCTTGTCACTTTCAGACTCCACTTAATTTCAGTTTCTATCACTTTCCCATCACATATTCACTACTCCTTACATATCCAAGTAGAAGATGTCCTTTGGAGGAAGCCCTTGCCTCTCTTCCACCTCCCTCACTACTTCTTGAACAGTTGTTCAACATTGCCTGTAAGTGGATGGGCAACTGAATTCTGGGATAAGGTTTTAGCAGTCATGTGCAATACAACAGAAGCCTCATTCCTCAACCAGCTTTATCTGCAAAGTTAAAACAATGCTGTACCTTCCTCTGTCTAACTTCTGAATCTATCAGTTGATTCAAACAGAAATCAGACATGAAATATGTATATTAAGTGTTACCTCCTGGAATCCCAATAATAATTGGGATGCACTGTCAGTCATTAGAGTTATGATCTATTTCTATCTATACTTCAGAACTTTACCCCTGCCTTGATACAGGTTACACCCATCATCCATGTACCTAGAGTAAAGAAAGGAGTGTGGTCCATTCTTCTTCTCTTCCACTCTTCTGTCCCCTATTCACTAGGCAATGACCTCGCTTCCTGACCTCCTGTGATGGCCCTACTCAGCTTTGCTTCCTCACAGTCCAGTGTTTCCTCAACCCAGCAAACTGCTGTCTAGGGTAGACTCTTCCAAGATGGCCTGATCCCATCCACTCACAGCAAAAGGCAGCATGGCAGCCAGACTCACAGACTCAAACCCTGGGTCTTTTGTTTACCATCTACATGACCTTGAGCAAGTCTCAGGCCCCATATATAAAACTGAAAAACCAAAATACCAATATTGTGTGGCTTCTCTAAGGATTAAATAACTTTAGATACATGAAAGTGTTTCCTATAGTGTCTGGCACATAGTAAGTGTCAGGCAAGGAGTAAGATGCCAGGATCTCCCGCTGGGGTGTACTCCCAATCTTTCCAAATGGTTCTCTTGGTGCCCCTCACTTTCCTGGGATGAGAAACAGATCCTCATCACCATCCCTAAGCTGACATCTCCCCTCTATTAGGGACTCTGCCCACGAACTCTCCTTAAGGATCCAGTCTTTTGGTTAAACAGGCTGGATGAAAAATCAGATGAGCTTCAGAGGAGCAGCTTAGCTATCTCTGAGCAAGTCCTGGGATGGGGGTGTCTTCCTACTATCTTTTTGATGTGAGATTCTAATTGTCAACTTAAAAACAGCCAGTATTCCAGATAATAGTTAAGCCATTACCTATGGAAAGCTTTTACTATGTCCAGCAGAGTCTAATTCATTAATTGAATAGCAGGAGGTTTCAATATGAGTCAGTCCTTGTTAAACCACATCTAATTAGGGTGGTAGAATTGGAACTACCAAGTTAACACAGGTAGCAAGTCTCTGTCTACCTTTCTTGTTTCTCACATCTGCACATCCCTACACTCGTCCCCTCTGCTCTCAGTGAACGATTTGTAATGACTCAAACCTCACCATTTTACACCTTTTGGCCTGGCCTCCCTGTAGTTCCTCTGATTGAGATGTCCTTGCCTCCTTCTCTGAAACTTTGTCTGGGTTACAAGACAGCAAGTCGTCCCCAAAGCCCTTGCACGTCCTCCTGTTTCAGCCTTGGCACACAGTCGCCATGGGTTATTCCCATGTCTGTATCCCCTAGAAGACTGAGAGCCTCTCAGATGCAGAAGCCTCTTCCTTTATTGGCTCCAGCATAGTGCCTGGCTCTTCACAGCCATTTAGGATTTGAGAAAATAAGCAATAAAAAATAATGTATCAAGGGATAAATTTTTGTTAATTTGAGGCCTGGATTTCAGAACTAGTCCTGGGAGAGAGGAATTGGCTTTCTTTGCTACACCTCTCAATAGGTCATTTTTGTTTGGAAAGGAGGATTAAGAACAGTAAAGTGAGATTGATGAATTATTCTGCATTGTTTAGTATGGGATAAAAAACAATGAAGGAAAAGAAAAGTGGTTGGGCAAGAGAGAGAACGGCCAGCTGCATGGTGGAAAGCTGAGTAATGAATAAGAGACAAGAAGTAAAAATTAAGTGGGCATGCTGGACTTCTAGAATGGCTATGTGACAGACCCAGTATACTCTAAGTACCAAAACCATTTTACTGGTTAAAATTATTTTTTTAAATCATGTAAAGTCTCTGGAAGTGTCATAAGCATATGCAGCAAACAGAGGAACACATATCCAATAAAATCTACTGAATCTCAGTAAGAACAGAAAGTCTGTGGCATTTGAACCGTGATCAGCTTCCACCCCAAGCCCCACTCATTATGGGATCTCGGCATGAGGGAAGTGTAGCTAAGAAGATGGGGCTATCTCCACCCCCAGCTCGCAGTCCAGTGCTGTGCTTTCCGGATCAGGCTGCTTCTATCTCTCAACACTCCAGTTCTTTACCGTAGAAGCTCTCCTCCCAGTGGGAATGGTGGAGAGGACACAGGTTTCCTTCACTCACCCAATTCCCACTTTGGGGCAGAAGCTGTATTCCAGGAATGGCGAGTCAGGAATATTGAGGACCCATCAACCCCACCCAAACAAGCTAATAGGGCAGAGGATCTATGCTTGAAGAAGGAAAACAAGATCAAAGGCTATCAAAACCTCCCTTTGTCTCCCTCTTGTAGAGCAGGGAGTGTCATTCGGGTTCTGTCCAGAGAGAGGCAGACCAAGAAGGTAGGTGGTAAGGACACAGAACTCCACAAATCTGCCTGAGAAAACTACCTTTATTTGGAACAGAGTATAGAAAATTGCACACTTAAGCATTAGAAACAATGGCAATATTGGTGAAGATCAATTAAGAGGGGTTGGTAGTTCCATGATACTAGTAGCAACAAATGCAATGGAAAAGCAGAAGTTTCAAAAAGAAAGACAGGTACAGAAACAGCCAAGAAGAACTTTCCAGAGGTCACGGTCAACCCTGGAGGCTGGGAAGACTGACTGTACAAGCTGCAGACTGTGTGCAAGAGTAGGTACTTCACAGCCGTTTAGGATTTGTGTAAATAAGCAGTAAATAATAATATTTCAAGGGATAAATTTTTGTTAATTTGAGGCCTGGATTTCAGAACTAGTCCTGGGAGAGAGAAACTGCCTTTGTTTACTACACCTCTCAATGGGTCATTTTTGCACCAAATACTGGTGCAAGAGGCTTGGTAGACCCATCTGACTATGCACTGACTAGAAAATAAGCAATTCTGACCCAGGGGCTGTTCCTAGGAAGCCAGGCTTAAAAATAAAATCACACTCATCCCTACAGGTCTGGAAGACTGCATGCATATTCAAAACTGCATCTTTTCAGGGGTGACTAAAAAAGAAACTTCCAGGCCACTAGTCCCTGGTGGAATGTGGAACAAAAGCATAAAATCCCCAAACTATAAAACCAGCCCCTATGCCATACATGTATCCAATGATAAAAGATGAAATGTGCACTGGCTAAGGAGCTGAAGCCCAACCTTTCAATGAAAAGTGGCTTTTGCTGACTTGAGACCTACCACTGCACAGCCAAACTAAATGACAAAAACAAGGGGACAAAAACAAAAATCTAAGCTGGGACATCAGAGCCTATACTGCCAGGGAAATAGAGTTCACAGAATTAGTTCAGCCAAGTCTCTAAACAAACAGATGAAACAAACAAAGAGCAAAAACAAGCCCTGGTCTGGGGAGAGGGGTAGAGTCACTATACAGATTAGCTACAATACATTATCTAAAATTGTCCAGATTTTAACAACAACAAAAAAATACCGAACATGCAGAGACATAGGAAAGATGACCCATATTCAAGGATTTAAAGAGGAAGCAAAAGAAATTGTCTTTGAGGTGATATAGATGTCAGACTCAGCAGGCAGGCTTCAAAGCAGCTATTATAAATATGTTCATATAACTAAAGGAAAGCCTGTTTAAAGACTTAAAAGAAAATATGGTTTTAGCTCTTTGAGGAATTGCCACACTGATTTCCACAGTGGTTGAACTAACTCACCCTCCCGCCAACAGTGATAAGCGCTCCCTTTTCTCAGCAACCTCTCCAGCATCTGTTATTTTTTGACTTTTTAATAAATGGCCATTCTGAATGGTGCGAGGTGGTATCTCATTGTGGTTTTGATTTGCATTTCTCTAATAATCAATGATATTGATGGTTTTTTCATGTGATTCTTGGTCACATGTATGTCTTTTCTTGAAAAGTGTCTGTGCGTGTCCTTTGCCCACTTTTTAATGAGGTTGTTTTTTCTTGTAAATTTGTTTAAGCTTCTTATAAATGCTGGATATTAGACCATCATCGAATGCATAGTTTGCAAATATTTTCTCCCATTCTGGAGATTATATGTTTAGTCCGTTGATAGTTTCTTTTGCTATGCAGAAGCTCTTAAGATGAATTACATCCTGTCAGGTTTTGCTTTTGTTATGATTGATTTTGGCACCTTTGTTATGAAATCTTTGCTCATTCCTATGTCCAGAATGGTATTGCCCAGATTGTCTTCTAGAGTTTTTATAGTTGGTGGGTTTTACACATAAGTCTTTAATCCATCATGAGTTAATTTTTGTATATGGTATAAGGAATGTTTCAATCTTCTGCATATGTCTAGCCAGTTATCCCAGCACAGTTTATTAAATAGGGAGTCCTTTCCCCAGTTTGTTTTTGTCAGCTTTGTCGACAATCAGAGAACACATGGACACAAAAAGGGAAACAAGAGACACCTGGGCCTACCTGAGGGTAGCGTGTGGGAGGAGGGAGAGGAGCAGAAAAAAATAAGTATTGGGTACTAGGCTTAGTACCCGGGTGATGAAATAATCTGTACAGCGAATCCCTATGACACAAGTGTGCCTATATAGCAAATCTGCTGCACATGTACCCCTGAACCTAAAATAGAAGTGAAAAAAAAAAGCAAAAGAAAGTTGGATCATAAAGTCATCAAGTAGAGAACATTAATAAAAGAAATTATATGAAGAATCACATGAAAATTCTGGAGTTGAAAAGTACAATACTGAAATGGAAAAAAAATCACTAAAGGAATGTATATTAGTTTGCTAGAGATTTCATAACAAGATATCGCATACTGGGCGGCTTTAACAACAGAAATTTATTTTTGCATAGTGCTGGAGGCTAGAAGTCTTAGATCAAATTGTCCACAGTCTTGTTTCCTTCTGAAGGAGAAATTTGTTCCATGACTGTCTCCTAGCTTCTTTTGGTTTGCTGGAAATCTTTGGTGATCCTTCACTTCTCCAGCATCACCTCAATCTCTTCCTTTATCTTCTATGTGTGTCTCTGGCTCCAAATGTCTATATTAGTCAGGGTTCTCTGGAGGGACAGAACTAACTGGATAGATAAATATATATAAAGGGGAGTTTATTAAGTAGTATTAACTCACACAATCACAAGGTCCTACAATAGGCCATCTGCAAGCTGAGGAGCAAGGAGAGCCAGTCCAAGTCCCAAACCTGAAGAACTTGGAGTCCAATGTTTGAGGGCAGGAAGCATCCAGCAGGGGAGAAAAATGTAGGTTGGGAGGCTAAGCCATTCTAGCCTTTTCACATTTTTCTGCTTGCTTTATATTCTGGCCATGCCTGCAGCTGATTAGATTAAAGGTGGGTCTGCCTTTCCCAGCCCACTGACTCAAATGTTAATCTCCTTTGGCAACACCCTCAGAGGCACATCCGGGAACAATGCTTTGCATCCTTCAATCCAATCAAGTTGACACTCAGTATGACCATCACAGTTCCCTTTTTATAGGGGCACCAGTTTTGTTAGATTAAGTGCCCACTTTACGCTAGTATAACTTTATATTAACCAATTACACCTGCAACAACCCTATTTCCAAATAAGGTCACATGCTGTAGTATTAGAGGTTAGGACTTCATTATATAAATCTGGAGGGCCACAGCTCAACCCATAACAGGTGTAAAAGTAGATCTGAATTGACAGAAGAAAGAATCAGCAAACTCGAGGATAGATCAACGGAGATTACAAAATCTGAAGCAACAGATGAAGTGGAAGATAGATCAGTATAGAAGATAGTCATAAAGATAAAAGATAAACTTTGTATTATTCCATTCTCATGCTGCTATGAAGAAACAATCAAGACTGGGTAATTTATAAAGAAAAGAGGTTTAAGTAACTTACAGTTCATCATGTCTGGGGAGTCCTCAGGAAACCTGCTATTACGGTGGAAGGCACCCCTTCACTGGGCGGCAGAAAAGAGAATGACTGTCCAGCGAAGAGGGAAGCCCCATAAAAACCATCAGATCTCACGAGAACTCACTCACAATCACGGGAACAGCATGGGAGAAACCACCCCCATGATTTAATTATCTCCACCTGGTCCCACCCTTGACATATGAGGATTATTACAAATCAAGGTGAGATTTAGGTGGAGACACAGAGCCAAACCATATCAAACTTGAAGGTAGATCAACAGACATTATGAAATCTGAAGAACAAAAACAAAAATGAACGTTAAAAGATGAACAGAGCCTCAAGAATTGTGGGATATCATTAAGCACAACAACATATGCATAATAGATGGAAAGACCAGAAGAGGAGCACAAAAAAATCTTCAAAGTCATGGATGAAAACCAACTGCAGTTGGAGAGCAGAGGTAGGGAGCAAGAAAAGAGATGGGAACCAGGAAAACAGGTAGGGTAAAGAAATGACAGAAAACTGTTTTATAACAGCACTCTCTGTTCAGCTTTACTTTCTATTATTTACTGTGTTTTGTAACCCTATCACCACATTAGCCAACTCTGCAATAAAAAGTCTACTACACACAATGGCCATATGTGATTATTGTTGGAGAAAATTCAGGAAAAGAACCACCGAGGCCGGGCGTGGTGGCTTATGCCTGTAATCCCAGCACTTTGGGAGGCCGAGGCGGGCGGATCACGAGGTCAGGAGATCGAGACCATCCTGGCTAACACGGTGAAACCCCGTCTCTACTAAAAAATACAAAAAAAATTAGCCGCGCATGTTGGCAGGCTCCTGTAGTCCCAGCTACTTGAGAGGCTGAGGCAGGAGAATGGCATGAAGTCAGGAGGCGGAGCTCGCAGTGAGCCGAGATGGCGCCACTGCACTCCAGCCTGGGCTACAGAGCGAGACTCCGTCTCAAATAAATAAATAAATAAATAAATAAATAAACAAACCACTGAGATGGAGGAGAAAGCAATGGGCAAGAGCATGAAAATGAAAGAAAGATTGAAAGAGCAAAACCAGAGTGGACTGAATCAGAAGGAGCCAGGAATCCTCTGACAAACTGTAGGAAATGTTGGGCTTCACACTGCACTTAAGACAGGGATTGAACTGAATATCCAGGGACAAGGAAAAACCAGCCAGACTGTGATTTTTATAAAGTGGAGACAACTATTGTTCAGATGATACAGAATGAGGGCTTTATGAAAAAAGAACTTTGTCTTTATTGCTTTTTCCTAAATTGCCACATGGCTTCAAACCAATGTTTAAACAATGAGCTGCAGAGCGTATGAATTCATGTTGCTTCTTTCTTATTTCTCAGATAAATATGTGTGTTCTTCTTTTAGGGACTATTTAATTCCCATCACATTTTTGCATACCTAGGAGAACAGGAGTAAGTCAAACTCACAACTGTGAACTCTGCTATGAGATCATTTCCTCATCTTTCAATATGAATCTTCTCACCAGTGGGGAAGAATTGCAAACGTCTTGGCTGCAGGCTCACTTCACACTACATAAAAATCTCAGCTATATCCAAGCAGCAAGCATTCCAACAGGAACCTGCCATTCTCACCATCTTAAATCTCTTCAAAAATAGTGTACTCATTTTGTTCAAGATGAAGACTTTTTATAAAATGTAAAAACTAATAAAGACTCTGTAAATCTTACTGTGAGGTAAACTGTGAATAGTCAATAGGTATGCAAATCCAGAGTGAGGTGCACCTGCAGAAGTCTTTCTCTCTTTCTTTGATGAGAATGTCATCATGGGGAGGGGGTTACATTCTCAACTGCAGAAACCACTGCAGCTGCCCTCTTGTTCTCTGCCACACTGTAAGAACAGCCTTTCTTTTGAATGAGAAATGCTAACTATGATATCATCCTTCTCCTTCAAATAGAAAATTATTTTTCACAGAACACACTGTCCCTGAGACCCAGCACAGCGAACGGGCAGTTGAGAAATGAACAGTACAGGCTCCAGCCCCTGAGTGCACCTGCAGGTCAGGGCGTCACTGATAGAGCAGGTGTTTATCTCCAGGCTGAGTTCCAGGGTGTGCTGATAAAGACTAGTTAAGATGAATGCCAGGGATACCAAACTGAATCTTGGGCATTTAAAGGACTGAAAATATGAAAATAAGCACAGCAGCCAGGCACACTACACCACTTACTTGCTCTGTAACCTTGGCCCCTGACCAAATTAATTTTATCAAGCTTTCTCAGATGTAAAATGAAGATAATTTTTACCTCATGAGGTTGTTCTGGGGCATAAGTGAGACACTGTGGGTATTCCACTTAAGTTGACGAATGTTGGCTCGTTTTCCTACTGTCTGCTTCAGCTTGTAAAATAGATCCAAAATGAAGTCTTCACAGAAAGAGATGAAATATATGAATATTGTATGAATCTTTACAGAAAGAGATGAAATATTTTACAGAAATATTTTTATAAATATCTCTTTTAAAAAATAATTATTTTTGGTTTTGTTTGTTTTAGGTTGGAGGGGTTGATCATTTGTTTGTTTGAGACAGGGTCTCATTCTGTCACCCACCCAGTCTGGAGTGCAGTGGCAGCACAATCATGGCTCACTACAGCCTGGGACTCTTGGGCAGTGTTTTTCCACCTCAGACCACTGAATGGTTGGAACTACAGGTATGTACCACCAGGCCTGGCTAATATTTTTTGTAATTTTTTTTTTGTAGACACAAGGTTTCACTAGTTGCCCAGAGTGATCTCGAACTCCTGGGCTCAAGCAATCTGCCTGCCTTGGCCTCCCAAGGTGCTGGGATTACAGATGTGAAATATAATGATATGGTTTGGCTGTGTCCCCACCCAAATCTCATCTCGAATTGCCATGTGTGGTGGGAAGTAATTTAATGATGGGGGCAGGTCTTTCCTGTGCTGTTCTCCTGAAAGTGAATAAGTCTTACAAGATCTGAGGGTTTTAAAAATGGGAGTTTTCCTGTACAAGTTCTCTGTCTCTCTTTGCCTGCTGCCATCCATGTAAGACATGACTTGCTCCTCCTTGCCTTCTGCCATGATTGTGAGGCCTCCCCAGCCACATGGAACTTTGAATCCATTAAACCTCTTTCTTTTGTAAATCGCCCAGTCTCGGGTATGTCTTTATTAGCAGCGTGAAAACAGACTCATACACACCACACCTGGCCTGTTTTTGGTTTTTAATAAACACAGTGTGAAGAATTCATGACCATAATTTAGAACGGAAGGAGGCTTGGGCAGAAAACAATTTTCAATGCTCAGATAAAGAAGAGTGATGAGAAGACTCATTTCACATATAGACATCACACTTAATATCACTTTCTGAGAAATTATTAATTGTAAACATAAAGTCATTATGAGACAGAAAATGCCACAGGGCCCATGTATCCCCTTTTATAGATAGTGAGTAGGGAGCCTGTACATGGAGAAAAGAACCATATCATAGCAATTCCATTAAGTCTGTTGTGTTTCCAGAAATATGCCAGCAGTTGGCAAGCACTCGTTGGTCGATAAACTGATGGACTGGTTCATTATAAAATGACAGACAGTATGTGAGATTGCTACATGGAAAAACATTTCTAACCCTGGCTAAACATTCCTACCCTGAGTAGAGACTAGTTCTCCACCCTTTTGCAATACGGTGTCTGCTTCTCAGTTTTTTCATCGATGTGGATGAACAGGAGGCAGGTGGCAGGAGTTACACTCATGTTTTGGTTCTAATTGGCACTTTTTAAATTTCCTGCAAAATAAAAGTCATTTTGTTAGCCAACCCTCAAGCAATTGAGTAACTGATCCTTTTAGCAAGTTGGCAGAATTTATCTAGGATGGTTACAGTTTAGAAATGCTGCTTTTAAGGAGCCCCATAGGGCTGATATTGAATGACTGAATAGCTTGGAGAAACTTAAACTAGAACCTCCTGGGATTTACTAGAGCTGCTGGAAAGTGTATTTCCCTGTGCTTTCTAATGAGTCAATGTCCACTGTTTGCTATGTGAAGGGGCAGGGCATCATAAATGGTTAATAGCACATTCTGGGAAACAACAGATCTGGACTGAATTATGGCATCCAATCCCTGCTAATTAAGTGGCTTTGGCAAGTTATTCAAACTCTCTGAGTCTTGTGATCCTCATCTATAAAATAGGCATGGACCACAATATTTGTAAGGGTTAAATAAGTTAATACTGCAAAAGAGCTTCCTCAAACTTCAATGTTTAGGCAAATCAGTAGACATCTTGATCAAATGCACTCTGGTTGAATAGGTGTGGTGCGGAACCCAAGAGTCTGTGTTGCTAACAGACTCCTAGGCAATTGCAGTATTGCTGGCCCTCAGACCATCTTTTCGATAGTAAAGCTTTCAGGAAGTCACCTCAGTCCTGGCACATTGGAAATACTCAGCAAATACTAGATGATGATGATGACGATGATGATGATGATGATGATGATGATGACGACGATGATGATGATGGATTGCTTAAATGCCTAGAACTCTGCAAGTCAACCTTCCCTTTAGCTACAGAATGTCTCAGTAACTCTCTACCAACCCTCAAGACCAGTGTTTTTCAAGAGAAGTTTGCATACAGGAAAATTATGGTAACATTAATGCCATAGACTGAATAATGGCCACTCAAAAATATCATTTTCTCATCCCTGGAATCCGTAAATGTTACTTCACCAGGAAAAAGAATCTTTGCAGATATGTTCATGAAGTTTAGAATTTTGAGATAAGATCATCCTGTATTATCTCAGTGGGCCCTAAATGCCATCACAGGTGTCTTTATAAGACAGAGAAGGAAATTAGACTCATATATGGAAGATAAAGTGATGAGAAAAAAGAGGCAGAGAAGAGTTAGATTACAACAAGCCAAGGAATACCAGCAGCTTCCAGAAGCTGGAAAAGGTCAGAAAGGATCTTCCCCTAGAACTTCCAGAGGGAGGACAGCTCTGTTGACACCTTGATTTTGGACTTCTGGCCTCCAGAACTCTGAGAAAATATGTTTCTATTGTTCTAAGACACTAAGTTTGTGGAAATTTGTTACAGCACTTACAGGAAAGGAATATAATGGTTTAATTATTTAGTAAAACACTTATATGTATACAAGCTAAACTGCTAATATCTCAAAGTTGTGCACTTTACAGAGTAAATTATTTCTCTTTATTTAAATAAGGATTCTGACCTTCATGAAAAACATAAAGATACTAATGGTATATTAACAATGAGATTTTATTTTTAGGAAATTAGAAAAATCACATACAGTCATCCCTTGGTATCCATGGAGGATTGGTTCTGGGACATCCTTCAAATACCAAAGTCTTGCAGATGCTCAAGTTTATTATATAAAATGGTGTAGTATTTGTATATAATCTATGCACATCCTCCTGTATGCATAATACTTGGCACACAGCAAAATTCAAGTTTTGCTTTATGAAACTTTGTGAAATTTTATTTTCTGGGTATTTCTGATTCATAGTTGGTTGAATCCGTGGATGTGGAACCCACCAATATGGAAGCCAATGGTACTATGTTTCTGTGTAAAATGTAGAAGGTGTCAAAGGAAGTTATCCCCCTTCTAACAGGAGAAAAGGTCATATGAACTATGAATTATAACAGAGATCTGAAATTGAATGGAACTTTGTTTTCTATGCTTCACTGGCCTACATTGTTCTTTCACACTTCAAGAAACACCCTTGGAATTTTCAAACAAGCAGCTTTGCAGGTGGAGTACTGGGGGAGTTTACCCAGAAAATGTCTAATGTCATCCTTGCCCTCGGGTGCTCAGGATTCACCTGTCTGCAAACCCTCACATCTGAGGGTACTTGGTTGCATCAGCAAGCATCCTACCTGCTGTTCCTGAAAAAAGCTGGAAACAAAATGAGCACAGTTTGTCTTTTCAAATGTAACCACATGTTAAAAGGAATTTTAATGAGAAAAACTTATAACCCAGAATTCTATGCCCATCAATTATGTCTTGCAAAAATGAAGATATAATAAAGACTTTTCCAGACAACAAATGCTGAAAAATGCCAGCAGAAATGTTCTTTGAGAAATGTTCAAAGAAAGTCTTAAAGCAAAAGTCAGATGGTAGCAGATGCAAACTTGGATCTACACAAAGTAATGAAGAGTGAAGAAAATGAAAATAGTAAGATAAATATAAAAAACATTTCTCTTATTTTTAATCAGTCTAAAATGTAATTTACTATCACATAAAAATAGTTTTACTGTATTATGGGGTTTATAATGCATGTAAGAGTGAAATGTATGACAAAAATAGCACAAAGGATGAGAGGGGGAATTGTAAGATTCTTATACATGAAGAGATACAATTTGAACGTAGACTGTGATAAGGAAAGATGTATATTATAAACCTTTATAAAGAAAAACTGCACTGGACACTTATTAAAAATGGCAAGGAAGACTTTATTCAGGACTACTGAAATAGCAGGGGAAAGACTGAACTTAACTCCACTGAAGGATTTTTAAATGCTGCTGTGAGTTAATGTCCTCTACTGGATGACAGTAGAAAAGAAGGTTAGTCAATGTGATTAGGGCACCTGTGTTTGCTAACTGTCACTTATCAAAGAGAGGCTCCCTACCCTCCCTTAGAAACTGGGAGACAGAGGCTCTATCTATCTTTCTTGATTATATTTCAAAGGGATGGCTCCCAGATTCTTGAGAAAGATTTATATTTTAAAAGGGCAGAGAAAGAATCTACCATTGCAACTTTTCTAGAGTAAATGCCCTTAAGAAAAGAGAATCAAGGGTCTATGGTCAGAAAGAAGATTATCTAAAGTTCAGTCAATCTGAGGGGAACATTAGAGCTGTCTTGGTCACCTTAGGACATCCATCAAAAATAAGTAAAAACAAGTGAGCTGTAATTACTAGGTAAATATTGGAGATAAAATGGAATCATAAACAACATCCAATTCAAAAGCAGGCAGAATAAAAGAAACAGAGATGGGACAAATGGAAAACGGCTAGTTAGCATACTTAAACCAAACCTTATTTATAATTATATGAAATACAAATGGTCATTAAAAAAACAGCTTTTCTGACTATATTAAAAAGCAAGACCAAACTAATTAACTATATAAGAAACTCACTTTAAATATGAAGGCATAGGTAGTTTAAAAAGCTAGATATAATCAAATCTGTAGTGGCTATATTAATATCAAACCAAGAAACATCAGAAAAATGAATATTGCCAATGATAAAGAGAAATATTACATAATAACAAAGAGGTCAAGTCACCATGAAGATGTAATAATGAAGAAATATGCAGCATCTTCTCAACAGCATTTGTACCGTCTGGGAGCTTGCTAGAGATGCAGAGTCTCAGGCCCTACCCCTGACCTTAAGGTTAAGGTCAGATGAATTAAGAATCTGCATTTATAACAAGATCCCCCACATAATTAAACTGCATCGGAACATCTAAGAATACCGTTATACATTATGCCACACTTCTAATAAAGAACAAACACTCAGGTGGTATGTTTTCATAGCAGTTTAAGTGAATGTGGCAGTTTCATGGTTTCACAGAGCAACAGCATTCAGCAACAATCATATATAATAGAGATTTGAAAATTGAAGAATACTTAAAAGAGGCTTTATATGAGAAGCATTGCAGTATAACATTCTAAAAAGTAGTTTTCACCACCTCGGCTCTCTTTAGTTATAAAGTGCTTGAAGGATTTTTAACCACAAATGTGTGTTTTCCAGTTATTTTATTGGTGGGTGTTTTTAATGGTACCAACTAGTTCCAACATTATTCCTGCCTTATCCATGGGGGATACATTCTAAGACTCCCAGTGGATGCCTGAAACCATGGATAGTGGCAAACCCTATATATATACTCTGTTTTTTCCTACACACACACACCTGGGATAAAGTTTAGTTTATAAATTACATACAACTGTGATAAAGTTTAGTTTATAAATACACACACACGTGATAAAGTATAATTTATAAATTAGGCACAGTAAGGCAGAATAATAACTAATAATAAGATGGAACAATTAAAAGTATATACTGTAATGAAAGTTATGTGAATGTCGTCTCTCACTCCCTGAAAATATTTTATTATACCGTACTCACCTAATTTTGGACCGTGGTTGACCACAAGTAATTGAAACTTTGGAAAGCAAAGCAGTGGATAAGAGAGGACTACTGTATTCAAAACACTGCTTCTCAACCCTGACCACTTTAACAGGATGCCCTGGCCCCTCCCCCTAGTTATTTTTATTTAGTTAAACTGGGCTAAGGCCTTATTATAAACATTTAAAAAAATCTCTCCAAGTGATTCTCAAGTACAGCCAAGGTTAAATGCCCTTATTTTAATAAATGAAAGGTTTTTATAGTAAACAAAAGCAGTAACTTTGATTGTGACCCAATATCTGTTTATTTTACATCTCCCTTTTGTCATCTCACAGGGATGGTCACTAGTTAGTAAATGAAATACATGACAGGCTTTGTTAGTCTGAACAGGCACAAAGGAAAAAGCGGTATCATTTAATAACTTACGTTGTGAATATCAGCATCAGACATCAGCATTAAATGGCATATTATACAAACAGTATATTTATGCAGATCATGCAGAGAGAAATTGGAGACGTTCTAAGGCTTTACTTTGGAATTGACTCACAAGCATGTTCCCATCAAAACAACAAAAACAAAAGAAACTCCAGGAAATCACTTTGCTTCTAAATTGAGAACAAGGAGAGAATGACATTGATGGAGATGAAGCTGGGCTTAATACCCTTATCAGGAGGAGTAAAAGGACTGTACCTACCTGTTCAGGCTGCCATAGCAAAGTACCATACACTGGGTAGCTTAAGCAATATACATTGATTTCTCACAGCAGTTCTGGAGCAGGAAATCCAAGACCAAGGCACAGATGGATTCAGTGTCTGGTGAGGGTTCTTTTCCACTTCATGGATGGCGCCTTCTCTCTGTGTCCTCACATGGCAGAAGAAGCAAAGGGTCTCTCTTGGGCCTCTATTATAAGCCCACTACTCCCATTTATGAGGACTCTGCCCATGACCTAACTATCTCCCAAAAGCCCCATCTCCAGCTACCATCACATTGGGAATTTCATCACATGAATTTTGGGTGGACCCACATATTCAGACCATAGCACCACTGGTCCTTAAGTGTCCCTCCTAAAAACGTGTTGTCACACCAGGTGGTGGCTGTTCACTCTCTCTCCTCTACACCTGAATTGACCTGTAACAGGAAGGCAGACAGAAACTCACCTTGGGTGAGTCCTCTTTTGTCCTGGGTACTTTCAACTTGTTTGTCTTTATTATTCATCCCAACAACCTCACAAGGAAGGTACAATATCGTGCGCCCACTTTGCAGCTAAGGAAGCAATGCCTCAGAAATGCTACCAACTTTCCAAATAAACCCAGCTAGTAAACGGTGCATACAGGGTTTGAACCAGTATGCAAGTTACACATGCCCCTTTTTCCCTGTCACCCTGCCACTTCCTGGCATCACACTAATCAAGAAAGGATGTGACCAGGAAGCCAGTTGATGAGAAGTATCTCTGAGAGGAGGAAGTTTTCCAGGTGGGACACTCCAAAGCCTAGGGTTACTCACACTCCTATTCCCATGTGTTCCAGATGATACAAGAAACCACAAGGTGATTTGAGCTAGGCAAGGAGTTGATAGGCATACTAGAACCCCTAATACAGCAAGGCAGGAGGTAGAGGCTTGAGATCACAGTGTGGATGGCGGGGGTTGCATATTAGCATCCGAATCTAGAACTCTGAATCACTTTTTGCCATGGACATTTAATTACAGGGTAGCCTGTGTACTTATGATTAGTGGCATGATTATATATGAATGTTCTCATGGTTAACAGAGCCTTTAGTGAGCTGGCTGGGGCCTAAATAATGCGACTAAATAGGGGTGACTGATTAGGCCAAGAGATTCCAGGTTTGGGGCATTCCTAAACTTTTTATTTGCAGCAAAATATTATTAATAATAGTTCTATTAGGCCAGGATTAATTTGAACCTGCAGCTTATGACATAGTCTCATGTATGAGATGCAGACCTTTTAACTTGTGGTTAAATTTGAAAGACAATCTGTGGTGTTCTCTAGGTCAACCACTGCCCACATTGCAAAGATAAGCTTCAGTGAAAATGCTGGCTGTGTTTCCTGAAGGGCAAAGGAAGAGTCTAGGCCAGCAAAGAATAGAAAGCAAAGATCTCTTTGAGTCCAGCTCTCTATCTAAATGCAAGTAGTCCTCCAAGGGGCTCTCATCTTAAACAATTAGCAGTTTAATCTGGGGAGTGTCAAGATTATGGCTGAAGGTGGCAGCAAGGTAGAGGAAAGGGTCTTTTTACAAAGACACAATTGGAGGGTTTTACAACTAGGCAAAGGTCTGTTGCAGTCTGTGTAAACTGAAAACCACCTTGGAATTTTTATGAGACACGGCAGATCTCATTCTGAAGATCACCACTAGCAGGGACTGCCTGCCACGGACTCTATCCCAGTAGAACCATGAAGACATCATTGCAGCATGATACAGACATACATCACAGGCAACTGGATAAGGCTCTAGTGTAATATTTCTTCTATGAGATGTATTTACATCAATTGTGAAGAGGCTGCATGAAATTACATTGCTAAGGTCTATTTAATTTCCAGACAATGCTGCATTCTCTTTTATCATCCACCTAAAGACCCACTCATTTTATTAAAGAGATGTAAATTTTCCCAAAATAAGCTAGTTGATTTTGTTCATGCACAAGTCATTGATTTTAGAAGATATTTTCTATTAACAATAATATACTTACATCTAAATGCAAACAGGCTAGCATCAGAGAACAAAAAAATTAAATTTGCAAAAATTCTATACTTCTAACATTAACTTAGAAAGTTTCTCTCACTATTCCACACTCAGCTCTAATTTATCAGTGAATTTTTCATCATTATAAGGTACCAATACGGGTCAAATAATGTATTCTGCTCTTTTCTACTGAAGACTATTGATAGACTTTTAGCATGAGAAAAACAGATTAGGGAAACGAACAACAAGCAATACAAACCAAAATAAGCTAAAGCAAATATAGATATATTCATTCAATATAAGCCAAAATAAGCTAAAGCAAATATGGATATATTCTCCAGCCAATGCTCAATTTTCTGATTTCTAATACAACTAAAATATCTGGAAAAAAATTTTTTTTAGTAATATGATCCAACTTACAACAATCATCTTTTTAAAAGCCCCTCATTTGTACCATTTATAAATCTTTGTTATCTCGGTTATCAGGTATCAGGGGATATCATATGTGAATTTCAATGTATTATGTTCCAGAAACACTGAAAACATTTTCACTATTGTTAGAATAGCAAAAAGTTTCATTTCTGCATGCAAATGACCACTTTTCAAATGATAAAACACTAAAATGTTTTATAAGCTCTTTTCCTAGAGGTCTCCTGGGATTTGCCTTAAGTATTTGCATAAATAAATTATAAATGGATCCATCACAGCTGACTGCATTGAGTTAGGTGAAACTCAAGAGTGAATTTTAAACTGTGCTCAGCAGTAAAGAGGAGTGTTCAATATCAGCTGCAGCACAGGTTTTGATTCATAATCCTTCACAGGTCTCTCCATTCCGTGACTTTCCAGGTAGTCTCTTCGGTGTCCTTCATCACATTTAATCTTTCTCTCTTCTCAACTACTCAGAATGAACACTCTATGTGGTCTTATTAAAATCAAGTCCTGCACAAAGTATTGGGGAAAACCTAATTGGCCTTCCAGGCTAGCATGTTTGTGATTACATTTGATATGAATTCTGTGCATATTAGCCTAAGTGAAGAAATAAATGAAGAAAGGTATTCCAGTGATCATAAAACATTACTAGAACAGGTGCAAAACATCATGCTGCACAATGTGTCTTGGCTCTGCCCACAAGATGCACAGCAAGGAGCAATAATGTATTGCCCAATGAAAAATACCATTTGGTATGCAAATTAAAGAGAGGACAAAGCTTCCGATCTTGGCCCTGCATCCACCCAACATAAACTCAAACTTGGAAACAATTAAGTATGCCTATAAATCCAGAGCCTTGGAAAACTAAATGGAGTCCTAAATCACAGAAAGACACCAAGAAGGCAGAGAAAGAATACTCATTAGCCAGGTCCACACAGTGGTTTTATGGGTGTTCCTAGAGAAAAGAGCTGATAGGACTTTTATAAGACCTCAGATAAAATCCTTTAAGGCATTGACGTTATAATATTAGATCATAATACTGTTGGCACTTTGCAAGAAGATTCTGAAATCCGGGGGATGAAGAAGCCATTTTTAAAAAGCTCATTTGAGGAGTTTGAGTATAATTCATTGTCTTGATCAAGCGTTATTGCTGATAAACAAATTCTAACAGTGTCTGAGGAAAAGAAACGTGACGTCATTTATCCACCACTGCATCCCACTCTTGACACTTCATTCTCCACTTCAAGTTCCTTCCCTCCCACCTGCTCTCTATATTTTCTTTTTTATGCAAATGAAAGGAGAGAGTAGAATTCTGTCTATAAATACTATTTACCTGGCTGCTTAGATTTATGGTTTTCCAGGCTGAAGACCAGAACCAGAAAAGCCCCTCAGGGTGCAGATCAGACAAGCAACACATTCTACTCTTGCATAGATAACATTAATTTTGTTTAAAGTGCAGCACAGAATAAGTCTCATCGTTTAAGACAACTAAGAACATGTTTGTAAATTCAGTTTCTTAGCCGAATCTCATATCTGATTCTAAAGCTGACCTTGAATCCTTCTTATCCTCCTTCACTGGGGATATTTACGGAAACTTGATATGCACATGTTGGACGTAGCACATGCCAGTCAATTGACCACAGTACATAAACCTCGAGAATACTACTAGATTTCCTCCTCGTGTTTTCAAAACCGAATGATTGGTTTATTGGTTTTCCAAAGGATTCAGACTATGGAGAGCCATATTGTGAATATAAGTGTACCACTTGTTTATCCTTAAGAGGCATTATTTTGATGTGCTGACAGGGGCTACTAATCAACAGTGATCAGTTGCATAGTTTTAAAAAATCACTCCTAATACTTGCAAGAGAAAATTATTTAAAATGTAAAAGCAATTATGTATGTCATCAGGGCCATTTTAGGAAAAAAATATGTGTACTGCAGATTTGGGGGAGAGGATTGTCTTTAAGACAAAATTACTCATACATATGTTTTATTATTTATATCATTACTAGGCAACTCCATATTGAAAAAAATTCAGAAACTACATTATCAGTATGCACTCACATACCTAGGTTTTTTATAAATTTTTTGTGGGTACATAGTAGGTGCATATGTACTTATGGAGTACACGAGATATTTTGATACACGCATACAAGGTGTAATAATCACATCAGGGTAAATGGGGTGTCCATCACCTCAAGCATTTATCCTTTGTGTTACAAACAATCCAATTATACTCTTCTAGTTATTTTACATATGCAATTAAATTATTATTAACTATAGTCATCCTGCTTTGCCGTCAAATACTAGATCTTATTAATTCTTTCTATTTTTTGTATTCACTAACCATCCCCACTTCCCCTAGTTTTATATAACCCTTCATCTTTAAACAAAAATTTATCACTAATAATGACATTGATGCTGTATATTTTGTCTAAACTATAGAATCCTACAAGCTACTTAAGTATAAAATTTGTGGCTGTCTCATCAGGTCTCTTAATACTGAATTCTTTGTAATGAGACTTTTTCATTGCAAATGGCATTTAACAAAAAAGTACTCCTCATTCCAATGACTTAGAAACACATGATTTTCAACCACCACTACTCCGAACTGGCAGCCATCATAATAAGGTGTGAAATTTCATTTTAAAAGCAGCCCTCCACAGCCCTCCACTCCAAGCCAGGTTTTCCTGTCACCCATCCTTCAGATACTGTGCCCACTTTCTCCCTTTAGGGAGCAAAAGGACAGTCCCCAGCGCTTGGGGGTCTGAGATGTTTTCCTTTACTCCTGTAAATCTAAATTTAGATGTCACCTTCTCAGAGCTGCTTTTCCTTATGGTCCAATCACATTAGGTCTCTCCAGGCAAAGCGTATCCTGAGTAGAGACGTTGTTCAAGGACCCTGGACCCTGGATATGCTTTTTCCACTGATGGCGACATGGCCTCACTGATGCTGAGGTGGCTCAATGTTTGCCAACATTCCCTTAAAGATGCTCAGAGAAGCCAAAGTATGCTTCTACGGAATGGTGAAATAAGCCCCATATGAGACAAGACTTTCCTTTTAGACTCAATTCTGGAAGGACCTTACCTGCACAGAGAGGGTCACCAGGAGCTGTGAGTTGCACAAGGGAACAAGGGAACCAGAAAACCAGAGAAAAGCCAGGCAAGGATTTGCAGCAGCTGCTGTGGCTCAGGGCAGCACCTCCCTGCTATTGCATGTATGTCCTCAATAAAAATAAATGTCATCTAGGAAGAAGGGAAGTCTTTGAATGTTCTCACCACAAAGAAATGATAAATGCATGAGATGCTGGATATACACATTACTCTCATTGGATCATTATTCAACATAAATATGTATCAAAACATCAAATTATACTCCATAAATATGTACCATTACAATGTGTCAATTAAAAACATCAATTTAAATTTAAAAAATAATAAATGTCAAGAGAGAAAATGAATATGTAAATTAGCTTGGTTTAATCACTCCACATTGTATACATATATCAAAACACCACATTTTACTCCATAAATGCAATTTAATCAGTTAATTAAAAATATCAATAAAACAGTAAAAATAAATGGTGACATTGTAACATGGCTTCTGCCTGACAGCGGTGACACAACTGATATGCTGCAGTCTCCCGTTATTCTCATTCATGACATCCAGTATTTTCCTTCACAACACTTAATGCACAATCTTTATATTATCTTCTAGACACCTAATGTACATCATGTTATACAACCATAAATTTAGATTATATATAACTACTGATATGATTTGGGCTCTGTGTCCCCACCCAAATCTCATCTTGAATTGTGATCCCCACGTGTCAACGGAGAGATCTGGGGGGAGGGATTGAATCTTGGAGACAGTTTCCCCCATGCTGTTCACATGATAGTGAGTTCTCATGAGATATGATGGTTTAAAAGTGACAGCCCCACCCCTTCCATCATGTAAGACGTGCCTTTCTTCCCCTTGGCCTTCCACCAAGGAAGTAAGTTTCCTGGCCTCCTCAGCCTTGTGAAACTGTGAGTCAATTAAACCTCTTTCCTTTATCAATTACCCAGTCTCACGTAGTTCATTATAATGTATAAATGAACTAATAAAGAAAATTGGTACCAGGACTTTGGGTCACTGCTATAAAGATACCTGAAAATGTGGAAGCAACTTTGAAACTGGGTAATGGGCAGAGGTTGGAACAGTTTGGAGGGCTCAGAAGAAGACAGGAAGAGGTGGGAAACTTTGAAACTTCCTAGAAACGTGTTGAATAGTTTTGACCAAAATGCTGATAGTGATAGGGACAATGAAGTCCAGGTTGGGTTGCTCTTGGATGGAGATGAACTTATTGGGAACTGGAGCAAAGGTCACTCTTGCTATGCTTTAGCAAACAGACTAACAGCATTTTACCCCTTCCCTAGAGATCTGTGGAATTTGAACTTGAAAGAGATGATTTAAAGTATCCGGCAGAAGAAATTTCTAAGCAGCAAAGCGTTTAAGATGTGACCTGGGTGCTCTTAACAGCGTACGGCCATATGCATTCACAAAGAGATGGTTTGAAATTAAAACTTATGTTTAAAGAGGAAGCAGAGCATAAAAGTTTGAACAATTGCAGCCCAACCAAGTGATAGAAGAAAAAGAAATCTATTTTCTGGGAAGAAATTCAAGCTGCTTGCAGAAACTTGCATAAGTAAAGAGATGCCGAATATTAACAGCCAAGACAATGGGGAAAATATCTCCAAGGATTTCACAGATCTTCATGGCAGCCCCTCCCATCACAGGTCCAGAGGCCTAGGAGGGAAAAATTGTTTCATGGGCTGGGCCCAGGGCCCCACTGCTCTGTGCAGCCTTGGGACATGACACCCTGCATCCCAGCTGCTCCAGCTCTAGCCATGGCTAAAAGGGGCCAAGGTACAGCTCAGGACACAGCTTCAGAGGGTACAAGCTCCAAGCCTTGGCAGGTTTCACATGGTGTTGGGCCTAAAGGTGTGCAGAAAACAAGACTTGAGGTTTTGGAACCTCCACCTAGTTTCCAGAGGATGTATGGAAATGCCTGGATGTCCAGGCAGAAGTCTGCTGCAGTAGCAGAGTCCTCATGGAGAACCTCTACTGAGGCAGTGCAGAGGGGAAATGTAGAGTTAGAGCCCCCACACAGGGTCCCCACTGGAGCACTGCCTAGTGGAGCCATGAGAAATGCGCCACCATCCTGTGGCCCCCAGAATGGTAGATCTGCTGACAGCTTGCACGGTGCACCTGGAAAAGCTGCAGGCAATCAATGCCAGCCCATGAAAGCAGCCACAGGGGCTGTACCCTATGGAGCTTCAGAGGTAGAGCTGCCCAAGAACTTGGGAGGCCACTTCTTGCAACGATGTGCCCTGGATGTGAGACATGGAGTCAAGGGAGATTGTTTTGAAACGTTAAGGTTTAATGATTACCCTCTTGGGTTTTGGACTTGCATGGGGCCTGTAGCCCCTTTGTTTTGGCCAATTTTCCCATTTGGTTCTTTTGATTTTACAGGCTCATAGGTGGAAGGGACTTGTCTCAGATAAGACTTTGGACTTGGACTTTTCGGTTAATGCTGGAATGAATTAAGACTTTTGGGGACTGTTGGGAAGGCATGATTGTGTTTTAAAATGTAAGGACATGAGAGTTGGGAGGGGCTGGGGTGGAACAATATGGTTTGGCTCTGCGTCCCCACCCAAATCTCATCTCGAATTGTAATCCCCACATGTCGAGGGAGGAACCTGGTGGGAGGTTATTGGATTATGGGGGCAGTTTCCCCTGTGTGGTTCTCATGATAGTGAGTGAGTTCCCAAAAGACCTGAAGGTTTAAAAGTGTGTGGCCATTCCCTTCACGGTCTCTCTCTCCTGCTCCACCATTGTGAAGATATGCACGGCTCCTCTTCATCTTCCACCATGATTATAAGTTTCCTGAGGCCTCCCCAGCCATACGGAACTGTGAGTCAATTTTAAACCTCTTCTGTTTATAAATTAACCAGTCTCAGGTAGTTCTTCATAGCAGTGTGAAAACGGACTAATACAACTACATGTGTACCTGAATAATTGCTATATTCTGCATCTATTCCTCTCAGGTGAATTCTATGAGATTAGGCACTGTGACTGCTTTTTTTTTTCACCATTGCATCACCAGTTCAGCAGAGAGTCTTCACAGGAGGTGCAAAATAAATATTTTTTAGTAAATCAATATTGGGACAGTTGAAAAAGACTGCTGTGTGACTCTGCAATGGTACCAAGCCCTTGGCTGTTTTTTCTCCATGTCTAAGACCATCAGAAAGCCTCTCCAAAGCAAGAGAGGTTAATTCAATCGGTCCTCCCTTGCCTACCTGACTGTGGAATGCCCAGCACCTTTTGGTGGGAGGAGCCCGGGTAGGGGTGGGCGGCTATGCAGAAAGGGGCCTCATCGACTCATCACTGCTTCAGGGGCCAGCCATGTTGAATTAGTTCCTAAAAGTTCTTAGCTGTTTTCACGGTCTTTTTCTACTTTGGGTCTCCAAGACTCATGCATGCATACTAACAGATGTATATCATATGAATGACACATTTTCAAATTATTCGATTAAAAAGCCAGTTTTGAAAGCTTATTTCTAGATACGTAGTGCCAATTACCCCCTTTCCTGATAAACAACAATTATGAATGAGGCATTTAGTAAAAACATTTTATTAATTCCCATGATGTCCACATTTTCATTACTTGCTTTTCAGAATGAAATGATTGTTTCACCACAATTCACACAAATCAACTGATATACTAATCCACACCAAAAGAAAGAACTCACAAGAAAACAGTATAATCTAAGATGGTGGGGGTCACAGGAGCCCCTCAGTCCTAACTCTCATCATCATGAGCATGAAATAATGAGCCTGGTCCACAGAATGAAGCCCAGTGAGAGGGACCCACACTTGTCTCCCGGTATCCACCTACCAAAAACCGTTTATCCAAAAAAATGCAGTTATACAGATCCAGAGCTAACCAAAAGTTTGTAAACCACAATTCTAATTTAGTACCGACTACATTTTCTAGTCAATAAGATTCGATGAAGAGTTATTAATAACATGTAACCAGAATTTAAAGAAAAATATGTGAAAAGTTCCTTTGATAATGTTTCCTAATTAATAAAAGTCCATAGGAAATCCCTACACACCATCTAATATTTCTACCCTTTCTTTATTTTTTCTCTTGATCATCACATTTTTTTCAAGCCAACTATAATTCTTGCTATCACATCTGTTCTTATTTTTCTATCTTGCCATCTAATCTTTGTCCACATGCAAATATATTTTGCTGTTTTAATCACAGTGTGCTCAATATTTTGTAAACTAAAACTTTCACTTAACAGTCTGGGTCTACCATTTTCATATTATGGAATCTTCAAAATTGTTTTTTATGATTGCCTAATATCTCTTAATTTCCTTAAGCATAGCCTGACTATTGAATATTTATGATTTTTCCATTTTTTTCTGTTATTAAATGCAATTTTATATAGACTGTTTTCAGTCTTTTAAATTGTTTCCTTGACATAGAGAAAATAAAGATCCAAGTGTGTGAATATTTTTATGGCTCTTTATGTATTTAATCATTTTACAAAAAAGTTGGGTTGATTTACATTGCTCCAGCAATTTGTGAGTGGATCCGTTTTACTGACAGCATGCTATGATTTACTTTTAGCTTTAATTTTTATTATAAGAGCTATCAATTAGTGTTTCATTATTAATTATAAGTAAGCTTAAACATTGTTCTACATTTATTCTCTATGTTTACATAAATTTTCTATTTACATTCTTAACCCATTCTTCTATTTCCTTCTATTTTTTAAAAGGTATTTTTAATTGGCTGCTTGAAACCCTGAAAATAAGTCACTTAACTTGACCTAAATACGAAAGGCAATAGAAGCAAAATCAGCACAAACTTGCCCTGTTACCTTCAAGAACTTGGCTGTTACCAGGTCACATTAACAGAAGAATAATTCCTTCCAGAGAAATAGTCTGCTTACCCTAGTCGGTCTTCAGAGAGAAGTAAGAAGAAAACGCACTACTGTGGATTTGAGGGCCACGCTTCATTAGGATGCTGTAAATTTACTTTTATATCACTAAATAACATTTTCAACAAACTCAGACATTGGTCACTAATGATGAAACAGGTAAAATATAAGCATCCAATTAAGGAGTGGGGAAAACCTATGCAGCTCATTAATTGCATAAGCGACCTGACATACACTGTCCAGCAGTCACACAGAAATAAAGGTTACAACAATTTAGATCTTGCATTTTCCGAAGCACTGGGTGGGGACACTCCCCACATGTTACTTGACATCACAGAGAAGGGCAACCCCACGGAGCACCCAGTGTTCAGGGGTCTGGGCCGTCCTGAGGTCCATAGCGGCAATGTAGTTCAAGTCCGTTCGAACTGGCTTCTTATAGATGGGACAGGAGTAAAACCGAGGATCTCGTAAAGCTATAAAAAAAAAAAAAATCATGAAAGAAAAGAACTTGGTGAATTTTCCACTTAAGAGCCCAAGGAGAGTGCAGAGCCATGCTTCTGCATTCTGTAGGTCACTTCAAAGACAGATGGGTTTGGCAGAATGAGGGACATTCTTTCTGAGGTCGGGCAATCCCTAGATGTGAGGCAGATGCTCCCACAGGGTGCCAGCAGCTGTGGCAAGACACCCAGACAGCCTCTGGTGGCCTCTGCTGGCCCCTTGCCCTGAACCATGGACAGTAACTCATGCCCACATGCTTCCTCTCTCTCCTTTGCACCTGTCCACTCAACATCCCCTCCACCTGTTCTCCTTCACCTCCTCACCAAACCTTGAGCACACACACATATCACTTTTAATCAGTCATCCAGCACCAGTGGGCATTACTTTATTATTTCAAAATCTTCAACCCTGCAGGCCATAGCCTACATCACATTTTAAATCCCAGGACAGAGGGTGCCTCCCCACCCCCCAGCTAAATCAGGTATTGTGAATTCTCCATAAATGTAGAGAAATAAAATTGATGGGATGCAGAGAGTAATGGCCCAATTCACCTCCCTGAGACTCAATCTACCTTTCTGGAGTAGAAGAATAGATGCAGTTTCCAAAATGACACTGCAATGAAAGGCAATCTATGTATGTCCATCCTTCAGAGATCCTTTCTAACACATCCATCTCCACCCACATGCTCCCTTTCTCTCCAGCCTTGGAAACTCCATGTTCAGAGACAGGTCCAGGTCTGTGAGGACTTAAACTTATACAATTCATGAGGGCCCTCTTTAAGAAAAGGAGTAAAAGTTACAAATAAAAAAGTAGGCTTTGGAAGGATCCTCTGCCTGTGAGCAGCCTGTGAGTTTAAGCCTCAGTAGCTTCTTATGAAATCCACTCTGCCCACAGTAGTTTATCTGCACATCTCCTAACATGCATCTCAGGAAGTAGTATATTATTGAATATTCTCTTCCAGATTATACATTTTTCGAGGACAAGAGTGTGTCTACACCCATCCCTCTACTCTTTCGGAAAGTCAATATTATAAAAAAAAACAAACCCTCACTTAACTATTGAGGTGAAATCACATTTAACTAAGAGGATGCTCTGCTTTTGTGAATTAATGTTACATGGGCACTGAAACACATCAGAGTTATTGAATCTATTTCTCAAAACTGACATGCTCAAAAATTTACCTTTTCCAGAAAATTACAAAAGCAAGGCACTATCAGAAGCTAAAGTCTCATTATTTGATCCAATAGAACTTTTAACCTGCTGTGCCCTGTGTTTTCACATATCCACTATAAATTAATTGTATTAGAAGAAGTGAAACATTTGAATATAACAATATTATACATAAGTTTCAATATAAAATAAATAATTCTAAAGCAGTGATTCTTAACCAGGGACGATTCTACCTATGGGGGACATTTGCCAATATGTGAAGACATTTTTGGTTAACACAACTGTGGGCTTGCTGCTAACATCTTCATGAATAGAGGTCAGGGATGCTGCCAACGTCCTATAATGCACAGGACAGCCCCTCCAAAACAAAGAGTTATCTAGACCAAATATGTCAATAGTACTAAGAGGCTGAGAAACCTTCTTCTAAAACAACAAAGATATTTTACAGTATTTTAAAACTCTATGTTTCCTTAATCTCATGAAATTAATCATTAGAAACAACCTAAAACAATGTGACACCTAATTTTTAAGTCTGAGTATAATTTTTCCAATTTCTATGCATATATCACTAGTAATAATAATTAGGCAAATACATATGAAAAATTCTGAACAAGTAAATGAATGACAATGAATCATGCAATACAGTTAACACTAACTATACTCACTGATACAGTTAAATCCTTTAATCCTAGGATCTTTAAGCACGTAACACATATAAAAAAACTCATTCTTCTTGCTGCAGATTTGATTAACCATTTTATAAACCTTGAAGTAAGCCTTCGGTGCCTTACATCTGAATCTCATGATAATTACAATTACAACTCGAGAAGTATTTGACTACCTGGATTTTAATCCCAACAGAAAAATGGAGGGAAAAAATAGCATTCTCTTCAATAAGCAGGTAAAAATAATGTTCTGAAATATTTATCCAATTCTATGTATTTTTAATTGCTTCAGAGCTGAAGGTGCTCATGCCAAGTCACAGCGTGCAGCAAACTTCTGCGGCAGGATTAGAAGCCACTGAAGACATAATTTCATAGTGAAAACGCTGACAGATGCTAAACAACTACACAAGCAGATGATTCGAAACCATCCGCCTGCTTAGACAAATAACTTTGAAGACAAAAATAAGCATGCTAGGTAGGTAGAATAAATCAACTAAGTATGTTTAAAGCCTCAGGGTTCCAGAAGGAGGAGGAGAGAGAAGAGGTTGTGCAAATTGGCAAGCTATACCCTTTAGGATCTTAAAGGTTTTAATAAAACACCTTGGGGGAATTTCATTTTCTGACTATTTAACTTCCCTATCTATCTTGCATTTTTCATCTACATGTGAGTGTACATTCTATATATTCCTTCCAACATCCAAAATAAACGTTATATAGAGAGTCTCTATAGAATCGTTAAGTCATTCTTTTATTTAACCACCCTTTTGCCAATAACATTTAAATTACTAGACAGTTCACTCTTAACATTCACTATTTCTTTCAATCCTTTACAAAGCGTGTGAGTTAAGCATGTTAATAATAGTAACAATTGAAAAAAATATTTGTTATATGCTTCCTATGTACATAACATTGTCAGCTTAATTCTCTCAACAATCCTATATGATGGGTACTAATATTTAATCATTTAACAGATTCAAAAACTGGAACAGAAGGAGGCGAGTTGTCCAAGATTAGAGAGCTATAGTGATAACTGAGAATGCAACCCAGTCAGAAGGGATCCGTGGCCTCTCTGCTTCATCTCTGCAATATTTGGGATGCACTGTGCATGTATACCTTTGCCTTTGCAGAAAACATGAAAATGAAATGGACAGAACTAGATACCTGAATTCAATCTGTGGCATATTTCAGATGCCTCCAAAGCCACATGACTAATGGCTAGGATGATAAAAGCCAGGAGAACAACCCGAGTATCCTGGCCCTCGGCTCAAAGTCCTCTCCCGGTGAACAGGGGCACGAGCACTTTTCAGCCTGCAGCATGATGGAGGGAGGTATGGGGAGGGACAGCACCATCCACAGAGGGCTCTCCCTGTGCCCTCCCACTGCCTACAGTTTACCTTAGCAGGTACCTGAGACAAATTAACTCAGGACTTCGATATTCAAGGGAGCTGTCCTCATTTTGAGTTTAGCCTTTATGTTCAAGTTTCATCCCAGGCACTAAGAGGACACGTAAACACAGAATCGCAAGTAAAAGACTAACTATGGGAATTCCCAGAGGTTTGCAGATACCTCACGACAAACAAATGTGATTCTGATACCAGCTTTCACTGTCAGTAGCCAGGAATCATGGGCAAATTACCCAGTGTCTCCAAACCTTAATTTCTCCATCTGCAAAATGAGGACGATAAATTTGACAGAGTTGTTGTAAAGACTAAATAAGTTAACACATGTATGTGCCTGGTTTGGTATAATGCCTGGAATGTAGAAGGTGCCTAAGATAGAGATGTTATTTGACACTTCTTTATCTCTCAGTCTCCACACACACATACACATGCACACGCACATACACACACATGCACACGCACATACACACACATGCATCTACTTACGCATGGACCTTTTCACTAAAACAATTTCCCAGACTCATGTTTCCCATAACTTTAACAGACTTCCAGGTTGACAAGCTGACAATGGATTAAATCCTGTGGGCTCAGGAGCCAGGAGGTCTCTACCCCTGGTCACCACATATGGCTGTCCCCACCCCAGTCCCAAATCTGCACAGTTTCAGGTCAGAATGGGTCAGTGTTCGTAGATACACTTTTTCCTTAGCAGGAAATAACCCTTGAGACCCCTCTTGCACCTACTTAGTGACCAGAGGTACGTAGAAGGCTTGCCTCGTCCCTCGCAAATGTTCCAGTCACGGTTTTCCATCACATCAGCTACAGCTCTGAAGTTCATTGAGAATCATCCATCTGCTCATATAATAAATCTGTGAAGACACATATCTTTCTTCTATCTGTCCTTTTAAGCTTCCTCTGAGAATAGAGGATCTAGACAGTGTGTGTGTGTGTGTGTGTGTGTGTGTGTGTGTGTGGCTTTACCCTCTTGGTGAATTTAGTACTATTTGAATGACTTTTCCGTGATTTTCTAGCAAGAAACATGATTTCTTTTTAAAGTTTCAGGGTATATCACTCAATTTTTAGAGTTAAAATAAATATCTAGATTTCTTCTTGTAGAAAACAAACCAGTCCTGTATCTATATTTTAATGATTATTTAAATGGAAAAATTTCCTTCATACTAATGTAAAAACTGTTAACTATAAGAATTCCAACTTTTAAATGCTGCACTTTGGTCATTAATGATGCTACACACCCCTTTAAGTCAATTAGAGCCCTGCTCAATTATCAAAATTGAGCAAAAATTAAATGTATCGCATGAAAGCGGTAACAGACTGTTAGTTTTCTATCACTAAAGAAACACCTCTTCAACAACAAAGCTATTTGGCAAACCAAGTTTCCACCAACTCTTATTGAAATCAAAAAAGGAATAAAGAACTAAAGTTTTCTTTTAATACTTTGAAATTAGCCCCTTTTTCCTTTGCTTATTTTATTTTCTCCCTTACCTGCTGCTAACGAGCATCACCACTGGCTAATACCCAGCAGGGTGGGTATAGTTCTTCTATAAAAATCTGTTCTTAAATCATAAAGAATTGCCAGTATTATAAAATTGCTACTTTATTACTACCATGCTGAGATGTTCAATGTCAAATTGCCATGGATTTTTATAGTTTAGTCACAAGAAAAAACAGGAACATGTAACTCAACTGGAAAAAGGTTTTTATTTCATTTTATAAGAGAAACATTTTTACAACATGTTGACTAGATGCAATGATATGATAAAGCAATTTTTCTAAAATACTATTTTTGGCTAAAGGAACACTTGATTATTATTTCTATAAAATAATTACTGTCCCAAGATGTCACACTACCCTAAGAACCAGTAAATACAAAGCCATAGGCTATGCTTGCCTGAGCCCAGGTAGACACATTTATCTTTTTAGATTCAACTAATAAATATTGAACTACACCATGTGCCAAGCAGTGTGCTGAGAACCTTCGTGTTCCTAATCTGATGCTCAACTCTCCCCTTCACAGGCTCTTCCTCTTTCATGTTTTAAACACTGGTCCCCTCCCAAGGTAATCCTTATTCCCTTCAACAAATCACAACCTCTCTAGCCCTCTGTCCTCAAAGCAAAAATCATTTCTCTAGCAAACTTTTGTAAAGATTAAATGAGACATGGTGTGAAATCCACCTTTAAACATTCTCCATAAATATCATTTCTCTCTTCCAACTACCCGATTTCCACGTCTACCTGAAGAACCTCCTTCATGTGGAAGGTTCCACCTACACAGTGCTAACTAACATCCAGCTAACCTGGACTGGGTCTGTCTTCTAAATCCCAGAACTAAACTCTCCATCAAACCCAGCACATCCATTACCACCTCACGACTTTCCACTCTTGCCTCTGCTCCAGGAGGTTAGCATAGCCTCTTTCTGTCACTTGGATCTCACCTCAATATTTCTCACAGAACTCCTAAATTATCTTACACTCAAACCATGTGTATGGCTTGAATTTGTCCCTAAAATTTCATGTGTTGAAAACTTAATCACTGGTGCAACCATATTTGGAGGTAGAGTCTGATAAAAGGTGATTGGGTCAAAAGGGTGAATCCCTTATGAATGAATTAATGTCATCATGATGCCAGTGAGATAGTTATTGCAAGAGTGGATCGCTATAAACCAAGTCCAGCTCCTGGTGTCCCTCTCTGTCTCACATGCTTACTTCTACCTTCTGTCTGTGACCATGGAATGACCCTCACCAGATGGTGGCATCATGCCCTTGGACTTCCCAGCTTCCAGAACCAGGAGCAAAATAAACTTCTATTGTCTATCACATGCCCAGTCTGTAGTATTTTGTTATAGCAACAGGAAATGGACTAAGACACCACGAATGTGTTTTTTGCAGAGAAACAAGAAGTATCTGAAATCAGTATGTTCATTTCTAGTCAACTCTCATTACACACAGTAGTTATGTCCTATAAAGTCACCATGAATATTGAATTAACAAACGCCAAGCCATTTCTCCTAGGGGAAATACAGGGTTAGTTTCCTGCAAGCCTCTGGTCACAACATTTCCATCAAGCAGTCAATACATAATCTTGTTTTATGTGCGTTTCTGTTTAAGGACATCTTTTTAATACATATGGTTGATTTATTACCATTGCACTGAAGGCCAACAGCCCTATAACTAATGCCTGATGTCAGTTTGTCCAACACATGTATTTTCTCCATAAGGCACAGCCTTCTTGTGCTCAGAAACAGCAGACTTAAACACTACACTTGGGGGCCATTTTAAATAGGAAAAAGTATCCCCCAAAAATTGAAAAACATAGTACTAAAGAGACAACAAACAGGACACTTAGTTGTAATATGAAACCTGGAACAAGAAGGCACAGCCTCACCTTGTTTGGCCCCAGCTAGAAATATGTATGTCTGGCAACTCCAATTGTTTGCTGCTTTGCACACGTTTGTGAGTGACCATGTGAATGACCATAAAAGTGCCATTAGTATTGATCTGGGGGCTACAGAGAAATTTTAGCAGGTAGGCAAATTCACACATACCAATCTGTGAGTAACAAGGCCCAACTATATCTGTTTCTTTTATGGCTATCACCCCTGTTTGCGACTCAGCTCCTCGAGAATGGGAAGCCTGTTTGGTCTTTTCTCAGTGCTGCAACCCCAGCACTGGGGCAGCGTTTGGCAGATGGTCAGTAAGTAGTCACTGAATGACCAAGCGAGCTAATGCTATTTCCCTCTGCCACGAAAACTCTAACTCCCCATAACTCTCATTCTTGTCCTCCAAAGCACATCTCAAAAGCAATCATCCCTACACTCCTAGACATCTTTATGTTTTCTTCCTGAGCATCTCTTTTGTAACATGTATCAATTTGCATTTTCATTATTTACTTACTGTGGGTCTCCTTCACTAGACTGTGAATATCTGGGAGCTGGATCTGGTTCATAATGATCTTTGCATCCATAGCACCTAAGGTTACGGCTGGTAACTATTAGACATCCAGCAAATGTTTGCTTAAAAAATAAATACTTGGGGCTGGGCACGGTGGCTCATGCCCATAATCCTAGCACTTTGGGAGGCCAAGCGGGGAGCGGATCATGAGGTCAGGAGTTCGAGACCAGCCTAATTAATATGGTGAAGCCCTGTCTCTAGTAAAAATACAAAAATTAGCTGGGTGTGGTGGCACACGCCTGTAATCCCAGCTACTCAGGAGGCTGAGGCAGGAGAATCGCTTGAACTCGGGAGTTGGAGGTTGCAGTGAGCTGAGATCATGCCACTGCACTCCAGCCTGGGTGACAGAGCGAGACTCTGTCTCAAATAAATAAATAAATACTTATAGTTCATAAATTATTTTATCCCTTTACTTGTTAGAATATTTTGTGCTTCTATCATAAAACCAGTACTTCCTTGGGATCCACTATCATGGCTAGAGTTTATGGTTTACGCTTCTAAAACAAACAGGGAATTCCTTCGTGTGCTGAAATGTGGTTATTGCTGTAGAGATGTTAGCTGAGTGAAAGGTGACAAAAAAAAGCCGCCAGAAAACATCAATCCAACAACAGAAAATAGTTTAGGCATTTTTAGACTTGTCAAGTACAGCTTTGATAATTTTGTTAAATTAGAATCACGTGCGTACTTCACAGAAGTTGAATGTTATTACATTCAAAGACTGAAATAAGAACCCAGTATTTCACCATTAGCTATAGGATTAAGTCAAATGCCTCTGAATTCAATCTAGACTTCACTACCTGGTTCAAACCTCCAAGTTGGTAGAACTACAGCCTCCAAGTGAGCCCTGTGCAGTCTTATCTAGAAAGTCTCCTTACCACAGCTCACCCCACCACATTGTATCCATTCTTCAAAGCTCAGTCCAGGCCCAAATGCTCCCGACACTCAGCCCCTGCCCACTTCATCCCGCTGTTATCTCACTCTCCTTTCCCATGCCTATCAATTATGCCAAACATTTCTTTCTTATCTCTTCAGCTAATATTTCATGAGTATCCACACGTTAATCTGCTTTATTAGATAAGCAAGTACTATCTAGAACTATTGCCTCTTCAATATACTCAAGAAAGTACCTAGAGGTCAGTAAGTCCCCATTAAAGATGGGTGTGAATCTAAAGCTAACTGATAAGAGAGTAAAATCTCTACTACGTGATAACAAAAATAATGAAATCCTGTGTTGATAATGTCATCCAAACGAACAATGCGAGCCCTTACTGAAGGTACAAGACAACTTACTATTGTTTTCTGCATAAATCCTTATGACAGGCATCAACTCAAAGAGCACTTTTGGCTTTGATTCAATGAGTTTCATGTTCCTCTTGTCCCAGCCAGCACCTTCAAGATATAAGCCATAGACATAGACACCCTCTGTGGGAGGGGCAGAAACGTCATCCTTCATCCATTTGGTGACTTCATTGCAAAGCACCATACTGTCCAGAGCCCAGCCTTTGTTGGCCCGAGTTATTTCCTATTCAGGGCATCAAAAGATGAATGGAGCAGTTAGAAGTTTGTCTTAATAGAAAGAGCATAACAATAATGAAAGCTTGGCTCCAAATCACTCTAACTCGAAGGAAGTACAATAGTATTTAAAGAATTAGCAAGATTCTCTCAGAAAAAAAAAACCACATCCTAATTTAGCTATGTCTACTTTAAAAAGAAATACCAAATCAAATACAAAAATAAGAAATAAATATTTTGAAAGTCGAGTTAGCAGCCTGAGAATAACTGGCTGGGATTTATATTCATGACAATGTAACTGCTAGTACCAAAAAGAGACAGTCATTCTCTGTCTTATTATAGTCTTTAAAACTATAATGAAAGAAAATCCTGTGGAGGAAAATTATAATAACACAACAGGTGCAGATCAGAGCTCTTACCTGTCGCATTGCAGTTAAAAATCCCTGGGGGTTAAAAAAACCTGTCATCCAAAAGCAGTGAGGTCGGCCATTGAAAACCCACGAGGTAAACTGGCTATTTCTTTCTATAAGTTCAGTAAACCAGAAACCCAGCGTACTAGAAACCCAAGAAGCCTGCAATTAAGACATTAAAACAATTAATTGATATAAGTTTAATACTGCAGTGTAAACCAGCTATCTTCACTGAAAAAAAAAAAGATGAAATATCAATTTCACTTTTATAATGAAAAACGTCCCTAAGTCATGAATTTTCCCTGGATTCTGGCATAAGCGTTTCAAATTATTCTTTCTCCTTAATAAAAGTAATGCTAAGATATGACAGAATATGCTAGTCATCAATTCACAGAGCTGTTCAAGATATCTAATGTCAATTGAATCACTTTCCATGTACCAATATATTCATCACTGATTCTGCTGTAAAGGAATCAAAACAATTTATTGGATTAAATGTAAAGGCTTTCATCATTTTTCCTTAGGTTACAATTTCGGTCTATAACACATAAAAAATGATTTTTATTTACCTAAATATGCTCACGGTTTATCAAGATAAATAAACACTTTAAAATAGATCCCATGGATAATAAGTTGAAGAAGACTTGCTACACTTAATTTTAATGGGGTAAACAACAGTTATTTTCCAGAATGTTTGTCCCTTTAGAATACATTTTTATTTCCTCTCTTGAAGGAGCAAAAAATGGAAACCCAAGACTCTTTATCATCCACAAACTATTTGCATTTATTGCTTCTGACTTTCTCCCTGAATTCACCTGTGGAGCTTCCATTATGACAACTGGCATGAATATGTCATTAATGTCATCAGCAGCAGCAGTGTAAGGTATCTTCAAATCATAGATTATAACATTTTACTGTAATTGCAATATTTTATGTGTGAATAAAGGTAGTAATCAACCTGGGTATAACACTTGAATTTCAAATACCTTAAGAATTAATTTGCCTATTTTTCAAGAGTTATTGAGGTTCCAAAGTCTGATAATAAGCTGAGAAGAATAAAAACCTGAACAAAATGATCATAATTTAAGAATTAAATCACTCATTGTCTGCTATCTTTATAGGTCTATTAACTAAAAGAGATGTGTGTTTATACTACGTTCCGTCTGAGGGCAGAGGGAGGCGCTAACGAGAGAGTGCCCCTGACAGAGATTCCTGTTCCAGAGCCTCCCAGGTCCTACCGAGGTGGGTGATCTGGTTTGGTAGGGAAGGAACTCACAATGGCCAGTGATCTGGAAGAATCTCCCTCTGTCCTTGGCAATGAGAAGAGGCAATTCAGACAGAAAACTCTCTGGCATGGACAATGGATTTATTAAAGATGAGAAGGAAATAAAGGGGTCTGGTCAAAGCTGATTCTGAGTCTCTAAGCTATGTGATGAGAGGGATGGAGGGTGGTGTCATCAAATAACATGGAGAAGACAACAAGAAGCAGTCCTACTCACTATATGCTGCCTGCAGAACTCACTGCCTCGTAATCTGCTGAAGCCCTGGATGACATACCTGAGGCTCAGCACTAAACAAGTCCTACCACCTTCCCATTTAGCCAAGTAACCTACAGAGGCCAACCCTCTATCCTCCCACCCACCAACCTCACGTCTGTATGCTGCCCTCTCTGTGCAGCCCCCAACCTGACGCAATCCCCCTCTGTCCTTGGCAATAAGAAGGGGCAAGCCCCCCTCCCAAGCCTTTCCACTCTACCTTCAGCATCATCAGTGCCATGATCAGAAAACTCTTCTAGATCCTCCACCTCATTCTGGAACATTCTCTCCATCCCTTCTCTTAACTGAGGTCTGCCCCGCACCCCACACCCTCTACCCAGAACAGACTGCTTCCCTCACAGCCTTCTCCAAATGTAGGCTACTACTTTCCTCATACTCAACAACCCTCAGGGCCAGGAGAAGAGGAGGTGACCTTGTCGTTTCTGACTGTTATTGTCAGATCATCACGCTATATCATTCTCTTCCTTTGAGTCTCGTGCCATCTGGACATACTATCCTTACCCCTTCTTGTTTCTATCACCTACTCGTCACTTCCTCTTATTCACGAAGGAATTTGGCTCCTGATTTACTCTTCTACACAATCCCCCAAATAATCATGAGGATGATGACTATGATAGTGTTGGTGGTGTTGGTGGTGGTGATGATGGTGGTGATGGTGGAGGCAGTAACTGGTGGTGACAGTGGTGGTGATGGTCGTAGTGGTGATGGTGGTGAAGGCAGTAATGGTGGCTGTGGTGGTGACAGTGGTGGTGATGGTCGTAGTGGTGATGGTGGGAAGGCAGTAATGGTGGCTGTGGTGGTGACAGTGGTGGTGATGGTCATAGTGGTGATGGTGACAGTGGTGGTGATGGTCATAGTGGTGATGGTGGCTGTGGTGGCAATGGTGGTGGTGGTGCAGTTTTGCTATTAATAATCACAAGCACTCACATAGCACTGGCCACGAGCCAGGCGCTATTCTAAGCACTTCACACAGGTCAACTCATTTAATCCTCACAATAATGCTAGGAATTATATAATGCTATTATTTCCCTTTTACAGATAAGGAAACTGAGGCACAACAAGGCAACTAGCGTACCCCAAGTTAGCCCATAAGAGACATGATTTGAACCTGGGTATTCTGGCCAAGTAAGTGCACACTCAAAACCCATATACTGCCTTTATTTACTTTCATTAATCTTTCTAGGTGACTTCAGCATCCATTTGAATGATGCATTTAACATTTTACTATCTTATCTCATGACCCTCTGCTCTCTAATGACCCTGATGTCCATTCCATTTTATTCCTCTGCTCCCATGCTCTCATGTTAAACTTTGTCATCCTCAAACACTAGCCTGTTAGGAGATGCATTTTTTTCCACTCCTATATTTCCTTCTGTGGGGAGAGAGCTCCTTTCATATAACATTCCAAGATCCTTGACCCTCTCATTCTCCCCACTCCCAGGAGGTAAAGAAATTCATCTGGTTTCTGGCTGTTTCAGAGACAGGTTCTGCTCATCAGATGTCCCATGTGCCCTCACATGCAGTTAGGTTGGGTCCAAGGCTCTAGTTCTGATCCACAGACTGTGAATGAAAGTGGCATGGGTCACTTCCTAATCCAGAAAGTCTAGACCTGGGGTGCCATGTCCACCTCCCTTCCCTCTGCTGTGATGACTTCAGAGGCCACATGCTCCAGGTGGTACAGCTCCCAGACGACAAGGCCTCCATAATGACGGTCCCAGAGTAAGTGTGTGGAGCCAAGGATGCACCCAGCTGGTGAGGGGCATAAGGAAGTAGGGTGCAGCTATAACAGCAGCTCCTGAAGTATGATCAGTGACTTAGCACTAGGGCAGCAGGAGGTTGGAGAAGCCATAGCAGCGGTGGAAAGATAGAGATACAGTTAGGAAGCCCAGCCAGCCAGCCCCTTCTGCTTTTATTACTGGGGGTAGCAGGGGGAAAGGGACCACACACTCTCTTCTGCTCCCACACTCTCTTGTGCTCCTGCACACTCTCGCTTCACAGGGAAGTCTCTGTCTAGTGTAGTGCTGCTGGTGGGTAAGTCTGTCTAATTCCAAAAACTGTTTTTAAAACCCCAAAACTCACCTTCCAGCAAATAGAAGTCACATTGTTCAATATCAGCTTTATCAGTAAATGTTCTCTAAGCTGCACTACTCCTTTTCTGCCATTTAATTGCTTTGGAACTCAGGCGGAGAAAAGAGCTAGCTATTTAGCCGCCTTAAGAAATCCAACATGCACCACCCCCATTCCACATTCCATTCTTTAACCACAACTTCCACTTCCAGTTCACTTGTTCAAGGACAGTCCTTTGACCTAAGCATGGTATCCGGTTCTTTGGTTCCATGATTTTCACCTCATCCATAAATTTTGTCCCATCTCCATTATGCTAGGTGAAATAAGCCAGGCACAGAAAGGCAAATATTGCATCATCTCACTTATATGTGGAGCCTGAAAGAGTTAAACTCATAGAAATAGAGAGTAGAATGGTGGTTACCAGAGACTAGAGGGTGGGGTGAGGAGGGAGGGAATAGGAAGTTGTTGATCAAAGGGTATAAAATTTCAGTTAGATAGAAGTACGTTCAAAAGATCTATTGTACAACAAGGTGACTATAGTTTATAGCAATAGACCGTTTTTTGTTTTTTTTTGAAAGGGAGTCTCGCTCTGTCACCCAGGCTGGAGTGCAATGGCGCGACCTTGGCTCACTGCAAGCTCCGCCTCCCAGGTTCATGCCATTCCCCTGCCTCAGCCTCCCGAGTGGCTGGGACTACAGGCGCATGCCGCCACACCCAGCTAATTTTTTGTATTTTTTTTAGTAGAGACAGGGTTTCACCATGTTAGCCAGGATGGTCTCGATCTCCTGACCTCATGATCTGCCCGCCTTGGCCTCCCAAAGTGCTGGGATTACAGGCATGAGCCACCGCGCCTGGCTGCAATGGACTGTATTCTTGAAAATTGCTGAGAGTGGCTTTTAGGTCTGAACCACAAGAAAATGTTAATTAAGTATGTGAGGTAATGCCTATGTTAATCAGCCCAGCTTAGCCATTCTACAGCATACACATCTTTCAGAACAACATGTAGCACACCATAAATATATATAATTTTTGTCAAGTAAAATAAATTTTAAAATAAGTCTTTAACAGTTTTTGTCCCATCTCCTCTCCTCTCATCTTCACCTTCCATCATTATAATCTCCCCGTTGAGAATGGCTCCCATGACCTAGCTACCTCTCCCACTATGGGTTGAATTGTGTCCCCTCAAAACCACACATTGAAGTCCTAACCCCCAGCACCTAACAACATGATCTTATGTGGGAACAGGGTCTTTACAGAGGAAATCAAGTGAAAATGAGGGAATAAGGGTGACCCTAATCCAATATGTTGCTGTCCTTATAAAAAGGGGAAATTCAGACACAGAGACAGATGTGCATAGAGGGAAGATGATGTGAATGTACACAGGGCAAAGAAAGTCATATCTTCATATCTTCACAAGACAAAGGGAGAGACCGGACTAGGACTGCCACAAGCCAAGGAGCTCCTGGGTCCACCAGAAGGTGGAATGAAGCAAAGAAGGATGCTCTCCTAGACACTCTGAAGGGAGCACAGCTGGCCAACAGTTCTATTTTGGACTTGCCACCTCCAGAATTGCAAGAAAACAAACTTCTGTTGCTTAAGCCACCCAGTAGGTAGAACTTTGTTATGGCAGTCAAAAAATCCTACCACACCTGCCACTGCACTCTCCGGGTGGGTGTCCAGCACAGAAGCTCCTCAAGTATCTACCTTCGCAGGCCTACTCCTGGCAGTTGAAGCCAGCTGGAGGCAATGCACACCTGTGAAGGCTGGTTTCATTCCCATGCATAACTTGAGATCTCAAAGGGTGAATCCTGTTGCCTTTCCATGCCTGCATTTCTGTCTTGGTTTCCCCCTCCTTCCAACCTTTAGGTGTAGCAGGACAAGTGAATGAGGAAGTGGAGCAGAAGTGAAAATCTAGGGAGCAGGGACATTGGGAGTGACCTGTCAGGTCAGCCCTGCTTGGGTTCATGCTGTGGGTGTGGAGTCCCCCAGACAATGGCACGAGTCAGATGGAAAGGAAGCCATGGAGCAGATCCAGATTTTCCCAAGAAATAGGTTATAGAAGACAGCTACACCTCCCACCCTTTTCCTATGTATTTTTTCCCCATAATTAATCTTAGCAACTTCACTTACATCTCCCCATAACATGGGTGTGCATACACATCAGACACACACACACACACACACACACACACACACACACACACACACAGAAATACAGAACAAGGAGAAGAATACCATTTAGGCTCCATCCCTTCAAATGTCCTCTACTAAAATACACTTATTTTCCTACTTACAAAGACACTCAGGAACTCATTTTACTTTTTCAAGTGAAAAATTATTCCTTAAAACTGTATCTGTCTTTAGCACAATTACTAACAAGTAACCAGTGAGCATGCTGTTAAATTCTTATCCTCTTATTTTGATATATATATACTACATACTGTATTTACAGATATAGTGATACCAGAGGGGGGCAGGGAAGTGCTGGGTAGAGAAGGGCAGGGTCCCTGGCGAAGGCTCCACCCTCAGGCTTGTGGCCACAGACCTAAGTGAGAACGGGCACTCTTGTTTTCGTGCCCAAATGTTGCATTTTCCAAGACCACTCTGGCCCACCATGCCCCCCATCCTGTACCCATATAAACCCAAGAGACCACAGCGGGCACACACACAAGTGGCTGGATGTCGAGAGGAGTAGAAGCGCCGAAGGGCACACTGACATACACCAGCAGATACCGGCAGGACCAACAGACACCGCTGACAGCGGGACAACGTGGAATTTGCCCAGGCATGGTCAGAGAAGAGTCCGGTCACTGGGCGGCCCAACTCCAGGGGAAGACCACCTTCCCACTCCATCCCCCTTCTGGCTCCCCATCCACCTTGCTGAGAGCAACTTCCATCACTCAATAAAACCTTGCACCCACCCTCTAAGCCCACATGTGAGGCAATTTTTCCAGTACACTAGAGCAAGAACCAAGGAAACAGAAAGCCCTCTGTCCTTGCGATAAAGAAGAGGGTCTAATTGAGCTGATTAACGTAAGCCATCTGCAGATGGCAAAACCGAAAGAGTACACTGTAACACACGCCCATTCGGGAGCTGTAAACACTCAACCCTAGACACTGCCATGGGGTTGGAGCCCCCAAAACAGTCCCCACAACCTGCCCCTCTGCATGCTCCCCCTAGGGATTTGAGCAGCAGGGCACGGAAAACCCAGCCACACCCCTGTCACATGCCCTGCGAGGGGGATAAGGAACTCCTCCCATTTCCACAGCATATAGCAGAAACTTTTTCTTTTTCTTTTTCTTTTGGTGTGACTTTTGATGTTAGGGTGAGGCATGTTTCCTTCTATAAAACCAACATCATGGGCTTTGGAGTCCAGGAGGTTGGGTTTAAATTCTGATTCTTGGACTACTTAGATGTGTAATCTGAGAAAAGACTTAACCTGTCCCAACCTTAAGTTTCTCATCTGTAAAATAAGAGCAGTAAAATAAAAAATTTAAGCAAAATAACGCATGTAAATGTCCTAGCAGAGAACCTGATTCATGGGATTCGCTAAAAAAAAACTTCCTTCCCTACCTATGGTCTAAAAATACAGGGCTATAAGGGGCTTAGTCCCTATGCAAAAGAATCATGTTGAGTAAATTATCCTTTCACGCTTTCCACTTGCCAATTACAACTCTTCACAATAATAGGTGAACAGGCAGAATAACAGCAGGCTTATACATACTTTTTTCCACCAAGCAGGGATTCTAGCATCAAACATGCAATCCAATGCATCTCGCAGATTTTCGCTCATGATGATGGTGCCATCAATAGCAAGTTTCAGCTCAGTGAGGGTGCTGCGGACAAGGCTAAGTACCCTTTGCATTCTGTCTATTTCCTGCCTGAGGAAAATGTTCATAGGCTGGAATGGCCCCATCTTCTGCAGCCTCTCTTTTACCTGCCATGGAAACATTCAAAGCACATGTTAACAATTAGCTACTAAGGATTTTATAGACCTGGTACCCTGGGGCCTCTGAACAGGCCCAAGTTGTTACTATTCCATAAGCTTCTATTTTATTGCATGGCAAAAAAAAAAAAAAAAGAAAAGAAAACAGAAAAAATATCTGTTAGATGACCAGCCCGAAGTTTCATGCCACGTGGGAAGGAACAAGCAGCCGTGAATTCACAGAAGAATGTTAACTGCATGACCACAACCATGCAGTCTTCCAAATAGCAAATGCACTTATTGGGAAACTCCCTTTCTGCCAATCCGAGCTCCTTCAAACCCACATGTGGACACACACAAGCAAACATGTACACACACACAACCATTCTGCTGGCTATCTCAAAAAACTAGAATTCTCTTTTAAGAGCTTTCTGTTTTTTTCCATCAAAGCATCCATCCATCCCCCCATCCATTCATTATCATCCTACAAGTATTTATTGAGAGTCTTCTATGTATCAGATATTGTGCTAGGCTGAGTTGCTATAACCTAAGGTAGCACTGACAAATTCAACAAAAGGATGGAGACTCTCCTAACTCCTGCTACTTACCATGTTTATTTATGTAGTTATCATTCTATTTTTAGACATTTTTATCACTTCCTAACTATTTCAATCCCTGTTAGACATGAATGACGCCTTTCCTGATCCTGTAATGAAGAGTGCTTATGAAAGCTGATAACAGTATTGATTTTTCTCCAAGCAAGTTATCACAGGTTATTCCAGGGACATTATCCCCTTGACTAAAGGTCCTTAAGTTCAGTCTGTAGTATTAGCAGCCAAAATTGCCTGCCTAGTAGAAAACAGTGGGGTATAAAAGACACAAAACGCTACAAGATTCCTCTTGAAAATGAGGCACAAAAGGGAAAAATACAAAGAAATAGGGCGGCTCTGTGTTAGAAGCACTAAATGATTGTCCGGGTCATCTCTTAAAACTGTATGGAAAATCAGCTACCTCTTAGTCTTCGTTTAATCAAAGATTTTTATTTTTTTATTTTTTATTTTGTAAATTTTTAAAAAATTTTTGTGAGAGCGTATGTAATTGAATTGTTTGTAACTCAAAGGATAGTTGAAGATTTTAAAAATTACTATCAGGATAACTCTTTCCACAATACTAATTAAGATGTCAAAAAAGAAAACAATTGGAGGAGGGAGAGAAGACTAGATTGCAGCTCCGACTCAGACAGACAGCAGTGTTCGGAGGCCTGCATTGTGAACATGAGCTCCGGATCGACTCCAAGAACAAAGCAGCAATCCCAAGAGTGCCCACAGACTCTGTGAAGGAGGCGGGCTGCTCCTGCAGGACCCAGGAGACACCCCAAATACTGTGAGTGCCCCAACTGCAGAAGTGGGAAACGGAGCGCCTCCTCTCCTGAACACACATCCCCACTGAAGAAACTGAAGCAGCCACAGCAAGACAAGCCCAAGGAGAGGCTGAGCTCAGACACATCTAGCCTTGCCCCCACCTGGTGGTCCTTCCCTACACACCCTCGTAGCGGAAGACAAAGGGCATATAATCTTGGGAGTTCTAGAGCCCCGCCTATTGCCAGTTTCTCTTCATACTACCACAGCTGATGCTCTCTGGAAAGCACCACCTCCTGACAGGAGGTCAACCAGCACAAAAATAGAGCATTAAACCACGAAAGCTAAGAACCCTCACGGAGTCCATTGCACCCCACTGCCAGCTCCGCCAGAACAAATGCTGCTATCCGCAGCTACGAGACCCACAGACAGGGTTCACATCACAAGACTCTGTGCAGACAACCCCCAGTACCAGCCCAGAGCCAGGTAGACTTGCTGGGTGGCTAGACCCAGAAGAGAGACAACAATCACCACAGCTTGGCTCACAGGAAGCCACATCCATAGGAAAAGGGGGAGACTACTACATCAAGGGAACAGCCTGTGGGACAAAAGAATCTGAACAACAGCCTTCAGCCTAAGACCTTCTCTCTGACATAGCCTACTCAAACGAGAAGGAACCAGAAAACCAACTCTGGTAATATGACAAAAATTGACATTCTAATGTCACACCTCAAGGAACTAGAGAAACAAGAAGAAACCAAACCCAAACCCAGCAGAAGAAAGGAAATAACCAAGATCAGAGCAGAACTAAATGAAATTGAAACAAAACAAAGCAATACAAAAGGCAAATGAAACAAAAAGCTGGTTCTTTGAAAAGATAAATAAAATTGATAGACCATTAGCAAGATTCACCAAGAAAAGAAGAGGGAAAACCCAAATAACCTCACTAAGAAACAAAACAGGTGATATTACAACTGACACCACTGAAATACAAAAGGTCATTCAAGGCTATTATGAACACCTTTACACACATAAACCAGAAAACCTAGAAGAGATGGGTAAATTCCTGGAAAAATACAGCCCTCCTAGCTTTTATCAGGAAGAATTACATAACTCTGAACAGACCAATAACAGGCAGTGAGACTGAAATGATAATTTAAAAATTACCAACATAAAAAAGTCCAAGACCAGAAGGATTCACAGCAGAATTCTACTAGACATTCAAAGAAGAATTGGTACCAATTCTTTCGACACTATTCTACAAGATAGAGAAAGAAGAAACCCTCCTTAATTCATTCCATGAAGCCAGCATCACCCTAATACCAAAATCAGGAAAGGACATACCCAAAAAAGAAAACTACAGACTGACATCCTTGATGAACATAGATGATAAAATCCTTAACAAAATACTAGCTAACTGAATCCAAAAACATATCAAAAAGATAATCCAGCATGATCAAGTGGCTTTCATACCAGGGATGCAGGGATGATTTAACATAGTCAAGTCAATAAATGTGATACACCACATAAACAGAATTAAAAACAAAAATCACATGATCATCCCAATACATGCAGAAAAAGCATTTGACAAAATCCAGCATCGCTCTATGATTAAAAGTCTCAACAAAATCAGCATACAAGGGACATACCTCAATGTAATAAAAGCCATCTACGACAAACCCACAACCAACATAATATTGAATGGGGAAAAGTTGAAAGCATTCCCTCTGAGAACCAGAACAAGACAAGGATGCCCACTCTCACCATCCTCTTCAACATAGTACTGGAAGTCCTAGCCAGAGCTCAGTCAAGAGAAATAAATAAAGGGCATCCAAATCAGTAAAGAGGAAGTCAAACTGTCACTGCTTGCTGATGATATGATAGTTTACCTTGAAAATCCTAAAGACTCCTCCAGAAAGCTCTTGGAACTGATAAAAGAAATCAGCAAAGTTTCTTGATACAAGATTAATGTACACAAATCAGTAGCTCTTCTATACCAACAGTGACCAAGTGGAGAATCAAATCAAGAATGCAACCCCTTTTACAATAGCTGCAAAAAAATAAAATACTTAGGAATATATGTAACCAAGAAGTCAAAAGACCTCTACAATGAAAACTACAAAACACTGCTGAAAGAAATCACAGACAACACAAACAAATGGAAACACATTTCATGCTCATGGATGGGTAGAATCAATATTGTGAAAATGACCACGCTGCCAAAAGCAATCTACAAATTCAATGCAATCCCAATCAAAATACCACCATCATTCTTCAAAGAATGAGAAAAAACAATTCTAAAATTCATATGGAACCAAAAAAGAGCCTGCCTAGCCAAAGCAAGACTAACCACAAAGAATAAATCAGGAGACATCATACAACATGGTACTGGTATAAAAATAGGCACATAGACCAACTGAATAGAACAGAGAACCCAGAAATAAACCCAAATACTTACAGCCAATTGATCTTCAACAAAGCAAACAAACACCTAAAGTGGGGAAAGGACACCCTTTTCAAAAAATGGTGATGGGATAATTGGCTAGTCACATGTATAAGAATAAAACTGGACCCTCATCTCTCACCTTACACAAAAATCAACTCAAGATGGATTAAGGACTTAAATCTAAGACCTGAAACTACAAAAATTCTAGACAATAACATTGGAAAAACCCTTCTAGACATCAGCTTAGGCAAGGATTTCATAACCAAGAACTCAAAAGCAAATGCAATAACAACAAAGATATATAGTTGGGACAAAATTAAACTAAAGAGCTTTTGCATGGCAAAAGGAACAGTCAGCAAAGTGAACAAACAACCCACAGAGTGGGAGAAAAATCTTCACAATCTATACATCTGAAAAAGAACTAATATCCAGAATCACAACAAACTCAAATCAGTAAGAGAAAAACAAACACTCCCATCCAAAAGTGGGCTAAGGATATGAATAGACAATTCTGAAAAGAAGATATACAAGTGGCCAACAAACATATGAAAAAAATGCTCAGCATCACTAATGATCAGGGAAATGCAAATCAAAACCACAATGAGATACCACCTCACTCCTGCAAGAATGACCACAATCAAAAAATCAAAAAACAGTAGATGTTGGCATGGATGCAGTGAACAAGGAACACTTCCACACTGCTGGTGGGAATGTAAACTAGTACAGCCACTACGGAAAACAGTGTGAAGATTCCTTTAAAAAGTAGAACTACCATTCGATCCAGCAATCCCACTACTGGGTATCAACCCAGAAGAAAAGAAGTAATTCTACAAAAAAGATACTTGCACATGCATGTTTACAGCAGCACAATTCACAATTGCAAAATTGTGGAACTAACCCATCAATTAACGAATGTATAAAGTGTGGTGTGTGTGTATACATATACATATATATATGTATATGTTGGTATATATATACACATATATATATATATATATATACACGATGGAATACTACTCAGCCATAAAAAGGAATGAATTAACAGCATTTGCAGCGATATGGATGAGATTGAGAAATATTATCCTAAGTGAAGTAACTCAGGAATGGAAAACCAAACATCATATGTTCTCACTGATATGTGGGAGCTAAGCTATGAGGACGCAAAGGCATAAGAATGATACAACGGACTTTGGGGACTTGGGGGGAAGAGTGTGAGGGGGGCAAGGAATAAAAGATTTCAAATATGGTGCATTGCATACTGCTTAGGTGATGTGTGCACCAATAGCTCACAAATCACCACTAAAGAACTTACTCATGTAACCAAACACCATCTGCACCCCAATAACTCATGAAAAAAAATTTTTTAAAATTAATTCAATTTAAAAAGATGTCAAAAAATTAACTTTCATCATCATAAATTTGTTTGGAAACTACTTACAGACTAAAAAATATCAATTTTCAAAACCAGTGAGATGAAGAAGCTGCAGAGGTAATGATATAAATGTAGACTCTCTGAAATAAAGAAGGTCTGAATTTTAAGGTGTGCATTAAACTACATAAAAAGTATTTTTAAAATAATGAGGTGTTTTAATAATACTTTGCTTTCTTTTGAACAAATGGCAATGTAAAGTACCTCAGGGAAGGTTCAGAAAAGCAGTCCTAACCCATCAGTACACACTTGTAAATCAATCATAAGTATTAATATTCTCAACAGATTTCCTTATGGTTTATATATTGAAAAGATTACATTACATTCACGGATGCAAAAACTTCTTTTTCTGGTTCTTTAAGAAGCCGGTTTTTAAAATAATGTTTTTTAATTTCAGGAAAATTATTTTTTGCCTTTCTTTCTTCTTTCTCACTCTCCCAGCTGAAGATATGCAACCCCAGCTGACATTTTGTCAGGATTTCATCAACTTACTTCAAAGGGGACATAGTCTGGGGGCAGCTTCTCCAGCATATCATCAGCCAGCCGGGCCACCACCGCCTCCCGGGTCTCATCCCCTCCACCAGAGCTGTCCTTGGGTTGGATGCCTAGGATGGTGTCCAGCACGTCCTTGGCCAGCTTGCTCTGGTAGGTGATGTCAGCATTGGGGTGCAGTCCAAACACCTCTGGGCTGTCGTAGGCAGGCAAACTCTGAACAACAAACACCCCAGATAAGCACAGACTGCCAACATAAGCACCATCTAAATTACACTATCTTAGGAAACAAAAATGCTTTTATGAGGATATGCATTTACTTAAGTCTTACTGGTGTCAAGCTACACACCTCAATAATTTCTCCAGAAAAGAATCAAAAGTTTCCTTAAAAAAAAAAAAAAAAATAACATTGAGAAACAGACAGTAGGCTCATGGCTCTTTACAGTCTGCACCTCAAACAAAATGTAGTCAAAGAGAGACTGTCTTGTTATACAATATGAGATAGAAAGGGAGCTGTGGATTGGTGTTTTGCTTTCTGACAGTCTAATTGACTTCAAACCAGTTGTCCAAATCAATGTTGTATAACTAATGTTTATTATCTTTAGAAGATACCAGGAAATGACAGCTTTAGTAATCGTGGTCCAAATAAAGGCAGCAGGTGGGAGTTGTACCCTCCCAGGGAAAAGAGACTAGGAAAAGAGAGAAACTGAAAAATCAACAGAGTCAGAGAGAAAAACAGAGACAGAGATGGTGTGGGACACAGGCAGAAGAAGGATAAGCAGGCAAAAAGATCCCCCAACCGTTTGAAAAAAAGGAAAATTTACTGACAATTTGACACATATTTCTATGTATGAATCTTATCCTTAACTTAATTATTGTCATACTCATATTTCCCTCCCTTCCTCTCCCTCATTTTATTCCCTCTTGCATAATGTCTTCTTATGAGCTACCTCAAATGCACTGTGAGATGGGGTGTATATAAAAATATATGTACAGGCACCCCTAAATTTATATCTTCATGGCCACTTTTCTTATTCAGTGCTGATGATTTAAAGATACATGCAGTACCGTAAGACAAATATATTTGCTGATTTGAATTAATAAAAATGCAGGGGTGGTAATATATGATAAACTCATTACATTTATATATCAAAACAACAGGTAAATATACTGATAAATTTAGCCCTCTGGGGCTGTTATGTTTTAGTTTGTTTACTCTGAGATAAATCTTAGATAGAGACCAAAGAGACTGCTAAATAATGATATAATTAATTTTAGGTATAGAGAAAGGAGACGCAGTCATCTTGAAAAATCAGAATTTTTTCCCCACCTATTCCCAAATTGCCTGTAGAAATCTACCTGTTCCTTCTTATGTCAGTGCTTCTCAGCCAGGGACAATTTTGCCCCCCAGAGGACATCTGGCAATTTCAGGAGACATTTGTGGTTCTTACAACTGGGTATGGGGTTGTTATTGGCATCCTGTGGATAGAGGCCAGGGATGCTGCTAAACAGCCTGTGTTTTAAACAGCCAGGGATGCTGCTAAACAGCACAGGCCAGCCCCCTACAACAGAGAATGATCCAACCCTGAATATCAGTAGTGCCAAGGCTGAGAAATCCTGTCTTAGAGGAAACTCTTACACAAAGCAGCTTTCCGGACAGATCCATAGGCTGTCCATTAGGCCAGGGTTAAGGAACAGATGTCATGGGGTTTGTCGAATGGATTGGAAAACAGAACAAATTGAGTCTAGAAGCTGCCTTTGCCCTACTGCTGTGACAGCCAAAGTTTCACAGACAGAGAACTCCAGGTGATCTGTGTAGGTCTCCTAGTTCTAAATCTGCCTAATCTATCATCTTCCTCAAAGAAAATTCCTCCCTGGGGCATTAAAAAAGATGGTGGATGGAAACACGATTCACACAAAACACACACTCAGAACAAACATAAACATTTTAATCAGCTGTTGAGTATAAAAATATGAAGAAAGGCTTCACAGCAAAAGCATTAGTATATATCACCATTAAAATGTATTGTAAAAGCAATATAGACAGTGTAATTAATATCCAAAACTCAAATGGCTACAGATATTTGCTCTATGCATAAAATTCTGAAGTTAACAAACCTGGATATACTGAAGATAGTTATCCACTGTGCTGCATTTTGGAATATTGTATCCTTGGTAAAAACTGAAATCTGGTCCAAACATATTTTCACTGAACCAAACCTTAGCAAATGTGTTCAACAATCTCTTATCATAGTCGTCAGTGACTCTGCCTCCATATTGAATCTCTCCTATCATGTAGCGGATGGTGGTCCAGGAGACGCCCTGGGAAAATTTATAGAATAATTATGTAGAACTGACTACTGTTGTATTATTATTTCCCTGCCAAGCCACACCCATGTATTCAGTTTCAACATCATTCTTTCAGCCAGTCATTCGTCATCAGTACCGTAAAGAGAAAGTGCAGAAAGAAAAGTAAAAAGGTAAAGAAGAGTAGTTACTCAATGCTCATGTCTATGATTTGAAATAGACTTCCTTGATGCATTCGTATGTTTTCATACTTCAATATAAATAGAAAATAGTGTTTGCTTTTTGAGGGTATTGAGGCAGTTCTTTAGAAAGCACACACTTCAAACTGATCTGGACTCCCATTTTCATTTTCTAGGATTTTGAAGAACAAGCTTCCCCACCCACACCCCCTAAGAACAGGCCCCTTGAGGCTGTCTTCTTTGGAATGTCAACTTGCTTTTGAGAAATAAAATAATAATCAAAATTTGACCAATTTTTCCTGAAATCAAGAGGCAAGTGTGACCCAACTTGCTATGACTTAAAGATGACTTTGCAAGCACAGCAAATTCTCTTATATGATTTACCCCAAAGCTCGGAGGTCCTGTGAGCCTGATGGCCCAAGCCCACAGCCACCAGGGGCACGAGGCGGCATGCACAGCAGTACCTTTTTGACATCCATGTCATCCAAGTGGTTTTGGATGAACTGCACAGTGGCATTAAAGTCTGCTTGGTTAAATTCATAGGGGATATTCCACCCCAGGGCACCGAACTTGCGCCTCTCCTGGACAGTGGAGTGCAGGAAAGCCACTGCATACAGCATGGGCTTCCACTGGGACCCGGAGTTCGCGTCCAGCAGGTCTTGGCTCACACCTGTTGTGGTCAGTTGGGTGAAAAATGTATCATCTCTCAAATGTCTTTATTTTCTACTACTTTTATAAGTAATCATTTTTGTAAATCCCTGATACTAAAATTCACTTATTTGGATTATTTTTATGATACTCATGTGACAATAATAATTTAACTTTTGGGTGTCCAGAGACCATTTCTCTCTGAAAAATCTTCAAAGAGACTTTGGGGAGGGGAGGACCTTGCTAACATGGGTCAAGTTCCTGCCAATCTAACAAGATCATGTGGGGGTAAAATCAAGACGGAAGGGTAATGACAGTTTAATAAATTCTGCCACTATTACTATAACTACTACTCTATTATTATTACTGTTGTTTTGAGCATATACTTGGGGCATATACTTTTAACTAATTTTATATTATTAATATAGCATATATAGAAGCCCTTTGCACCTGAGTACATGCTCCAAATAATAATGATTGATACATATGCATATACTATATTGTATATATAATTAGATTTATTTATTTATTTTTTACTGCCATTATTCTTCCACCTCTCTTTCATCCCCACATTATCTTATACATTGGCAGGAATTTGAGCCTTGTTAGCAACTCTCCAAAAGTCTCTTTGCAGGTTTCCCAGATTGAAATACAATAATTATATTTACTATGGTTATCAAATACATGATTTTAGTTACAAGTTATTTCATTTCTCCTGGAGAGATTCTACTGTCCCTATTTTATATATGAGAAAATTGAAACTCAGGTTATTTGACTGACTTGCACCCAAGAGAACAAAGTAATTATCAACAGCGAGGGCCAGAATCAGGATTTCTGACTGAAAGTTCCATGTTCTTTTCATGACCGCAAGCCCCATACATAAAGCTATGAAACAGAGGAAGCAATGGCCAAGAGAGCGACCTCAGCGCCAGTCATGAGGGGGGCATTTGGGCCTGAGTTTGCTGCCACTGGATTTTTAACTTAGCTACCTTCTGACATATGGCCCTAATGAAAGGCAGGCAGGCATGACTTTCATTCAGACTCTCCTCTTGGAAGAGACTAATGTACTACTTTAAGTATGGAGCACAAAGACCATAAATGACAAATTGTTCATTTTTGATATTAATTATGTCTAGCTGGAGAACAGCATGAGCTTAAATAGGGCAGTACTGGGAAAACAGGAAACCAGAAGGTGGGAATCATGAGCTCTGACTCTTTCACACTGCCGGGGCATATTCACAAAAGAGGACCATCACCTCCCCATCAGGTTAAACAGTAGGACTATTTGCTACAACTGTATCCTAGCTAATCCTTTTATAATTTTTTCAGGAAAACAATTTCGGTAAGAAAACTCCTGTAGACTTGGAAGTATTTCTGGACTCACCACCATATGTTCTCTTCAGTCCTGCCCGGAGGCCCTGTGGAGGGTCATTGGCAAATTTAATGGACATCTGAAGGAGTGTAATGGGAAACTGCTTATGAACCTCGGTGGTTATCCAGAGGCGGAACGCATCATGTACAAGCTCAGTTTCTATGATTATGTCCATCAGCTCATCCATGAAATCAAGTCCCAGATGGCAGTTCTGCAGAAGTGCCCATCCTCCCTGTCAATAGCAGTAAACGGAAATTAGGTGGTTTTGTATCTCACCCAAATTCTAAATTATTACATTCTTTAGAAATTAAGTAATTAAAATTTAATAGAAAAACACTAACCATTTTAAATTAATCTAGGTCAAATCTAAGAAAACAAAAATGTTTAATTGAGATAAGCTATTTTCTTTTAGTCCATGCATTTGTTCCAGTATATACTAGTATGCAATTGTACCAATACTATATGGTCACAATCATGAATATAATCAAAGTTAAACATAAAAGGACTTCCAAGTAAAGATGGCTGATTGAAAACATCCATTTAACTCAGATCCCTCCCCAAATTCCATTAAAACTACAATGAAGAAAATTTTTAAAGGCATGAACTCTTAAGGACAATGACAGAGAGAGTGAAGGCATTATCACTAACATTCAAAAGAGGTTCAAGAAAGTTGAATCCCAAGCTAGCATTCAAGGAAAGCTGAGATGCAACCTGATTTATACCACATAACTCCCCAAATTCTGCCTGCCTTAATGAAAAATGAGAAGTTGATTTTCTACAGAAGGCAAAACAGGGTCTAGACTGGAGGATACCAGCACATTGAGGGAATCGGTACCACACTGAAACCAGGTGAAAGAATGATTGCCTGCTGAATTTTGAGACCTGCTACTTCCTGCCTCCCACTAGTTCTCAGAATCCTGGCAACAGTGCATACACCCTTTAGAATGTGGAACAACCTTCCCTGGGAATCTGACCACACTAAGAAGAGCAAGAGCCTTAGAAAATAATAAGCCATATCTTTTGCCTGAATTATACCGTAAGTATAGGAAGGTCTTTGTGTAATGCAACTCAGGCAAAATTGGGGGTCATGTAACAATAATTTCCTCAATATCTAATCTATAAAATATTTTTGCTAAAATCACCTACGAGATCCAGATGATAATCTTGAGGTGTTTTTCTATAACCCGTCTTAGATCACTGACTAGAGCTGCACGAGTTGTCTTTCAAAAAGAAAAAAAAAACAACAAGCACTAGATCTAAAGTCTTAGCAGACTTACATGTAAAACTGATAATTTAGAGATTTCACATTTCCTTTATATTTTCTTCAGAAATTTACAGTACTGCTGAATAAGTTATCTAAACTTTACCCTTTGAAAATTTCAATTGACACCGTCCACAATTCAAAACAAAAAGGAAATTCAATATAAAACACAGCAGCTACAAAAAGACTTTAGTTTCTCTCTTTCATCCAGCATAGAAGTGAACCCTGACCTGAGTTTCCTTTTTTTTGTATTTTGCTTTGTTTTGGTTTTTGAGAAAGTGTCTTGTTCTGTCACCCAGGCTGGACTGCAGTGACTGCAGCCTCTACCTTCCCAGATCAAGTGATCCTCCCACCTCGGACTCCAAAGTAGATGGGACCACAGGCACAGGCCACCACGTCCAGCTAATTTTTTTTTTTGTAAAGATGGGGTCTATGTTGCCCAAGCTGGTCTTGAACTCCTGAGCTCAAGCAATCCTTAGCCTTGGCCTCCCAAAGTGCTGAGGTTACAGTTGTGAGGCATCGCACCCAGGTGATCTAAACTTCTTAGGTGAGAACTCTGATGTTCCATCTTCACCCACAGAATCCCATTTCTTTGGGATTCCATTCTCTGCATTAAATGTTTTGTTTTCATCTTACTGAGCAGACCATCCACTTTGCTATCCTTGGGTAGTTGATTTATTTGCCACATTGCCTCAAAAGTTTTAATGTTAGCTTAAATTTTAAAAAAGTACTGTTTAGTAAACAGCAGGCAGCATGTAAATTTAAACTCCTAATGATTTATATTTTTCTTCTGCATTGCTATTCCATAACCTGTAATATAAACAGCACGGCACAAAAGTAGACATTCAGCCTTACGTTCGCCATGGTCTGCTGCAAGAGCTTCCGAGCATGGACCTCCTGGCCCTGGCCCATGGATACATAACGGGTTTCTATTTTTAATCTCTTCCCCAAGGCAATGATGGAATCTGTGGGGTCTGAGCCCACAGACAGGAGACAGATGAGTGGCGTCCGTGGATCAGATTCCTCCCACGTCTTCTCCAAGTCTAGAATAACACCTTCTGCATATTTTTCTCCCATGGAGTCCACGATGTACTTGCGGGCCTGCCAAAAACAGTATACAAGTCAGCAAAAGTCGTTCCAACTCTTTCATGTAGATAATGTAGTGTGGTTTCCAAAATTCATTTTTGTAATTATCTCAGTGATGTTCACAGCAACCCTGTCAGGGAAACAGCGTAGAAACTGTTTTTCATATTTGTTTGTTTATATCTCCATTCTATAGGCGGGAAGACTGTGTTGCTTACCCAGTACAAAATCAGACAGTCAAAAGAACCAAAGTTGTATGACTCCTGGTTTGAAACCCATTTCAATATACTGGTTGCTTCCTGCTAGACCAGAAAATAAAAATATTGGGAAACTATTGTTTAGGATGCTCTAAGGCAAATATATATGCATTTAAATAATCAACTAAGCAACACAATACCTGCAATGTAATGGGTACTGATTAAATAGATAATTATTGAGTGACTATTTGCATGAAACGTATTGGATATTTGTTGAATGAATGAATTAGTTTTTAAAGATTTAATCCATAATCTCTCTCATCATTGTCGTCATTCCTTCCCATATTTGGCTCATCCCTTTTGCTGTTAATTTTGTTTTGAATGAAATCTATACTCAAAATATCACAGATTTTGTCAACTTTATTACAACCATAGAAAAAAATTCTGGTAACAACAAAGTACTTTTTCAAATGAGGTAAAAGTTATAATTTATTTTTCAACAAATGGTATTGTGAATATGATCTTTAGCCTATATTCTCCACCTTCTAAATAATTAAATTCCCTCAAAAACATTTTTCCTCCTATTCTGGTGGTCTTCTTCCACCTTAGATGGGTAAAACCCAAGTTTCTTTCCCCAGCAGCATTCCCCACAATAATCATTTTCACATAACTTAGGCGTGGGTGCAACATGACCTGTAACTCTCCCAAGGGCTAGGTAGGTGAGCCTCCCCACTCCAATTCCCAGAGAAACACAAAACAGCTTCAGATGGAGCTTCCTTTGAATCAGACAGGTTTCAGATAGACCTGGACCAAAGGGGAGGCAGAGCTGGTTCAGTCACTATCCTTGACTTTAAAACATCAGAGTTTGATTTTCAGCCAGTAATGTGGGCTCATCCCTCATCTTCGATATCTTGCTATCCCCTGTTCACCCTCAAAATGTACCCCAAGCATCTGAGCTTACAAATTGGTGTGACATTTCCCACTTGTGTTTGCCCTCTTTGTGGGTTACAATGAGAGAGAAGTGGCCACCACAGAGGAATCTCCTGGCTTACAATATCCTCTCATAGCTTGGTAAGAGAGGTAAAATGGGTGCCACATGAGTCTAGACTGTTGAACGACTGGCTTGGTCTTACTTTCTGATTCTATCTGGTGTGTGGAGACTTCTCAAACAAGCTCATACAGCCAGGTAAAGAGTGTCTGAAAATTGGTCACCATGGAACGTCCATCTTCCTCATAAGAGTGCAAAACACAAAAAGAGGAGCATTCACATTCCCTAACTCATACCAGCTAATTCAGAAACAGCTGGACCATTTTACTGTGGATCTCTTCTCGTTCTTCTAAAGTCATAATCCTCCTCATAATGTCCATTCCCCCATACCAATGGCAGATTAAGAGGCATGCCAACTTTGTAGAATACACAGGATTTCTGCCTTGGCAACTATTTCTAGATGGCTTTGGGGAAAGACCTGTACCTGGTTTCCCAAAGGAACAAGAAATGGTGGTCGGGCCCTCTTTGACAGGACTAGGCCACTGGCAATGAAATGACCAAACAGCACCTGGGCCCCTCACTCACAGAGAGGCTCTCCCCTTCCGACCTTCCTCTTTGTTAGTTCAGTGCCTGGGAGGTTTTGAGGAGGTGAATTTCAGTCCAGTTGAATTTGAGGCACAGGATGCTATTTATTTTCATACCTCTCAATACTTTTTCTAGGTTGGGCAGATCCAATATCTAAATCTCTAACTTGTATATAAAAGCCTACATATTTTTCTACAGCCTCTGGCAGGTGTTTAAGAAGTTTGCCTGACATGTTCTTTGACTTCCCCAAATGTCTACTCCATGTACACATTCAGTCACAGTCACTGAAGCAGGGAGTCCTGTGATCAGGAAGGACTCAAAGGCTGGACACTGAGGCATTCCACAGCTGCAGCTGTTTCTCAGCCACATGTTCCGCCATCACTGCAACATCTCTATAGTGCAACTCATCAAGATTCAAGTACTTTCTACCCTAGGGTAGCAAGAGGCTCAACATGGCCAGTTCTGCCATATAACTCATCATTGACCCAGTTCAGGTATTATTATCCAAGCCATGAGCTAACATGCTAGAATACTAAGGGGCCACATGGTAAATATTTTAGACTTTGGTGGCCAAATCATCTCTACTGCAACTATTCAACTCTGCCATTGTTGCACAAAAGCAGTCGTAGGCACACAAATAAAAAGCATGGCTATGTTCCAATAAATTGTTAGAGACACTGAAATGTGAATGTTATACAATCTTCACTTATCACAAAATATTAGTCTTCTGGTGATTTTTTTCAGGCATTTAAAAATTTAATTCTTAAGTCACCAGCTGTGCATAAACAGACAGTGGGCCAGATGTTGTTGGCAGGCCCTAGTTTGCCAACCTCTGGAATAGATAACAACAGGGAAGGCGGCTTCACTTATGTCTGAAGAAAGGACCTTTGGTCATAATTCCAGTTCCTGGGCAGGGACATTATTAAATAGGGTCACAGTCATGGTTCAAATTGGCTCCAAGCCTAAGGGTTTGTAATGAGTCTGTGGGGCAAATATGTAATATGCAAGGATGCTCAGCAATCCCAGGGAAGGCCCCACTGCGGTAGGCGGATCTGAAAACACACATGCATGCATTAGAAAGAGTACATTTCTTCATCTTCTTTTCTTCAACTTCAACCCAAACCCTGCATTATCTCACCAGCCAGCAGGACAATGATTCCAGGCATTACTCGGTCTCCCCATCTTCTCAAAGTCTTGGGAGCCCATCCCTTCCACCAGTGTGCCCTGGATGCAGGACACGGGGTCAAAGGAAATTATTTTGGAGATTCGAGATTTAAGGACTGCCCTGCTGTGTTTCAGACGTGCATAGGGCCTACTATTCCTTTCTTTTGGCCAATTTCTCCCTTCTGGAATGGTAATATTTACCGAATGCCTTACTACCATTGTATCTTGGGAGTAAATAATGTGTTTTGATTTTACAGGCTCACAGGTGGGAGGAGAGGAGTCTCAGAGAGACTTAGGACTTTGGACTTGATGCTGTAACAAGACTTTGGGGGACGGTTAGGAAGAGATGATTGTATTTTGCAATGTAAGAAGGACATGAGATTTGAGGGGCCATGGGAGGAATAATGTAGTTTGAATGTTTGCCCCCTTCAAATCTCATGTTGAAATGTAATCCCCAGTGATGAAAGTGGGGCCTGGTGGGAGGTGTTTGGGTCATAGAGGTGAGTTCCTCATGAATGGCTTGGTGCTGTACTCATGATAGTGAGTGAGTTCTTCCCAGATCTGGTTGTTTAAAAGTATGCAGCATCTCCCCACCACTCTCTTGCTTTGGCTCTCGCCATATGACATGCCAGCTCCTCCTTCACCTTCTGCCATGATTGAAAGTTTCCTGAAGCCTCACCAGAAGCTGAGCAGATGCCAGCCCCATGCTTCCTGTACAACCTGCAGAACCATGAGCCAACTAAACCTATTTTCTTTATAAATTACCCAGTCTCAGGTATTTATTTATAGCAATGCACAAACTAAAAAACCATGTTAGATAATTCACCTCATGCAACAGATATAAACCTTGGTCCATGACCCTCTCCTCTGTCCCAGGCAGTACAACAGGTTTTAGGAACAGATCAGTGAACAAATGGCCCAGCCCTTATGAAGCTTGCCCCCAACCTCCATGCCAGGATGAGACATACATTGAGCAAGTAACAGCAAAATAACTAGTTTGAAGGATTTATGACTTGCAGGGTGACACGAAAGTATGCAACTGATTAATCTTGCAGGAATATGTCAGAGAAGGCTCCCTTGTGAAAGAAGTATTTAAGCTGTTGCTTGGATGATGAGTGGGATTTATTGAGGCAAAGAGGACAGCTAAGTGGGTCAGAGCATGTGCATTCTATGCAGAAGAAACATATGCAGAGACCATGAAGCAGCAAAGAGCAAGTCACTGGCTAGGGACAGTAGGACACCTGTAATAACTGATGTAAGAGTTAATTCAGGTGTGGCAAGCCAGGCTTCTGCACAGCCTGCCAGCCTTTAAAGAAAGCCAACACGCCATTGTGGAGTGCTGCATTTTCATACACTGCTCTTCACACAACTCTGCAGAACTTGTTCATCCCAATATGTGGTCCCAATGCAACAGATTCAGCCTTTAAATGGGGGAGAAAACGAACAAATAACCTGCATACCTGTGCCAACCACCCTTTGTTGAGTATGTGTTTTTTGAGATGGGGTCTCGCCCTGGCACCTAGCTAGGCTGGGTGCAGTGGCACGATCTCAGCTCACTGCAAGTTCCACTTTCCAAATTCAAGCGATTCTCCTGCCTCAGCCTCCCAAGTAGCTGGCATTACAGATGCCGCCACCATGCCTGGCTAATTTTTGTATTTTTAGCAGAAATGGGGTTTCACCATGTTGGCCAGGCTGGTCTTGAACTTCTGACCTCGTGATCCACCTGCCTCAGCCCCCCAAAGTGCTGGGATTACAGGTGTGAGCCACCACGCCTGGCCTGTTGAGGATTTTTAAGACACAAATGTGTAACTCTCAAGAGACACACTCTGACAGTGCAGCATTTTTGCAATCAGGCATGCACAGATGTGCACAGTCACACTCAGCCAAAATGCAGAGAATAAGAAATGCATATAGCCTGATGCTGCCTGTGGGGAATGGGATTGAGTAGACCTACTAATATGCTTCCCAGAAAGTTGTCAGGTTGAAAATCACAAAAGGATTCTAAAAGGAGAATAAGAACTTGAGAGGAGAGAACATTTACCCAACAGGCCTTGTAAACCTTGTTTAGGACCTGGGCACTATAAGGGCCATGGGCAGATACTGCAGGACTTGAAAAGCCAATGAATGGCACCATCTTTGCATTTCTTCTAGCGTGTGCAGAGTAGACCAGAGTATACAAGAAGAAATATAAGGAGAACAGGTATGAGGCCATGGCTGCGGTAAGTCCAGGGATCGGAGAAGCCGGGATGAAGATAAAGTTACAAAAAAGAGTTACTTAAATTTCAGCATTGAAGCAAATACAGCTTTCTATAGAAAAAAGATAAGAAAGAGACTACTCAAACATTTCTTTCCACACTGTCCTTGAATAAGGCAACCATTTCACAATTCAGTTGGGCAGGATAAAAGTAATGAAACTGAGAAGAAAAACTGAAAGGAAAGGTGATCTCAGTGCTCCGAACTGTGAAACTCATTTCTCTTTTCTCAATAAATCTTTGAATCTGGTTGTTTTCATGATTCCACAATACCTAAGTGGACTTGGAGGTAGTTACTCCATAAGTTTTTAACACTCCCTCTGGAGAACGAAGGAGAAAATGTCTTACATTCTATTATAAACCCAAGGCTATTGCTACTCCACAGCTCATTTGGAAAAGCCCTTAAGGAGTCAACCTGGGCTGAATATCAGAGTTAAACTTTTCATCATAAAGGCAAGACACAAGTCCTTTTAGTGGGTAAAGTCCCATGATACTAAGCCAGCAAATTAAAGGTCTTTAAACAGATGAATCATCTGGAGGCAGGATTCACATTTAAACCATATGTGAAATTCAGTTGTAAGACAACCTACTGACATCTAGAGCTGTGACATTTTTCTGGGGAAATGACTACGGTTTGGGCACACTGTCCTTCCCCCACTCTCTTCACCCTAATGTCTTTATGTTCTTCCTGCTTTCAGAAATACTGTTTTACTACCAGCAAAATGGAGCAGCCATATAATCTCTGACTGAATATAAAATGATATAAAAGAATAATGCATTACCTTTATGTTATTATACCTATAAGCCAACCTTAGAATCATGATTTTCTCATTTACTCCTATTGTAGCAGTTAGGTCAGAAAAAGTTACTAAATCACTTAGCCCAAACATACGCCTCAATACATCTATTTGTCTACTTTTCCATTTTTCACACATATTGCTAGAAAATCACACAGAACCCTACAAGAAATTCTCACTGGAATTCACATTTAAAATATTTTTTTAATTTAAAAGAAAATTCTCTTTAAAAGTATTCTCTCATTTTTCTCTTTAATATGGACTTTTTACCTGGGCAATGGTTCTGTCAGGACACCAGGATCTAATAAGGAGAAGACGTCTGAAGCAGTCAAGAGATTTATCATAGGCGTTTGGAAGAGGTTCCTCCTCCGGGTTTTCCTTATCAAACCAAATTTTCCACATTTTCTCGTTTCTCGATATCTGAAAATACCATGGGATAAAAACTGTGTCATGCCACCCAGCAATCTTTCAGTAACAGGTCATAGATATGTTTCATCAAACCTTTGACCTTTCCAGATATGTGTAAATTATATTCCTTGGCTATTTTTTTATTTTATATTATAGAAAGTTTGACAGTATAAAATCTAATGTCATTTGCTCCAAAGTCAGTCTATATTAACATCAGCCTACAACTACATTTTAAAGAAGGGAGAGTCCTGGGATGTTTAATTTCTTCTATGCCTTTGTGGTAACAAATTTGTAAAGAACACAACAAAATCAATGGAAATTCATTTTCATTATTTCAACGAAGTCCAATTTGCTCCACAAAATCTTCTCATGTCAGGAACCAAATCTCATTCACTTATGTTTCCTCATTTCCCAGGACCACTCCTGACACAAAAGAAGACATTTAACACATGTTTATTATTGAATGAACAGCTTTTTGATCAATACTCTATTAATCTAGAGTAACTGGAAATATGCCAGTTAATATCATCAAATGAATGATCAGACACCTGCTACCGTTAGGCAACTTGGAAAGAGTAAAAGGACACAGTACATTATCCTCTGCAGCTTAAAACGCTAAGGAGAGGCAGGAATTACATGGTAAGCAGATCAGAAACACCAAACAAACAAATAATGTCTACAGATAAATATCATCTTATGTTCTCTGGTATATTCCTTTTCATTAAGGGTTCCAATGTCTTTCTTGGGATATAATCAAAGGCAAATCATTCCAGGTTCATATTTAGAAAATACCATGTAAGAATAAAAATAGTAACTTCTTTCAATCATGAAAGACTACTTAATATTGAGGGGTTTCGTGCATAAGGCATCATCTCTAGAAGGTACAACTTCAATATCAATGGTCTAGGCAAGGTCACTGGGGGTAATCCTATTGGGGAATAACCCAAAAGAATGGTTTGTACCCCCAAGTACATGGTAGTGATAATTAACACCACCAGTGATAAGCCAAAACATAAAAGTATAGCAGAACATAAGCAAATGGTCAACCTAAACTGAGGAAGTCAAGAACCAACTTTAAGACATTTCCTGGTCAAAAAAAGCTTTCAACTTATAGCTGAATAAAGCCACCCTGCTGCCAACCTCATTTCTCTATGGTCACCTGATTTTCAATAACCCTGTTTCTTGGCTTGTCCCAATTCAGTTCTCTATACCCAACTTCCATGATTCCAGCATATGCAAAGTTCATCAGGAGCTGGCTGATTCTAGAAAGATGATAACTTCTAAAGACAAGAGGCCAAGTGTTTGCAGGAGATTCATACCCAGGTGCCTAACTAAGTCAAATAATAGGAAGGGCAGGAGAGGAAGAAAAAGAAGAGGGAGAGAAACAAGAAATTTAGCATTTAGAGGCAGGCTGTTCATTTAACCTCTAGAAAGAAGGAAAAGGCTTTTTAATCTTTCTAACTATTTAATCTAATTGGATCTATCAGTTTTTCTACTTGTGGACATCCGATTGGTGATACTAACATATGGCCCAGGATGGCACTGGTTAAAGTTCCTGGGCACATTTCTACTTGCAAGACCAGTTAACGATGAGCGGAGTTTATTTTATCAGAGTGTAGGTGAGCTTTGAGGAAGGTCAAGCACATGTAATACCATTTTAAGAGTGACAATATTAAGAACTATCTCTCTTCCACAAATATTGTATCTAGTGGTAAATCAGAAAGCTGCTCAACATGACATTAGCTTAAGTTGATTCAAAGCACAGTTACCTGGTCAAGGACATCTGAAAACTGTCTAAGTTTGCTAAGTTCCACCAAATTCAGCCACGTTATGTCCAGGATCCATTTTGATGGTTTTGGAGGACAAGCTTTAAGGTCTAATGAGGCACCTCCTTTAAAATTAAACATTAAATTATCAGATTTCCCTTCCTTCACTGTAAAACAATCTATTTAGGAAAACTTGTATTATTTTAATTTCACTTATTTTACTGCTTTCACTTTTTTAAGCACAGAAATATAAATCATAGTGAGAAACATGCAACACTTAATAAATCAATAGATAATTTTAGAAAAAACTCATTTAATCATCAGTAATATAATTTTGGAACCAGGCAGATGCTGGATTCAGTCCTAGTTTCCCCTGGACAAGGTCTGAGACAAGCCATTTCATTTGTCTAGGTCTCTAATTCCAAATTAGTAAAATAAGAATAATTAAACCTGTGTCACGACGTAAGCGTGTAAAGCACACAAAACAGGATAGAGGACATGGCAGAGGGTCACTAAATGAGCAGCAATTGTAAATATTAAGAATTGCCCAATATTAGCACAAGCTAACATTCAACAGATACTTTATCTAGAAATGTTAGTAGTACTAGATGTGTTTGAAGGATTCTCTTCTATAAATCAGTATATTACTTACATCTACCTTGAACACACCCCAAGGGTTCCATGCTATATCACTTATGTCTGTGGTTATACCCTAAGCTAACCACAACAAACATTTCCATTTGGTACTGACCCTTATCTTTTTACTGATGATTTACCAAAGCTCATGTAACCCACGTAACTCTGACAGCAATGTAAGAAAAATGACACCTTAAAAATGTTTTTGTTGTCCAATTCAGAACAACTGAATGTGTGGGCAATCATATTTTAAGAAAGAGTAAAGAAGTCTTCTCTAGGATAAAATATACTGTTTAATAAATAACATCTATTGAAGAATACCAAGGAAAATATGCTCTATGCATTATTCTTTCTTTCTTTCTTTTTTGAGACGGAGTCTCATTCTGTAGCCCAGGCTGGAGTACAGTGGCACGATCTTGGTTCACTGCAAGCTCCGCCTCCCAGGTTCACGCCATTCTCCTGCCTCAGCCTCCCGAGTAGCTGGGACTACAGGGGCCCGCCACCATGCCTGTCTAATGTTTCATATTTTTAGTGGAGATGGGGTTTCACCGTGTTAGCCAGGATGGTATCGATCTCCTGACCTCGTGATCTGCCCACCTCGGCCTCCCAAAGTGCTGTGGGTTTTTTTTGTTTCGTTTTGTTTTGTTTTGTTTTTGAGAGGGAGTTTCACTCTTGTTGCCCAGGCTAGAGTGCAATGGTGTGATCTCGGCTCACAACCTCTGCCTCCCAGGTTCAAGCAATTCTCCTGCCTCAGCCTCCTGAGTAGCTGGTATTACAGGCAGGCATGACCATGCCTGGCTAATTTTGTATTTTTAGTAGAGGCAGGGTTTCTCCATGTTTGTCAGGCTGGTCTTGAACTCCCGACCCCAGGTGATTTGCCTGCCTCAGCCTCCCTCCCAAAGCACTGGGATTAAAGGCATGAGCCACTGTGCCTGGCCTATGCAGTATTCTTAAAATGATAAAATCAATCCATTTGGCCACTTTAAAACTCTTTGTTTGAACAGAGTAGGTTATAAACAAACGATAATACTCAAGATATTTATTGAGCTAGTCTCTATTTTATCCAGGCACCAAGCACACTACTAAATTGTTATTTTTTGCCAAATCCATCAAAATGTATTTACAATGAGGTAAGTATGGCCTTGAAGCCAATTTGAAGAAAATATTAGCTTGTAAAATGAAAACAGATTGTTTTAACACCAGTGAGCAAAGACATAAAGACAATGCATTGTGTTGAATAAAACGTTGCACCTTAGCAACTGTCCATTTTCCAACAAACTGAAAAGAATAAGACACCCACCCAGAGGGTTAGGGAAAGGCTAATCACAGAAAGGAAAGAGTGTTCCTCACAGGCCAGAGTATTACTTATTGTTTAGTAGAGGGTAACTATGTCATGACTAACCTGCCAGCTCCCAAAGTATACAATTAGGCACAAATAGTGATTGTAACTTGGGGGAGAGGACATATTCCTGAATAATGTGGTAACAAATTAAATAGACCTTTGATGAATAAATAGCTGAGAAAGGAATAATTTGAAATAAATTGTCCAGATAATTGAGAATTGTGCCATTCCCTTCTTTCCTCAAACTCTCGCTTTGAAAAAAAAAAAAAGTAAGTTTGGGTTTTTACCATAATACTTTGTGAAAATGATACATGCTTATAACGAAAGTTTTATACAAGCTATGCCACAAATCATAAATTGTCATAGCTAAGGCAGACTTAGAGAATAATCTAGGCTGAGCCTTTCCCATCTTGGAAATGACTAAAAGACCACCATCCAAACACTGTTGAGGCCAAGAGCAGTGGCCCACATCTGTCATCCCAGGACTTTGGGAGGAAAAGGCAAGAGGACAGCTTAACCCAGAAGTTTGAGACCAGCTGGGGCAACATAATGAGACCTCATCTCTACAAAAAATTTAAAAGTTAGCTGGATGTACTGGCATGAGCTTGTAGTCCTAGCTACTCAGGAGGATCACCTAAGCCCAGGAGTTTGAGGTTACAGTGAGCTGTGATTGCACCACTGCACTCTAGCTTGAGTGACAGAACAAGACCCTGTCTTAAAAAAAAAAATGGAAATCTGTCGTGGCTATTGGGCTCAAAAGCTGCTATAACAGAATATCATATTCTAGGAGGCATTCTGCTTATCAACAATTGAAATTTATTTATCACAGTTCTGGAGGATGGGAAGTCCAAGTTCGAGGCACCAGTGATTTGGTGTCTGGTAAGAGCTCACTTATGGTTCATAGAAGACCATATTCTCACTGCAATTCTCACATAGTGGAGGAGTTGGGGTCTCTCTTGGGCCCCTTTTTTGTGAGAGGGAGTCTCACTCTGTCACCCAGGCTGGAGTGCAGTGGCGCAATCTCGGCTCACTGCAACCTCTGCCTCCCAGGTTCAAATGATTCTCCTGCCTCAGTCTCCCAAGTAGCTGGGACTACAGGTGTGAGCTACCACTCCTGGCTAATATTTTTTGTATTTTAGTAGAGACGGTGTTTTACCACATTGGCCAGGCTGGTCTTGAACTCCTGACCTCAAGTGATCTGACCACCTCAGCCTCCCAAAGTGCTGGGATTACAGGCTTGAGCCATCGCACCCAGGTGAGCCTCTCTTATAAGGGCATCAATCCCTTATCATGACTCTGCCCCTATGACCTAATCACCTCCCAAAAATCCCTCCATCTCATGCCATAACCTTGGGGTTTAGATTTTCAACATATGAATTTTAGTCGGATACAAATATTGGCACCATAACACTATCTAAATAACATTTTAAATTATGTTAAATGATTTTAAAGTCCTTACAGAGAGAGTTTATATCACCAGGTAGCTCTCATCAACCTAACCATTGAAGGGAGGATTTGCAACACAATCCTGCTCCAAAGTTTCCTCTGAAACTGTTTCATAAAGTAGTGTTACAAACAGCTGCTGAAAGCCAAAGACCCATGACAACCAGTCCAACCCATACAAGAATCAGACTAATCAAAATAACTAAAGTGATGAAGATAATATAATGATGCCCATCATCTGCTAAGCATATCCTATGTATCAGGATTTACATAAACTGTGTAAATTCTCAATAATCCTACTATGTAGATTTTACTATCCTTGTATTATAGATGAGGAAACTGGAGTTTGAAAAGGGTAAATGACCTTCTCAAGATCAAGAAAGTGACAAAGTCAACACGTATTTTAACTCTCAACTTCCTAACTCTAAATCTTATGTTTGCTATCATGAAGACAAACTGTGATATGCTTCACAGTATTTCAGCAAGAGCTGGGCACTCTCTTCAAAGTTATTTCTATGTGGAAATACATTTCACGCCTGAGTTGAGAATGACAGGAACAACAATCCATTGAAAAACTCTAGAAACGGGGGACTAGAGTCACTGAGGCCAGAAATTAGTAACATATTAAGGGTTAACCAGAGAAGGCAGCTCTTACAGCTACACATCTTTCTCTCCAGAGACTCATCTGTCAATTATTCTGATTTAGGAAATTTGGAAAATAAGGTTCAAATATAGCTAAAGAGTAAGTGTTTAATGGTTAGAGACAATTAAAGAGAGAGAGATTGTCTATAATTTAACCATTTCTAAGTTCAAATCTAAACAGATGAGTCTTTGTTGCTACTAAAAGATATATATATACACACACATATATGCATATGTATATGCATATGAAAATGCATTTGCATATGGATGACTACGGACCTATAACCCCCACCAGGGCACAGCATGTGTATACCCACATTCCTTCCCTACTGTTCCCCTAGGGGTCATCTTCAAGTTCCCCTACAAATCCACTCTCCATGTTAAGCATGAAAATCTCCTGCTAGATAAAATTATGTCTTATTTCTAAAGACTTGGTTTAGAAATATTAGATGAATCTATTTAGACCCTGGCATCATTTTCATAGTGCTATGGGATGAATACTGTGTCTCCCCAAAACTCATAGGTTGAAACCCTATATCTCAATTCTGACGGTCCTGGGAGGTGAGGCCATTGAGACATAATTAGGATTAGATGAGGTCATGAAGGCAGAGCCCTTAGGAATGAGATTAGTGCCCTTATAACCGTCACTAGAGAGCTTGCTTCCTCTTCTCTGCTCCCCAGCATGTGAAGATGCAAGGAGAAGACAGTTGTCTACAACCCAGAAGAGGCTCCTCACTAGAACCCACCGTGCTGCACCCCGATCTGGGACTTCCAACTTCCAGAACTGTGAAAAACAAATGTCTGTTGTTTATTAGCCACCCAGTCTATAGTAATTTCTTATAGCATTGAGAACTAAGACACACGGTTACTTCAAATATTTTTTTCAAGACATTCAAGATGTGATAGTAAATTTATGTTTTCCAGCCTTCCGCTGGGCTGTTTTGTTTGAATGGCCCAGGGGACAAGGCTGTGAGCAATACTTCAGTAGATGCAAAATAAATCATCCACAGGATGAGCTGCACAGTGTCCTCATCTGCTTCACTCATCACCCAGTCACTTTGTTTTATTTACATCATACCAGCCTCACTCCACCAGAGGCCCTGACCTGATGCCATCCCTTCTGCTTCAGCCCTCTTCCCCTAAATGTTCCCATGGCCAGCACCTCCTGCTCTTTCAGGTCTTTGCCCACCTACCGACCTCTTAGGAATGCCACCCCATTCAATATCCCACTGAATACCCCACTTAAAGCTTGAAGCTTCTCCCACTTCACATGCCCTGTAACTTCCCATCCCTCTCATCCTGCTCTGTTTTCCATAGGACTTACCATCTTCCCACTTACTATAAAATTCATTTATTATTTTATTATTTTTTTCTGTACCCTCCCTAAATCTATATACGCTTTTCAAGGGTTTTTGTTCATTGACATGCCCCAAACACCCGTTCCATGCCCAGGTATACAGTAGGTCCTCAACAGATAGTTATCACTCAAGAAAAGAACAAATAAAATATCTCATCTAAATGCAGTCTTACATAATGCAAGGAAATTGTTATAACCAAAAAGTGTACGGCAAAGGGCTTTCACAATAACTCCTCCATCTGCACCTGTGCGCTATAGTCTCTATTCTTATATTGACCTTTAATAAGAGTGAGAAACTCTTCATGCTTGACTCGGTTCCTCTGGATGTCAATCTTTAGGGTAAGCAACAAGGTGAACAGGAATTTGTGCTCCTCGTACAGCCCTCGGGCAGCATACTTATAAACCTCGTAAGTCATGTGCTCGATGATATTAGCAATCCTCTTGCTTGTAATCGGGCTCTTGACAGACCTGGTGAAGAGAACATTTAAATCAGGCTTATCCCACTGCCCTTTTCAATTGTCTGTAAAAACAATTGTCTTTAATGGAAAATAAGTAACTTTGGAGGAAGAATTCTTATTTTTACACATCAAGAGAAAGCCTCCTAAATCTAAAATAACAAGCATTCTCTCAACACGAAATAACATAACAGAAGCCCGAATGTTGTCTAAATCAATTCTACCTGCAGGGCATCACCACTCACAACGATATCTTGGGAATTTTCTTGTTTAACAGAAACACACGAAGCCAAAGGAATCAAATCAATGGATAAATAGTTGATAGAGTTTTCTCTGGGCATAAAATGGCAAATCAGAATGATTTGTTAACACATTGGTAATTACACTGATCTGAGATTTAAAAAAGAAAAAGACTCTTACTAACAATGGAGAAGGAAGTTATAAATGTAATGTCATCATTTTAGTGCACAGATATAGAATTCAGCTTGGCTTCCCGAGTACAGACGTACCTGGCTAAGGAAAGGTCAAATAAGCCCAGAAACTGGTGAAGCGAAGTCTGATACATCTCATTAACCAAGCGCATCTCAGTAATGAGGAAGTAGAGGATGCTGCCCCGTGTAGCCACTGGAAGACAAAGAGCAAGGTTGCATGTGCTACGAGAGAGGAAAATAAATGATCCATGCAAAGCGATCAGCCTAAACTCTAAATGAAAACGACAACTTTTACTTTTATATCTTATCAGTGGCTGCCTACCAGATACGGGATACAAAGCGATACTCATTTATTAATATATTTATTTATTATTTACAACATTTTGTAAGTAATCAACTATTTGTATTTATTAAATGGTACTTCTCATTTTAGAATCTCTAGACCCCTCGTAAAAATATTTTACTATTTTTACTGCAGGTAGAAAAGACAACAAAAGAAATTTCAAAGGTTGTGTGTTTAACACCCAGCAAGCGAGGTAGCCATTAGGGACCTCATCCTTCAGTTCCAGGGAGAAGCCATGCCTAACCAGGGCTTCAAGTCTGCAAAACAAGCTATTGCAAAGACGATGCTTCTGCCTCTCTAACAACAAATGACATTTTAATTATTATTATTTTTTTTTGATACGGAGTTTCGCTCTTGTCCCCCAGGCTGGAGTGCAGTGGCGTGATCTCGGCTCACTGCAACCTCCGCCTCCTGGGTTCAAGAGATTCTCCTGCCTCAGCCTCCTGAGTAGCCGAGATTATAGGCACTTACCACCATGCCTGGCTAATTTTTTTTCTCTTGTATTTTTAGTAGAGACAGAGTTTCACCATGTTATCCAGGCTGGTCTCACCATGTTGACCAGGTTTGTCTCAAACTCCTGACCTCAGGTGATCTGCCCACCTCGGCCTCCCAAAGTGCTGGGATTACAGGCGTGAGCAACTGCGCCTGGCCGATTATTTGTTAAGAGGAATAATAAAATACTAAAAGATAGCCAATCCAACCGAATTATTTAGCAGGTTTTTCTTGTACAAGGCCAATTTGCAAACTGGTGGCTGAGGATAAAAAATCTCCCAAGAGACCACAGAACTACCTTCCTAATACAAAAACTATACACAAAATACCAACATAGTGTTACCAAACGATAAATAACTGGTGCACTAATTCCTCAGATTTCACTGATTTGTAGTCATCAGATTTTTTAAAATTCTCCTTCTTTACTTTCTAACATCAAAATAAATTCATGAGAACCTTAAAGGATTTACCAACTAACATGAATGACAAGTACCCAGAAAATTTATACCATTATAAAAAATTTTTTACCTCCATTTTACAGAGTATTTCCCAACAGAAATTCCACAAAACACCTCCACTTTGCATAATCATTTGTACAACTCCCTCACATCCTTCCATTTCTCTAATTCTCATTCCTCTCTCATTTCATTTTCCTGTGACATTTGTCTTTCATTACCAAACTCACCAGGTCTGTATTCCTCCCGGTTTGAGTTAATTTGAACTTCTGTCTCAGCAGAAATTTCTAGCTTCTGTGTCACCTCCTCGGCTGTCCTTTTTGTGTTACTCAGCACAACAACGAGACTCTCATCTTCTACCAGGGACCCCTGGGTACTTGTCAGGCGGTAAAGCAAGTTATCTTCTAGTTCCTTCATCCTTCTTTTGTTTGCAGTTACATCTTCCATCAGATGAGTTCTTTCTTTCTCCAATTCCTATTAATTTGCATAAATACATTTTCTACCTCAATTAACAACTCTTGTTGAGTATTCCTTAAGACGTTAACCTACATGGCTGCTATGAAGCTCCTGTACTGTATTTATCATAATCAACTGCAGGAAATATGGACATCAAAAAAGAAGGGCCAGGCCCAGGGGCTCACATCTGTAATCCCAGCACTTTGGGAGGCAGAGGCGGGTGGATCATTTGAAGTCGAAAGTTTGAGACCAGCCTGGCCAACATGGTAAAACCCCGTCTCTACTAAAATACAAAAAACAAAAAATAGCTGGGCGGAGAGGCGCATACCTGTAGTCCCAGCACTTTAGGAGGCGGAGGCGGGTGGATCATTTGAGATCAGGAGTTTAAGACCAGCCTGGCCAACATGGTGAAACCCTGTCTCTGCTAAAATACAAAAAAAAATTATCTGGGCATGGTGGCTCATGCCTGTAGTCCCAGCTGCTTGGGAAGCTGAAGCAGGAGAATCCCTTGAGCCAGGGAGGCGGAGGTTGCAGGGAGCCGAGATCACGCAACTGCACTCCAGCCTGGATGACAGAGTGAGACTCTATCTAACATAAAATAAAATAAAAAATAAAATGTTAAAAAAAAAAGGAGGAGGAGAAGTAACAGAGGAAGGAAGAACAGGCGCCAAGCAACATGAAACCTGCAAAAAATACTACCAGCACCCTTTTAATTACCCATTTATTTTCTAAAATCAAATCAGTTTCAAGTGATTGCTCTGATTATATTTAATATTATACATATAATCTTCTTGTGAAGGGGAAATATATTTGAAGACAGAGATATATATATCTCTGATTAAATAGGTTTACTTCTGTCTACTTTCTTGAGAGTTCCATTATTGTTTAAATGTGGTTATTTCAAACTTGCTAACTGAAAAAGTATCCAAGTCTGTGAAAAACTACTCTCCGAAATCTTAGGCAAGCAACCTGAGCTGCAACTGTGAACACGTTTAAACTGAAAAGTCTTCTTGGCCTGCTGTTCTCTCCAAGAGTAGAAAAGTTTTGCATCTTTTCTGAGGGAGCTTTGTAGACAGCTGGAAGAGTGAGGCCTTGGAAGACTATTATCCTTATTGGTCATTTCTTCCCCTTGGCAGTTTGGAGAGGGAGAGATAGAGGAAGAGAAGGAAAGAAAAGATGGAGCTGGTGGCAAGGGTGGGAGAAGGAGAAATACGTGTGACACCGAGCAAGCCACAGGAAGAGGAAGCTCAGAGGCAGGGAGACAAAAGAGAAATATGCTTCTGGCACCAAGTCAAACTGTACATGGATATCAGCTTGCTATATGAGAGACTCTATCTGTGACGCTGAAGAATCAAAAATGGAAAAAACAATAAAATGATATTTACAAATTTAAAATGAAACTTATGTATTAGAGAGTTTATTTGAAGAGCTTCCTGGATATGGAGTCCATTGACAATTTACCTACATTTAACTACATTTATAATGTACAATTCATTATAGGTAAAATGCGGGGAAACTAGGGTTAAGTGCAGGTGACAAATAGCAAAATCACAGGAGCTTTACCTGTGATTTTGACAGTGTGTTTGACAGTTCTGATTGGACTCACGGCAGCTACCTGAACGTATGGTACCAAGCTCACATCTCTAGACCAGCTTCAGAAATGTACATTCTCAACTGGGTACTCTGGATATGACTCAGTAGGTGATATGGTTTGGCTCTGTGACCCCACTCAAATCTCACCTTGAATTGTAATCCCCATAATCTCCATGTGTCAAGGGTGGCACCAGGTAAAGGTAATGGGGTCATGACGGCAGTTTCCACCATGAGGTTCTCCTAACAGTGAGTGAATTCTCACAAGATCTGATGGTTTTATCAGCGTCTGGCACTTCCCCTGCTTGCACTCACTCTGTCTTGCCACCCTGTGAAGAAGGTGCCTGCTTCTCCTTTGCCTTCCGCCATGATTGTAAGTTTCCTGAGGCCTCCCCTGCCATGCAGAACTGTGAGTCAATTAAACCTCTTTCCTTTATAAATTACCCAGTCTCGGGTATTTCTTCATAGCAGTGAGAGAATGGACTAATACCGTAGGTTTTATAGATTCTACTCCCTATTGAGAAGGCCAAAAATCTAAAGTGACGCAGTGATGAATCATATGAAACCATATAAGACAAAATGGACTATTCACTGATTACATGATTAATTACACAATTTACCTTTGTTATGATCCAGTATGCGCACAGACATGGAGGGAAAGGAGAGGCCAGACCTAGCCCAAACCGTCACTGTTAACCATTACGCAAGTTCTTCCCTTTAGTGGCTCTTATAATTATTCATTTTTAGTACTTAGTTTATGCTTACGAGAAACTTATCCCCATACTACTCCATGAATTACATTTTGTTTTAAACACTATCGCTATGCTGATAACTCCCAAGTTTATATCTCAGCTTCAGATCATACCTCCTTTCAACATCTCTACTTGGACATCTAAGAGACTTCTACTTAGCACCATCAGCAAAACTAAACATCTGATCCTCCCTTCAAACCCGCTCCACCTCAGCCTTCCACAGCCCAGCAAATGGCAACACTATTCTTCCAGATGCTCTGGCAAAAACTTTTGAACCCTGCTTGGTCACTTTCTTCTCCTCAAATTCAACAACAAATTCATTGGCAAATTCTATCATCTCCACTTCAAAATGAGATTCAGAATCTAATCATTTCTCACTCCCTCCACTATCACCACCCTGGTTTAAACTATCATCGTCACCCCCTCTCTAAATTAGGAGGTCTAAACAGGTCTCCCTACCTCCAGCCTTACCCCTGGTCTACTCCCAGCCCAGCAGTCAGAATGATGCTACTAAAACATACTTCCTCTCTCAAAACCCTCCAGTGGCCAATCTTTCCACTCAGAGTGAAAGGTAAAGACCTTACCAAGGCCTATAAGGCTCTACCAAGCTGCCCCCTCCTTCATTACTGCTGGGACCTCATTTCCTACTTTTCTCCCCTTTTTCACTTTGCTCCAGCCACATTTGCTATTTCCTACATCAGTGGTTTTCAAATTTCAGTGCATTAGGATCACCTGGAAGGCTTGTGCTGTAGGCCTGGAACAGCGTCTGGGAATTTGCACTTCTAATCCCATGTGATGTGATGCTGCTATTCCAGGAAACATGCTTTGAGACTCACTGTCTTAAACACACAAGGAACTCTCTTGCCTCAGGGCCCCTGCATTGGCTGCTGCTCTGTCAGGTCTGTTCTTCTTCCAAATAACTCACTCTCTTCCCTTATTCAAGTCTTCCTCAAATGTCACATTCTCAGTGATCCCCACTGTGACCACCCTCTTTAAAATGCTAGCTCACTAGCTGACTCCCCAGCTCTCCTGCTCACCAATGTCTGTACTTTTTATGGCATTTACCACCTTCTAACATAAATTATTTATATGTTATGCTCCAGGGATAGTTTGGTCTGTTAGTCTATTTTGTTCATTGATAAATTCCCAAATTAGTGAAAAAAAGCCTGGTACATAGTAGGCACTCAATTAACACTGCAGATTGAATGATTAAATGTTGCATCTGTTTTCAAATTGATAAACTGAAATACACAGTGAACTGGAAAATCTAGTCTTTGTGTCAGAAATGCAGATGTGGAAATGCTCACTCTCTGAAAACCATGACATTAAAAATAAAGGAGGTGTTAACAACACTGCATGAAGGCAAACAGCAAAGACCACTGGCCTCTGCTTTATGTTTCAGCCAGTCAATCACCATTGATTGAAGGGTTATAGTTGATAAGACCCCACCAGACTCTCAACTCATGCTCTGAGCAGAGTGAATCAGGTCTGGGGACATTCCAGGAAAGGAAGAATTCCCTCTTTAAGCAAAACAAAAGCTCAGGATTTGTGTCAATTCCTAATTCTTTAAGATGTAGTAACTCAAGCAAAACTTGCTCTTATCATCTTTGTTTCCATCTGTTATCTGGTTACATATGAAAGCTCCCTTAGTGGTTATTTCAATTCATTGATTCACTAGATGAGAATTTCAAATTTCGGGAAATGTAGAAATTAGTACAAACAAGTGACATTTAATGGCTGCTATAAAATTCATTTCCATAAGCAGTTATAATAAAAGCCCTCACATTATGGTTGTACTAGGAAATAAAAGTGATAATGAAAATTCAAACAATTTTTATTGCCATATTTATAAATTTCACACACAATCACTATCATTTCTGAGTTCCTAAGGGTGAGCATTTAAAGGTCTTCACCTGAAGAAAGGTAAGGGAAGAAAAGTAAAGCAGTAGAAAGAGTGACGGTTTTGACATCAGGAAGACATATGTTTGAATTGTAGCTCTCAAAACCCATCAGCTACATGACATTTCCCGTGTTTTAAAACTCTGTAAGCCTCAGTATTTTCATCCACAAAATGTATGTAAAAACTGCTCATAGGATTATGGTGAAGATATCACCAGTAATGCAGCTAAGGTAGTGACTGGATTATGATAACTGCTCAAAATGTCTCTTCCCTTCCATCTTCTCCCTTGATTCATTTCTGACCAAATTTTCAGAAGCATGATAATGCTTATTGTAAAAATAAGTAGTTTGAAAAATCAAGTTGAAATGTGGCACAAAGTAAATGACAAATGATATTTTGAATTTCACATATTATCATAAAAGTGCATAATAAAGTAGCTGAAAAGGGCTAAGAAAGGAGAACTTAGAATGCTAAGGACAAATACTTTTGTTTCAACTGGGAATGAGAGCATGGACTATCAAACTGAAAAGCAGAACCAAGTCTTATCAATTCTTGCTGCACAAAAACCTTTACCTTTCTGCCCATTTTTTCAATCACATAACCACTGCCCGACTTGAGAATTTACTTGTCATTTATGGACTACTTTAACAAAACTGGTCTTCCTGCTGACCCTTTTCCACTCATAGTCACTCAAGAGATCTCCCTTACCTATTTCGAAAGGTCCAAAATTCTCAATATAGTTGGAAAAACCTGTCACAATCTACTTTTCTAATCTTATTTCTACTTGAGAACTATGAATTTGGGTTAAAGTCATGCCTCCATGTTGCTTATGAAACAAATATTAATAAAATAAACATAGTAATGATGTATACAATGAGTGGCAAACCATTCAATCCTTGATAAAAAAAAAAAGTAACTAAAAACATTGAACATTATTGAGATGGCTGTAGTCAATTTAATATCATTGTTAACAAATTTGTCAATTAAAGTAATTGCCTATATTCCCAAAGGATTAAAATAAAGCTAAGAAGTACATTTCCCCAAAGTTTGAAATGGATGAAAATAAAATATACTAAATAAATAGTATAATTTAAAGTACTATTTGGAATCCCAAAAGCAATCTGTATATTAAATAGAAACAAGTGGCCAAATACTTGGGCACTAGAAAGTTACTGGCAAAAGAAAGATTATCTCAGAAAAAAAAAATAGAACAATTGTTGCTTGGTTTTAGTTCAAGGTTAAAAGGTTGAAAACCTACTTAGGATTATGGTTATAGGCATATTTTCATTTATATGGCTGATTTAAACATTTGTATTAAACAATTGCTTTCACTCCACCAATTCATAAGAAGATAAGACATTTTCAGATTAATATGATGATGCAAAATTAATCAAGATAATTTTATCCCTAAGTCTCTTTCCTATCAAAGGGATTATCTCTTAGCAGGCAGATAGATATATTGATAGATAGGTAGATAGATAGATAGATAGATAGATAGATAGATAGATAGATAGATAGATAGATAGATAGATAGATAGATAGATAGATAGATAGATAGATAGATAGATAATAGATAGATAGATACATAGATAGATAGATAAAAGAGTAAAGATTTGTGCTAAGTGTTCTACATAAATTCTAAGGCTACAATGTAAAATTCTTATATAAACTGTAATATATTCCAAAGGGAATTTTAAAAGTAAGAAAAAGATCAAAGATCTAAAAGTAAGACCTGAAACTATAAAACTACTAGAAGAAAACACAAAGGAAATGCTCAGGACACTGGTCTGGGAAAAGAGTCTATGAATAACACCTCAAAGCACAGGCAACAAAAGCCAAAATAAACAAATGGGGTTATATCAAAAAGCTTCTGCACAGCAAAGGAAACAATCAACAGAGTGAAAAGATAACTTACAAAATGGAAGCAAATAGTTACAAACTATTTATCTAAGAGAGGATTAATATCCAGAACATACAAGGAACTCAAACATCTCAACAGAAAAAAAAATTGATTAAAAAATAGGCAAATTATCTGAACAGACATGTCTCAAAAGACATAAAAATGGCCAAGAAATATATGAAAAAATTCTCAACATCATTAATGGTCGGAGAAATGCAAATCAGAACCAAAATGACGTATCATCTCACCCCAGCTGGGTTGGCTATTATCAAAAAGTCAAAAAATAACAAATGCTGGTGAGGATGCAGAGAAAAGGGAACTGTTAAACATTGTGTGTGGGAATGTAAGCTAGTACAACCACTATGGAGAACAGTATGGAAGTTCCTCAAAAAACTACACACATGGATACACACATTGAAACACACAGAACTACCACATGATCCATCAATCCCACTACTGGGCATTTACTCAAAGGAAAGGAAATCAGTGTATCGAAGACATGTCTGCATCCCCATGTTTACTGCAGCACTATCCACAATTGACAAGATATGGAATTAACCTAGGTGCCCAACAACAGATGAATGGATGAAGAAAATGTGGCATACATACACAATGGAATACTATTCAGCAATACAATTCAGGTGTCATTCACAGCACCATGGATGGAACTGGAGGTCATTATGCTAAGTGAAATAAGCTAGGAACAGAAAGTAAAACACTACATATTCTCACTCACATATGTAAGCTAAAAAAAAAAATGTTGATCTCACAGAAGTGAAAAGTAGAACAGAGGATACTAGAGGCTAGGAAGGGTGGGGGAAAGGGTGAGAGAGGGAGAGATTTGTTAAGATACAAAATTACAGCTAGACAGGACAAATAAGTTATAGTGTTTTATAGCATTATAGGATGACTGTACTTAATGATTATATTACATAATTGCAAATAGTTCGAAGGAGAATACTGAATGTTCCCAACATAGAGAAATGATCAACGTTTGAGATGATGGATGTGCTAATTACCCCAATCTGATCACTATACATTATATTATGGAAATATCACTATGTACCCCATAAACATGTACAATTAGTATATATCAATTAAAAATAAAATAAAAATTTACACATACAGGGCGGTTTGGTAAAATTTCGTGAACATAGCATTTGTTAATTAAATGATTTTTTTACTGTAAGTAGCTTAACAAAGAAGCAAATGAAAACTAAACTTATTTGTGTACTTAAACTGCATTTATAACCAAAGTTTTGAAATCAGTAAAAGACAAATGGCAGCCAGAGTTCTCATTCTTAAAGGTATCACTCAGGCTCCATTACCAAATATTATTTCTCTTTTGTACTTTACACTAGTAATCAAAATAGAAAGATTAAACAAGAGAACTCAGAAAGAGATTTCTTTTTCCTCCACCACCAGTGAGCTGGTGATAACGATGTCTGTTTAATGTCCTTCTTAAATTACTTCCCATGTCAGTTTCACCAAGTTCAGGTACTTGCACCTCAAAAGGAAATCACAGACCTGTTTGCCCATCCAGAATTCTGAACAATGATGATCTCTGAGGCCTTGTATTCTGTGACCAGTAGGAGCTGTTGGTCAACACTGGCATTTTTCTCCCAATGGAACATAGATTTTTTTTAAGTTTCTATTTTATTCTCTATGATCAAAGTGAGAGTGAGTCTAAGAGATTTGGTTTCTATAAAGGAAGGTTGTTGTAGGCCTACTGGTTTCCTGCCTGTTCAAAATGGTCTAGATATATCACCTTCTGGTAATAACAGCAGAATGTCCAAATCTACTCACAGGTACATCAGATAAACAATTGGATATAGGCTTGATGTGAATTTGAACAGCACATGCATTTAACATGACTGTCTTGAAGCACACAGAAAATATAAACTCTATTAAAATTCATGCTTCCTTGCATTCATATGCTCTAAGGTTTCCATGTGTTTCTGAAGCAAACAAACCTGAAGGTCTAGCAGATGTACAATTGAGCATTCATGAGACCCAATTATGTGTGATAATAAGGTCCCTCATTGCCTCTGTATCCCTAGGACACAGAACAGCTGATGAATTTTTGGAGTTAAAGATTTGTCTTTCCCTTGCATGATCAATTACTGTTCAGAGCCTCCTTTCACAAGAAGAATCAACAAACCTATGAAGTCATGACTCATCCCCACTGAAGAGATTCAGCCTTTGTTTCAGCCCCACATTCCTCAGATGGTTTCCAACATCAACTTCCTATTCTGTTTGGGATATCCTATCCCTTCCTCTGTGTAATCTTCCTAGCATCAACAGCCCTCCTTAAATCAATAAAATTTCAAATTGATATTTTATATTTATAATCACCCAAGAAGTTAGATTATAGTGAAAGAGACTGCATTGTCACTGAAGTCAAAGGAATAATTTGGACTTTTTTTTTATGATTTCACTTATTTTTTACTTTATTTTCCATTACATTAAAAAATATTGAATCTTAATACAATTAACATAATTACTTCTTTGACTTATAAGACAACATAAAAATAGTAGTTTTCATATAACATCAATATTACTGAAAAAACTCAATGAAAGTTTAAAATATCTAATTTTTTTTATTCTTAGAACACTTTTACTAAGGAAATGAGTCAAACTTCTCTGTTAAAAAGCCACTGAGAGCAATTCTTTCTGTGTGTAATGATGTTTGCAGTTTGGAGAAGCTCTTACTAGGAGAATGCTGTGGAGACAGGATGGGTTGAGACAGCTTCCTGGAAGGAGACCTGTGCTCAGTCTCTAATCATGTTCACCTAGAATCCAGAAGCTTCAGGTTGCTGCTTCTATTAACAGGTGAACTCAAATCTATTTGTTAGGTTACTAAATTTGTGGAATTACAGAAGGCCCCGAGTTTATTATACTTAAGGGTGATATCTGAATGCATGAAAGAGGGAGGACAGGCCAACACATGGTCTGCAACTGTGCACTACAGATCCCTGGGCACCTGGGCTGTTAGTAAGAGGAGTCAGAATTTCCACAGGCCTATGAAGAATTATATCTTGGGTGAATAACTAATATGTATCGTATATTTATGGAGTATTGACTCTTAAACCCTCTTATTTTAAAATTAAGATTTACAACAGGTAGGATATGAAATATGGGAGGCAATTAGTATTAACAGCAAATATTTGATTCAGTTTGAGTTTCTCCCAAGTGAGAGGAAAGATTGGCAGGCAACATGCCCATGACTCTGTTAAGCGAACAGGCTTGATCCACTTTCTTTTATCCTTAGCTCATTTTTTTCTATAAAATATCAATAATTGTCCTTTGAATAAATTTCTTGCAGAAACAACTTTGGAAAGTTTAAAACCATGTACTACCCTTTATATATATATATATTTTTTATTATTATACTTTAAGTTCTAGGGTACATGTGCACGATGTGCAGGTTTGTTACATATGTATACATGTGCCATGTCGGTGTGCTGCACCCATTAGCTCATCATTTAACATTAGGTATATCTCCTAATGCTATCCCTCCCCCCTCCCCCCACCCCACAACAGACCCTGGTGTGTGATGTTCCCCTTCCTGTGTCCATGAGTTCTCATTGTTCAATTCCCACCTATGAGTGAGAACATGCGGTGTTTGGTTTTCTGTCCTTGCGATAGTTTGCTGAGAATGATGGTTTCCAGTTTCATCCACGTCCCTACAAAGGACATGAACTCATCATTTTTTATGGCTGTATAGTATCCCATGGTATATATATGCCACATTTTCTTAATCCAGTCTATCATTGTTGGACATTTGGTTTGGTTCCAAGTCTTTGCTATTGTGAATAGTGCCACAATAAACATACGTGTGAATGTGTCTTTATAGCAGCATGATTTATAATCCTTTGGGTATATACCCAGTAAGAGGATGGCTGAGTCAAATGGTATTTCTAGTTCTAGATCCCTGAGGAATCACCACATTGACTTCCACAATGGTTGAACTAGTTTACAGTCCCACCAACAGTGTAAAAGTATTCCTATTTCTCCACATCCTCTCCAGCACCTATTGTTTCCTGACTTTTTAATGATCGCCATTCTAACTGGTGTGAGATGGTATCTCATTGTGGTTTTGATTTGCATTTCTCTGATGGCCAGTGATGATGAGCATTTTTTCATGTGTCTGTTGGCTGCATAAATGTCTTCTTTTGAGAAGTGTCTGTTCATATCCTTCGCCCACTTGTTAATGGGGTTGTTTGTTTTTTTCTTGTAAATCTGTTTGAGTTCTTTGTAGATTCTGGATATTAGCCCTTTGTCAGATGAATAGATTGCAAAAATCTTCTCCCATTCTGTAGGTTGCCTGTTCACTCTGATGGTAGTTTCTTTTGCTGTGTGGAAGCGCTTTAGTTTAACATTTAAGTCTTTAATCCATCTTGAATTAATTTTTGTATAAGGTGTAAGGAAGGGATCCAGTTTCAGCTTTCTACAAATGGCTAGCCAGTTTTCTCAGCACCATTTATTAAATAGGGAATCCTTTCCCCATTGCTTGTTTTTGTCAGGATCATCAAAGATCAGATAGTTGTAGATGTGTGGTATTATTTCTGTGGGCTCTGTTCTGTTCCATTGGTCTGTATGTCTGTTTTGGTACCAGTACCATGCTGTTTTGGTTACTATAGCCTTGTAGTATAGTTTGAAGTCAGGTAGCATGATGCCTCCAGCTTTGTTCTTTTGGCTTAGGATTGTATTGGCAATGCGGGCTCTTTTTTGGTTCCATGTGAAATTTAAAGTAGTTTTTTCCAATTCTGTAAAGAAAGTCATTGGTAGCTTGATGGGGATGGCATTGAATCTATAAATTACTTTGGGCAGTATGGCCATTTTCATGCTGTTGATTCCTTCTATCCATGAGCATGGAATATTCTTCCTTTTTTTATGTCCTCTTTTATTTCGTTGAGCAGTGGTTTGTAGTTCTCCTTGAAGAGGTCCTTTGCCACCCTTGTAAGTTGGATTCCTAGGTATTTTATTCTCTTTGTAGCCATTGTGAATGGGAGTTCACTCATGATTTGGCTATTTGTCTGTTATTGGTGTATAAGAATGCTTGTGATTTTTGCACATTGATTTTGTATCCTGAGACTTTGCTGTAGCTGCTTATCAGCTTAAGGAGATTTTGGGCTGAGACGATGGGGTTTTCTAGATATACAATCATGTCATTTGCAAACAGGGACAATTTGACTTCCTCTTTTCCTAATTGAATGCCCTTTATTTCTTTCTCCTGCTTGATTGCCCTGGCCAGAACTAATATATCTGTGTTCATAAGGCACAGACATAGGACTCTTTTCAATTCAGTAACTAGACTGTAGGAAATGACCCAAAAGCAGCAGGGATCAACTCAGACCCATTTGCACCACCCAGATTGAGAAGGTCCAGCAGTGTTAGCAGATTCAGGAATATGCTGGGAAGTGAAGAAGCTGCAAAAGTAAAAGCCCCTTAGAATAAGCATACTGCTGAAAATCCATCAAAATTAAGCCCAGCAGCTCGCTTCTTCTATCACAAGACCTCATTTTGGAAACAAAATAAATAAAGGTTAGGCGTTATAATGTTGTTCACATTATAAAAGAAAACGAGTGTCTGTTATTATGAAAGAAAAAAATGAGTGTCACATTATTCTGGCTGATCATTTTGTAAGAATTATTTACTGTGAGCCCAGCACAGATTCTGATAATGAGATGATATTAAAGGAGTAATTTTCTCAAGACACTCCATTTTCATAAGAAGTAAGAAAAAGCCTGGTCCTGCATCCGTACTGGCTTTTCAGGGCTGCTCCAAGTGTTTTCAAATGAGCTTAACAAGCTCCTTATTTCATCTTAAACCTCTGCTACAGGAATTAAGGCCCAGTGATGGGTTTATTTTTGTTCTTGTTGTTGTTGTTGCTGTTGTTGTGTTTTGCTGCAATCCAGGTCTGTCAGATCAAACTATTTGTTCCAAGGAGACTGTATTCATTCAGTTAAATATAAGAAAACCAAGGACAAGAATATTATTCAAACTGCCCTCAGGGCCCCTTATCTCCATGAAGCCAAGGCTACAGGTGGAAGGAGACTCTCAAATAGCAGTGACAGAAGTGGCCCAAAAGACCCTCAGGAACTTCCACTTGCTCAAGGTCACATGCTATTGCTCAAGAATCCCAGTCCCGCCTGAAGTAATTATATGACAATGCTAAATTTCCTCCACCACCTCTATTGAGATTTAACTCGGGACTCAAAAACTAAGCAAGTACATATTTTGAAGGCTGTCATTACCACAACAGCAACTCAGTGGCAGGAACCAGAATCAGTATCTGCCATTCTGAGATCACTCAACCATGCGAATTTATGAAGCTGGATTAAATGCTCCTAATGCAGCTTCCAACTTTATGACTCTGTGACTCACGTGCTATAAATTAACAATAATGTTAGGGAAGGGAGAGAGAAGGGGAGGAAGTAGAGGAGAAAGAGATAGACATGTGGTAGGGCTCAGAAGGGCAAGCACCATACAACACACAGAAAAGGTACAGATAAGGGCAGAGACACACCCCAAAGACTTTGCTGACTGTATTAACATAAATAATCTTCAGGTCAGCATAGAAGGTGCCATAAAGTTAACTAAACTTCTCATTATTATTGAACCCAGGAGCAAATCAATAGCAACGTTAAGAGTTTGTGCAGTTTCACCATAACATTCCCATTAAAATCTTCCACATTTCTTTGATGAAGCCTCACATATTCCCTAAAGAAAATGCTCACCCAAAAGAAGGAAGTTTACAAATGTGTGGCCATTTTTCATTGAGCATTAAGATATTCCATAAGACAGAAGTGAAGAAGGCAGACATGGAGTTATGTTTCATTAGCATAGTTAAGTCAATAGCCTTCAAAAGTTACGGAGTGAAACTCAGGTGGCACAAACTTCTGTCTTCTCACATCAGATCCCATCAGGACATACTACAGGGCTCTCTTAGATGACAAATGAGAACTGACAATGTTGTTTCTTATGAGTACAAAGTTCTAATTTTATATTCTAAAAGCATAATGATGAATCAAATGAAAGAAAAATCTAGACCTGTACTAGAAAACTAAAAGTCAACAGATGAGTAGAATTCATAATAGAACACACTTTTCAGAAAAATCAAGCAATTTAAGAACAGAACAATGATGCTGAAAATGAGACTGATTCCTCATAGTTTCATCATCAGTCTGTATAAAGGCAATCGATGACATATGTAATTTATGAGACATTTGTGAAACATATGGGTAAATGATTGGTTAATAATTTCCTTTAGGAAAAAAGAAAACACTTAAGAGATTAATGGAAAAAAACACAGGGAATAAAAGGAGAGAAACTCAGTCCTATTACAATTGTTATTATCTTATTTTTGTCAATGAAATATGACATTAAAGCAATGCAGAATGGGAGGGAGCCACACTTCACTCACCTGCTTCTCTGTGAGAATGACCCTCCCCAGTAACTGATCTTCTAGACCTTTCATGGTGACAGTGAAGTCAATGATGGAGGTACGGGCACTTATCTCAGGGGTGTAGGCTGGGTTAGGCAGTTTGGTGGTAATGTAGAGTCTAAAGCCATCCAACACATCTACTTCCTTGTCACCAACTTTCACCTTTTTTATAAAAAGAAATTTAAAAGTAATAAAAGAGATATTTCTTACTGTGTCTTTTTTTGTATCAGATCAAGTATTATTTTAAATAATTACATAATTGGAGATCATTTGTATACTAAAAAAGAAATGGTCATGAGGCATCTGCACAGCTTCAGACAACTAGGATGAAAGAAAGGAAGCAAAGAAGGATGGGAGGAAGAAACACATATATATACACACATACATATAATGGACTGAATATAGAATTTAACACTAAAATTGTTGAGATCACATTGCAGGAGTGAGATGGATCCCTTACCCAAAATTCAGTTCAGAGGTTGAGACTGATGATGCCACACATGCACCGAAAGAGTATAAAAAGGTTTATTACTCACATGATGAGATTTTGGGAGAGATCAGAGCAGGTTCCCAAACAGGTCCCAAAAACTGCCTTGAGAGAGCAGGGAGGGGCAGCTGCTCTAGGGCTTTATGGTGTTTAGTGGGTAGAGCTGGGGTGAGGGTTCCCAAACATAGGTGTGGACAGGGGATTGCATGGTTTGAATTTTCAACCTGTGCCAAAGCAGGAGGCACCCAAGTTTTATCAACTTGCCCAGATGTGGGTGGAGCAGAAGGGGAGAGGGGCATGGAGAGGCTTCAAAGCTGTCAGCATCAAATGCAGTCAGACCCTTTTCACATTACAAAAGTGAAGTCAATATTCCTAAAAGGCTTGATCTTGGATATTTTAATCCAAAGTCAAGAAGTGTAGGAGAGAAAAACAAACCTTTCCCATGGACTCAGATTTAAGTTGTTGCCTATTGAGAGAATTCTATCTGTGTCACATTGACCTGGCCTCATGGTAATTGTCCTGCACATTGTCATCCATAGGTTTAACCTACCTTAAAGATAGACCCAGTTTTAATGAAGTTTCTTTCCAAAATATTATCTAGTGCTGGATCTAGTTCCTCTCCAACATCTTCAATAAGCAAAGGCCTTCCAAGAGAAAGGCTGTCTTCCAGGTGGTTTCTGAAGTACTTGTGATTTAAAGACGTGATCTAGGAACAGGATCACAAGGTTGCTATTGACAGACATTACCATGAAGCAATGCACAGGGATAATTGTTTTCAAATGAAGCCTAAAGCATTCTACTGCAAGAGGCAAATACAAATTGAGCATCCAAAATGTTCCAAAATACAAAACTTGTTGAGAGCCCACGTGATGCCACAGTGGAAAATTCCACACCTGACCCCTATGCTTTCTGATGATTGAATGTACACAAACTTTGTTTCATGCATAAAATTGTTTAAAATATTGTATAAAATTACCTTCAAGTATATGAATAAGGTGTATATGAAACATAAATGAATTCTGCGTTCTGACTTGGGTCCCATCCTCAAGTTATCTCATTACGTACATGCAAATATTCCAAAATCTAAAATCTGAAACACTTCGGATCCCAAGTATTTAGGATAAGGGGCATTCAACTTTTATAGAGATTTTTAGAGATTCTTGGCTTTGAAACCTACACTTGGTGAAATTGTAAAGAAGTTTAGCTGTTTCCATTGTTGTTTAGCAAACCATCATTCTGTTTTATTGGGAAGCATGTAAAGGCTCTGTGTGGGAACAATGTTTTTTCTTCACCACTACCACTTTTGTGACAAATAATAATGTAATAATTAGGAAGCATTCATGCAAAGTGCTGCACACTTTGCGTGATACAGCTCTGCCATTCTCTACTTATCAAAGAGAGCCCTGGACCCTGACAGAATAGTCTGAAACCATTGAAAGACGGCATTGGTAGAGATCAACACAAATGCAAATAATGAAAGTTTTAGAAAATATTTTTATATTAGATTTAAGCTTGCATCTGCTACTGCTCTACCTAGGATTACAAAAACATCTCTAGTGTTTTCAAACATTTCTTTACTCTTGGATTTTTGTTTATCTGAGGCAATAAAACTTAACCAGTAACATAAACATACTAAAACACAAATTACCTGGAGTTCATTTCGGCTTTCTTTATTTTTAATCCAGATCTTGCCTTGAGTCTGTGGATCAATTAACAAAGGGTAACGAGATGCCTTCGTGACAATAATTCCATTTTGAATGGACAGGTCATCATTTGGCAGACCTTGGAGGTTCCATTCACTAATAGTAGGAGCATCAATCAACATCTCACTGAGATTTAGGTTCTTTCCAAATGGAATTTTCCGGGCTTTCATTTCCTTCTGCCAGTCATTTAACAGAAGATCGCGAAACTCTTGGTTAAATGGACCAGAATAAGACAGAAAAGCTGTAGCCAACAGTACATCCCCTAAAATAGAAAACAAACACCATCGAAATACTTTAGGTTCATCCTTGTAATTGTACAGCATATTGAAAATGAAAAAAAATTAAAAAGACAATAGTTCTTTTAAACTAAATTCCACAAATCAAACTGGAAGCACAAGTGGCTGTGCTGGTGAATAAGCAGTAGTCTGGTTTATTAGTCAATAAGGTCCAAGTGTCCTACCAAGTGATACCTACTAGCAGTCAAGCACTGGGTTATTTTTGAGTGAAAAGATGACCTCTAAGTTTAAGACAATCAAACCTCATAAGACAGAGCCTTCATTAAATGTGACCTTGATCAATATACCCATGCACTCACAGAATTCTAAAGTGACCTGATAATAAAAGGCATAAAGGTAGTTAACACATCTAATAAGGACAGCATAGATGCCAGAGCAATGTCTCTTTCTCCGAAATGGCTGGAGACACACACACACACACACACACACACACACACACACACACACAGGAACTTGATTAAAGTATAAGCTTTCGAATTCCCTATCACAGTCAACACACAATCTCATTAATAAAGAAATTTACATACCTACAAGTCTTTTAGTTTGTGCAGCAAACTCTTGGCTTTGCTCTGTCCATCTTTCTTTTTCACCTGCCAAGCCACTGATGAGCGTGGAAGCTGTCTGCATCTTGTGTCTGCATCGCTCTGCGTCTTCAAGCAAGGTCTAACAAAGGTCATAATCACAAGAAAACTTTTACTGAAACAAATATAGCCTCTGGCTCAAAAATATAATTGTAGAACACGCCATATTATCTGCCTTCCTGAGACACGTGAGCCATTACTTCACAAGAAGCATGAGATTCTATTTCCATGTGTCCGTCGGCCCAGTCCTCTCTCCTTTGCCCTGTCCTCTCTCTTATTCCCTGCCCATGGAACTTGGCTGGATAGAGTTTCACTCTTGTTACCCAGGCTGCAGTGCAATGGCACGACCTCAGCTCACTGTAACCTCTGCCTCCCGGGTTCAAGTGATTCTCCTGCCTCAGCCTCCCAAGTAGCTGGGATTACAGGCATACGCCACCACACCCCGCTAATTTTGTTATTTTTAGTAGAGATGGGGTTTCTCCTTGTTGGTCAGGCTGGTCTCAAGCTCTCCCAACCTCAGGTGATCCGCCCACCTCAGCCTCCCAAAGTGCTGGGATTACAGGCATGAGCCACTGCACCTGACCAGTGCTTAGTTCTTAAAAACGAATGGCTCCGGTGGCTCATGCCTGTAATCTCAGCACTTTAGGAGGCTGCAAGGTGGGCGGATCACTTGATGTCAGGAGTTCAAGACCAGCCTGACTAACATGGTGAAACCCCATCTCTACTAAAAATACAAAAATTATCTGGGCGTGATGGCAGGTGCCTGTAATCCCAGCTACTTCGGAGGCTAAGGCAGGAGAATCACTTGAATCCAGAAGGTGGAGATTGCAGTGAGCCAAGATCGTGCCACTCAAATCTGCTCAAAAAAACACAAAAAGCAAAAAACAAATGGCTCTATTTCTTAGTGTTTAAGCAACAATTGCTTATTCTACTTGTAAAAATCTAAACTTATGAAATAAAATGGGTATGGACAAAGGTTTAGCTACATGACAAGTCACTGGGTGTTCAAATGTATATACACATGCTAAATGTCTAACAATAGAGGATTATTTAAATAAATTATAGTGTATCCATGAATAAGAATACTCGGAAGCCATAAAAAAATCCTATAAAAATTTTTATGACCAAGAAAGACCACAATATATTGTTAAGAAATCAATTTATAAAATGGCATTCCTAAATTATCAATTATGTTGAGTTTAAAATGCATGTGAAAGGCATATATTATGATATGAATAATAACAATATGATTAATGTTCATCTCCAGGGTTACCTGTATTTTCTATAGAGACATGAATTGCTTTTTTTGTAATAACATATTACAGTGCTTTTCAAAAGCAAGATATTTATTCCACTTTGTCCTAATCTATTTTCTTCCTCTAGAGTTAAGGCAAAAAAACTAACAGTCCATCGGAGAGGCACATCCCCTAACTACGGCCACTCACATCTATTTGTTTCCCTCAAGAGGGAAGGTGCCAGCTGGGAAAGACGATCCCACATTGTTTATCAGAAAAAAAAATCTTTTTATTTGTAAGATACTTTTAATATTGATTTGCTTTCCCTAAATTCTGCAATCCCAATTCCATCAGTCAAATCAGAAAATGACCAGTCCTCTCCCTTTCTGGCTTTTGTTTTCTAGAAGCCCAGGCTTCTTTGGGGGGTTACAATTTGGGAGAAGAAAAAGGAGTAAATGTTGAGAATGCAAGAGAAAGAAAGCTGTAAGTTCCGTGTGTTACCCCCAGCCTGTTGAGGGGAGCACACGGGACTTACTGGGTTCCCCGAGTAGTACTCCCATCCTCGGGCCCACTCTCTGATAGGTCCCAGAGAGGTGACTAGCTCTCCAGCAGGCCTAGGCAAGCTGAACCCTAGGCAAAGGCACTGGATTCTGCATGGGGTGTGGCCAGGACACACTCTCCTTCAATGGGCCATGCAGGCCTGGGCCATGGTGAACTGCAGATTGGAACCCTTCTCCTGCCTTCTGGGAGGCCCACAACCCCCCGGACTTTCATGGAGTCCTATGGAGGGAGAAGAGCAACAGAAATGACTGAAGATCAAGTTCAGAAGTTGGTTCTAGGCATGCCCAGATTTTTTTTTTTAATAAGGAATTTGACATTTGTTGAAATTCAAGTTTTAGAGTTAGAGCCATAATGTTACAGTCCTTCTGTGGTCCCATGATTATTTATCTAACAAATAGCAGATACTCAAAAACAATAACGCTTGCTGAATGAATTAAGGTAAAAATGTTAAAATGTACACATAATAAAATGAGAAGGTAAAGTATTTTCACTGTGTTCAGTAGAGCTTCCTGATAAAAATGAGCATCCAAAATGGTAGAAATTAACACTCCTTCCAAAGTAGATTCTTTCAAACTGCCATAATGTTTTCCATACATAAGTGAATTTTATGAGACATAAGTATATAAACCCACATAAGTGCTACTTCTTTTTTATAATTTCATTTTCATTTTAAGTTCATGGGTACATGTACAGGTTGTTACATAAGTAAACTTGTGTCATGGGGGTTTGTTGTGCAGAGTTTTTCATCACCCAGGTATTAAGCCTAGTACTTGTTAGTTATTTTTCCTGATCCTCCCCCTCCTCCCACCCTCCACCCTCCAATAGGCCCCAGTGTGTGCTGTTCCTGTCTATGTGTCCATGTGTTCTCATCATTTAGCTCCCACTTATAAGTGAAAACATGTGGTATTTGGTTTTTCAGTTCCTGTGTTAGTTTGCTAAGGATAATGGCCTCCAGTTCCATCTAGGTTCCTGAAAGGACACAATCTCACTCTTTTTTATAGCTGCGTAGTATTCCATGGTGTACATGTACCACATTTTCTTTATCCAGTCTACCACTGTTGAACATTTAAGTTGATTCCATGTCTTTGCTATTGTGAACAGGGCAGCAATGAACATATTCACACATGTGGCTTTATAACAGAACGATTTATATTCCTTTGGGTATATATTGAGTAATGGGATTGCTGGGTCAATGGTATTTCTGTTTTTACATCTTTGAGGAATTGCCACACTATCTACCACAATGGTTGAACTAACTTGCACTCTGACCAACAGTGTATAAGCATTCTTTTTCTCCGCAATCTCAACAGCATCTGTTGTTTTTTGACTTTTTAATAATAGCCATTCTGACTGGTGTGAGATGGTAACTGACTGTGGTTTTGATGTGCATTTCTCTAGTGATCAGTGATACTGAGCTTTTTTTCATATGATTGTTGGCCGCATATACGTCTTTTTTTGAAAAGTGTCTGTTGCAAAGAAAGCAAAAACTGACAAATGGGATCTAATTAAAATAAAGAGCTTCTGCACAGCAAAAGAAACTATCAACAGAGTGAAGAGACAACCTATAGAATGGGAGAAAATTATTGCAAAATACGCATCTGAAAAAAATCTTAATGTCCAGGATCTATAAGGAACTTAAAGAAATTCACAATTTAAAAAAACAATTTCATGGACATGAACAGACATTTTTCAAAAGTGCTACTTCTTTAAAGCTTCTAAGAGCTTTTACTTTGCTTGCAGAAGACTTATCTTTAAGAGAATATATCATACATTCTGCAGATAGTGAAACTGAAATGTTTATCTAAACTCTTTTATTGGGACCCCTATAAAACTAACAAGGCAGGAATTTCAATTCGCCCAAGTAAAGTAAAAGACTTTACTCAGTCAAGTAAAGGCTGAGAAGGGGTAGGCGTGAATTTCATAAAAATTATCAAGGTAAAACAGAGTGAATCTAGCTATTATTTACCAAATATTGGATTTATCAGAGGCAGATACAGATTTTTTAAGCCAAAAGCTTATATACTCTAGGGAGCTGTTATTAGGTATCTTTTGTCTGTGACCTCTTTTTTTTTTTTTTTTTTTGAGAATTCTTTTACCACCCAGGTGGTGGGGATCCTCCCGGATTCACGCCATTCTCCTGCTTCAGCCTCTCCGAGTAGCTGGGACTACAGGCGCCCGCCACCACGCCCGGCTAATTTTTTGTATTTTTTAGTAGAGACGGGGTTTCACTGTGGTCTCAATCTCCTGACCTCGTGATCCGCCCGCTTGACCTCCCAAAGTGCTGGGATTACAAGCGTGAGCCACCGCGCCCGGCCTCGTCTGTGATCTCTTTAGGCATTTGACTTGAATGCTCTAAAATGAGAACAAAGATAGGTAAGGCACTACGGTGCCCTGGCTCATGCCGGTAATCCCAACCTTTGGGAGGCCGAGGCAGGTGTATCGCTTGAGCTCAGGAGTTTGAGACCAGCCTGGGCAATAAGGTGAAAACTTGTCTCTACAAAAAATTAGCCAGGCATGGTGGTGCATGTCTGTAGTCCCAGCTACTTCGAGGCTGAGGTAGAATGATCACTTAACCCCAGGAATTCAAGGCTGCAGTGAGCCGTGATCATGCCACTGCATTCCAGCTTGGACGACAGAGCAAGACATTGTCTAAATAAATAAATAAATAAATAAATCCATCCTGCCTACCTTGCAAGTTATTTCAAAGATTAAATGAGATAAAAATGGGAGGACGTGATTCGAAAAACATAACAAAAATGCTGCTACACAAGATGCTGTCATCATTACCATCACCACTAATAAACTCAGAATGGCTATGTTCCAGCACTGACTGCCATCTTGACTGACCATCCTGTCATCTCACCAAAGACCCTTGGTGTCCATTATGTGCTATGTATGTATTATGTTTAATTCAGTGAAACCCCACAAGAACCCAAACTCTTGGAGAGAGAAGCCGTGTAGATGTGTGACAGTCCCTGCCATGACAAAGGGCAGTTACCTGCTTTTCAGTCATGGCCTGTTCATACTCAGCCTGCACCACGTCAAGTTCTGCCTGCTTGTCATCCAACTTGTCCTGGGCTTTCTGCAGATCCTGCATGGCCAGAAGATGGCGATTCTCTTGCACCACCAAGTTGGCCTGCACAGGACACACACAGAGTGAAGAGATGGGCAGCCAACCTCAAAACATCCCGCATTTCAGGGTCTGAGAACTCAGCTACACCACGTGTTTATACCTTTGCTTTGTTCTCGCTCCAGAATCCTTTCAAATCACATTAAGTCCTGAACAAATCTTAATGTGAAATTGACATAAATGTGTATAAGCAGAAAGTTACAGTTCATTAGAAGGGAGGTGAGCAAATATTTTCCTTAAAGTGCCAGATAGTAAATATTTTGGGCCAAGAGGCAAAATCAAAACTATTGTTCATGTACTTATTTTAAAACTATTTAAATATGTAAAAACTACTCTTATTTCACAAGCCATCCAAATATAGGTAGTGGGCTAGATATGGTCCATGGGCCACAGTCTGCCTAGATCAGAATGCTGTAATATTAAATGTATATAGGTAAATTATAAAACATGCTAATATTAAGAGTTGTAGAAAAAAACAACATTTAGAACTATCTGCCTAGCAGGACTCATCACTGTTGAGGAGTAATAAAGGGTGGAAAATGATTATTTACTGAATATAAATATCTAGGTTTTGTGTATCATGGTGGTCTTGACATTGTTCCTGTCACTTTCGTAAATTTCTTGCCTTCTGGAAAGCACATTTGATACCTTGAGCTGTGACTAATTAAAAGCATTTGTTTTAAAGAAGCTATTAAGATAGAATCAAAAGACTTAACCAAAAGCAATATTAGCAAAAGACGAGACGTAAAAAAGTAGTTCATGCCTAAGAAATTTAGATCCTTTAAAATCATTTTTTGAAACCAAATTTTTCCCTTTTAAATTTACAAAATGTTAATACTGACTTTCATGGAATGACTAGAAGGCATATTCTTTCTGAAGCATTTGAGAAAAGATTATTTTTAATACACTTTTGAAATAAATTATTTTCCTATCTCAAAACTTCAGGCTTCCAAATTTTGGCAGAATCAATCTTTAAGGAAAAACTCAAGAGTTCCATAATTGACTAGATCCAGTGACGGGCAAAAGCATCGCTTGGAAGTTACAATTTAAAAAGAACCTGACTGGTGGAACACTTTTTCCTCAGCTCTGCTGTAAGCTGCAACTGTTCCCATGGCTCAAAACATGGAAGGAAAAAGCAAGGTCACCGTGTCAAGCAACTTACAACTTAAAGTCACCTACTAATGACAAACTTTGCAAACCCAAAGATTTTGAACATTTTCTAGTACTTTACTCAATAATAAATAAATAAATAAAATTTATATTAAATGAAGTTGTCAACAATTGCCAATCAAAATCCTTCAAACCCAATTAATTGCTCAACTTAGGAGTTGTAGAACTCTGTGCAGGCTGCTTAAACCCTGTGAGCTTCAGTTTCTTCATTAAAATATTGAAAAACTAACTCCTAGGACTTTTTGTGAGGATTAAATAGGATAACATATGTAAAATCCCATGTGTCAGACAGCATGACATCAATTATTTGCTCTGAAATTCTTGGACTCAAATGACTCTTTGTCCCTTTAGGTTGTCCTGGGACCTCAAGAGCCTCAATTGCTGAATAAATGGTCCTGGTATCACAACAAGTAGAAACAAAATAGAACTTGCAACTCTATGCCTATCTTCCTGATACTCTTGATTACTTGCATGATAATTGTTAAGTTTCTTGGGTAGTTAACAAGTGCAAGTAGAATGTAGTTGATGATTAAGAGAGATGAGACTCATACAAAAGCAAAATAATCAACCAAGCCATGAGATATGATTTTGAGACATCAGCATTTCATTTTCAAAAAAACACACTCTCCATTGCGTCTCCATTTACTGAAGACTGACGTTTTAATGGTAGAGGAATATGCAAAAATGAAGCTTAAGGATTCAATTACACCAAGGAAACATAAAGCATGTCTAAAAAGTCACATTAAATAACAAATATTCAGATATTCAGTTTCTTTCCTGAGAGACAAAACAAAAATGGAAAAGGGAGGAATATATCATGTCTTAAGCCAAGCTAAGACCAGCTTTCAGCATGTTCTGTCTTGACCCTACCTCACTCATAGGATTCTCTGGATAAAGATCTTAAATATCAGCAGAGGATTCTATGCTATAGTTTGCGGCGTTGTTTGTTTTTGTTTTTTTCAAGTTTACATTGTAGAGAAAAAACATCAAGCAGCCCACAGTGGACCTGTAGGGAGCATCCTTGAAGAGAGTCCGTCCCTGCTTAGAGGCTCATACGGTTCTGATTACAGCAGGATTACAAAGAAGAAAGAAACATCCCGTGCTTGGCCTTTCTAATGCTCATTCTCCCCATGGACCTGAGTATCCTAACACCAGAAGCCACAGGCACACGTGCTCCTGTAAAGATAAGACCGGTTGACCTGGAGACTCCGCCCAGCCACCTTCACCCAGGTCTGCCTAGGAGGCTTACCTTCAGAGGCAGCACCTCTTTGTTTATAGAAAAGAAGGAAGCCATAGCTCTCGTCCAGGAACAAAGACCAGCTACATTTCCACATACGCGTTTAGCAGTTTCGATGTTATAGTCAGGCATTTCAAAGTAAGGACTCAAAAACTCTATCACCTCTTCATTAATTGTGTCTTTTGGGAATTGCTATGGAAGAAAAGAGTAAAATAAAGTCAAAATACTTCTTTCCATAAAGTCATATTTGCGTCATGCTCTCAATGCCACTGAAACTACTGAACGACCACAAATGAATGAAGGGCATTATATTTTGTCACTATTTTAAGATATTAGGCAAAAGTCCTAAAGGTAAAAGCACAGTAAGAAATGATAGCAGAGAAGTCTGTTAGAGTACAATTTGTCTTCTGTAGAAAAGATACCAACCTTAAATAAATATAATGAGATCCAGGGAAAGAGTAAATTATTTAGGTGATGAACACTAATATGGTTATTAGAATTTCCAAAGCAATAAGGATTTTTTGTGATTAATCCTAAATGGATGAATTACAAACCCATAAAATCCACAATGAAAAACAAACACACACAGGTGTATTCAGTCTGAGGACATACATATTTAGCATTTATCAGCAACTAAATGCTTAATACATTCAGACAGAGGTTTTATTAAACTCACCTAAAATGTGAAGATAATAACTTGGACATTAGGCTTTGAGGGTGATGAATTAATTTTTAATCACAGAACTATCAAGAATATGAGAGAGTTATTATCTTCTGGTGGGATAAAATTTTAAAATAGTAGCAGAAATGAATTAAGAATGCCTTTCTGCATCACAAAAAGAAGACTGACCAAACAATGAAATTGGATCTTTTAAAAGTGGTGTTTGATCATTTAAAAGAGGATGATTAAATGTTTTCCAAGTAGAAGGAAATTTAGCACCTAAATAATTTAGTGACACAAACCTTCACAGAACACATAATGTATAGTAGAACACACTCTCATTCAGATCTCATTTAATGTAACTCGTTTTTATGAGACTTGAAAAATTGTAACCAAAAAAAAAAGCCAGATGAATGTCTGAAAGCAATGGAAGGTTGGTGATGACAATGACAAATAGCAAGGGAGAGTCCAAGAGTGGGGCTTTGCCACCAGGTAAATGTCAGGAACCTGGAATCACTTGTTATGATTCCATCCAAAGTCCAAGTCCATTGGCAGAGTCTCATATTATAATTATCTGAGACAAGTCTGTTTGGTCCACTAGTTTCATAAGCTACTTATCGTTATAGCTGCTGTGTGCACCTCACCACAGGCTCCAGACATAGCAGTCACTTGAGCAATGCTGAATTGAAAACTGAAAGAAAGATGGTGCTGAATTCACAACTTGGGAAATAGAGGTGGACTGGGTATTCTCAATTAGTTGTTTTGAGATTTGAACATGAAAGAAAAGACAATACAGCTTCCAGAAGAAAACTAGGAATCTGCCTTGGACGTGGGCAAAGATCTCCTAAACAGAACATAGAAAGCACTATTAGGGAAAATATTAATAAATTGGACTACATTAAACCTAAGAATTTCTGTTTATCAAAAGACACCATTAATCGAGGGAACAACTAATGCCAGAAAGCAGCAGAAGATATTTGCAAACATATAAATGACAAATTAGTCATATTTTATATATAAGGAAATTCTACAAAGTAATAAAAAAAATTAACTGGACAAGCAACTCCAACAGGCACTTAACAAAAGAATTCCCCAGAGGCTCATAAGCCTATGAAAAGGCTGGGAAATACAAATTAAAACAACAATAATAAGACACCATTACAAACTCATCAGAGTAGCTAAAAGTAGAAAATGGTGAAGATGTTGAGCAACTTACACACTGTGGTAGGTATATATATATAGATACATCCGTTTTGAAAACTCTTCAGCACTACCTACCAAAGCTGATTAAATGTGTCTAACCGAAGTCCCAGAAATTCCACTCCTGAGTATGAAACCAACAGGAATGTACACCTAGAGCTACCAAATGACCAATATTCACAGCGGCTTGATGTATAATAGCCATAAATTAATACTAAGCCCAAAATTCATCAACAGTACAAGGGACAAACAAAATGAGGCATATTATAGTGTTTCACACTGGTGCCGGTTCAAACAGGCTTGTAAGAAATGATTGCTAAATTTCCAAGAATTCTGCAAACTTGTTAGACTCAGCCATTATTAAAAATTAAAATATATAAGCTTACAATTAAATAAATGATATCTCAAACAAAGATTATAGTCAAAGCTCATAACTTGCTAATTCTTAGACTAAATTTTACTATCATCTGTGTTTTGAGGTCATTTACAACTATTGTATCTATATGGTGGAAACACTACACAATGGCGTGCTACCATGCACCTCTTCTCAACTCTAGATTCAGCAACAGCATTCTCGTAGCTTAAAACAGCCATCATGGGAGTGCTTGCACCATGGCAAGACTTCAAATCAGAGCTTTTTTTTTTTCTTTTTTTCCCTTTTTTTCCTTTCTCCCTTAAGAATCAATTGTTAAACATTTCTCACACTACAGCAGATTTATATACTGGCAAACTATATAACAATGAAAAAAGAAAGACTGTCATTTGCAACAATAAGAATGAATTTCACAGACATGTTGAATGAAAGAGGTCAAAACAAGAGAGTTCATACAACATTATTTCATATGTGCAAATTTCAAAACAGGCAAAGCTAATTATCTGGATAAAGGTAAGGATATAATTATCTTAAGGAAAGTTATCGACTTGGTTGGGGCACAAAAGAGATTTCTGAGGTCTGAAAATATATATTTTTCTTCCAGTGTTCACAAATAGGTATATACATATGTAAATATTCATCAAGTTATACATTTAAAATTTGTGCATTTATTCATGTTAAGTTCTAGCTCATAAAATTTAAAAAGCTGTAAATTAATACTAAAAAATTACTACTGAGAAATGCAAAATACAAATATTTGTATTCATGTGAATATAATATAAATACATACTGTCTTCTTAAAATGATTTTTTTAACTTTTACTGAAGTACACGTAACACTGATGATGCTTTAATACAACTAAAATCTGTCAGGAAAAACTCTAATGCTTATAATGTTTTATAGTTGAGACAAAGTTTTACTCTGAAAAAAGCATGTATGTAGAGGGAGTTCTTTTTTTAGAAACTTATTCTACCAAAAGGACTCATACACCAGTGAAGAATGAGTTCCCTCTTAGCCCATCACCACTGAACTACCAACCTGTAAGTTCTGTAAAAAGTTCCCTGCAGTCATCAGTTTTAAGGATTCCTGCCAGGAGGGCACGGTACAGCTTTTTTCCAGGTCAATTTTCACAGCATTGACTTTCCTTTGAAACAGCAGCAGTACGCAATCCATGATCCGCATGATGAGGTGAGGGGGGCGGCCCAACGTGCGGACAGTGGCGATGTCCGAAGGCCTGATGGTCTGAGGGATGAAAGGAAGGATCACCCAGCCTCAGATAGGAAGGCACAGACAAGCAAACCTTGCATGTCCAAATGCTGCTATTTCAACAGACGACAGAAAACTGTTTAAAGTTAGATGCAGAGCCACGGGGTCTAGATGCATATTTAATCCCAAAGAAACACCATGGCCCAAAAAGTTCACATTTCTACTATTCCAACTAGCAGTGAGAGGAAAGAAATGTTGGCGAGCAGATAAGGAGCTGTGACTTCTCTGAAAGTGCACAGATGGCTTTGTGCCAGAAAAAAGAAAGGCATAATCTGAAAGAAAAAGAATGGTCAACACATAAGTAGATTTCGAGGTTCAAAACCAGGAAAATTACAGTATTTGCAGTGCTTTTTTACTCATTAGCTATGTAGGTCAAGAATCTGCCTCTCTCTCTTAAACAATTCAGGCTCGTCACTGTGGACTGACACCAGAGGGTAGCCGCAGGGCTGACAGATTGAATAATTAGAGGTTTCTTAGCTGGGAACTGACCTTTAAATGACAGGACTTGAACAATATGAATTTTACTAAGCGCTCTCTTAGAAAAATTCCATTCCATTTCTAGTACATATACACTTATAGAGTAAATGATTTAATAGTCACATATACCTGTTTTGGTTGATAATAACTGCTCAATCACCTAAAACTCACTATGGAATAAGTATTGAAAAAATATTAAATGTAAGAATTGGAAACAATCCTATCTCTAAGACAAATAGTATATATTCCTTCCTTCCAGATCTTCAAAACATCCAGCTGGTTTGTATTCGCATCCTTTCTATCAAAAGACAGTAACCAATGACCTTCTCGTAAAAGTGAATGATTTTTTCTCCAAGGACTGAGGACAAAGAAAAAAACACTAAACTTGGTAAATTAGGAATGTAACTACATACCTTGAAAAGGTTTGTATATAGATAGTTTTGCTTTTGTTTTTTATTTTGAGACCTGAGTCTCGCTCTGTCACCCAGGCTGGAGTGCAGTGGCATAATCTCAGCTCACTGCAACCTCCCCCTCCCAGGTTCAAGTGATTCTCGTGCCTCAGCCTCCTGAATAGCTGGGACTACAGGCACACGCCACCATGCCCAGCTAACTTTTCTATTTTTTTTTTTTTTTAAGTAGAGACAGGGTTTCACCATGTTGGCCAGGCTGGTGTCAAACTCCTGACATCAGGTGATCTGCCCACCTCGGCCTCCCAAAGTACTGGGATTACAGGCGTGAGTCACCATGACCAGCCTGTTTTAATATATTAATACTAGCATTTATGAAAGCCAGACAGCTGGAAGTTAGAGTGAATGTGTAGTAGAGAACTGAAAATGGCAAACAGACATTTGAGGTGCGCAGTTATAAAAGAAAAGAGAAAAATAGGACAGCAGCCAGTGAGGAAAGTAGGGTAGCGTCAAATTAAAGTTATATAAAATGTAAGGGCTAGGCATGCTTATTTTACTTTAGCTTTAAAAATAATTTTCAAACAGCATGGTGCTCAGCTGTGTTAGATGCCCAGGTAAAAGAAGTAGGAAAGGGGAACAAAAACTCAACCTGTTTCACCTAAGCATTAAAGTCCTCTCTTTTCTGCAGGCCAAGAAATATGACTGTTATATAATCTCCTATATGCTGTGGCAATAAAACAGTTATCTAACATCTGGAGGTATTTTTCATTTTTGCTCTGAGCTGGTTAAAGTCAGATTAATATCAAGATAGGAAGAGACATATTCTTTGCACAAGATTTGTTATCTTATTTGTTGTATAGATTTATGTAACCTGATGTCAAAATGTTAGAGTTTGTACATACCTGGAACTTTCTTAGTAAAAATGAGTCTTCAAAACTGGACCAGCCTTTAAGGTGTGGCCTAGTTCACTAAACTCATTTCATTTTCTCAAAATCCAACCGCCTTTGTAATTTTGCCATTGGTTTATTGCCACACAATTTGATATGGTTTAGCTCTTTGTCCCCACCCAAATCTCATCTCAAACTGTAATCTCCACACGTCAAGGGAGGGACGTGGTGGGAGGTGATTGGATCATGGGGACAGTTTCCCCCATGCTGTTCTCATGATAGTGAGTGAGTTCTCAGGAGATCTGATGGTTTCAAAGTGGCAGTTTCCCCTGCTCTCTCCCCTGCCACCTTGTGAAGAAGGTGTCTGCTTCCGTTCACCTTCTGCCATGATCGTAAGTTTCCTGAGGCCTCCCCAGCCATGCGGAACTGTGAGTCAATTAAACGTCTTTTGTTTATAAATTACCCAGTCTCAGGTAACATCTTTATACAGTGTGAACACAGACTAATACACAATTGTACTGTTTAAATGCATTGGAAGCCTGCTCAAACTCTCTCATTAATGAGCTACATCAGATCAGTAGTTCTTTATTTGGGTGATTCATAGACAGAAAACGTTGTATCTTACAGATCACCTACTCTATTGGCCTCAATGAATGAGTGAGGGAATGTTGCCTTAGAAAGTTGATGTGACTTTTCCAACATTACATAGCTTATTGACGACAGAGTTGAAATGAAGACCCAGGACTCTTGGCCACCAGTATATGGCATTGCCCAACATTAATGAGTGAAGAGAGTGAGATGTTAAGTAGAATATGCAAAACCTATAAAGAGCTAATAAAGTAAATCTCGAGCAGAAAATATTACTTGAAATCACTCAAGTGGATAGAGCTTTCATCTGAACCAGTAGAGCATTTCCTTGCTGTTATTAATCTTTTTTAGCCTTAGTCTGCCTCTTAAGCCCTAAAGTTGACATCTGTTATATCACATAGATGCACCTGCAATGCAGCTTCTGCCTCTTCTAAAGCTGGTTTTGCTGCTTCCAGTTTTTCTTCAGCAATGGCTTTGTCTTTAGAGATGCTGTCCACAATGGCCTGGGCCCTGTCCTTCACCTTCTGTACCTCAGCCTTGACCTTTTCAGCAGCCTGTGCTTTCATTGTCACTTCTTTTAAGACCTAATTCAATATAAAGCAAACAATACTTCGTCAAAAAGTATTAAACATCCAGCTGAAAATGCACATTTTTGCCTTGATTTGTTGATTTTGTTCACTTAGCCAGTTTTTTATACATAAAATTAAGAGTATTTTATTCCAATGGAAATTAATGTATACTTCAATAGTTATAGCCAGTGAATATGCATAGATCATTAACACTTGTGAACTGAGAATTCAAAAGGAATGTGGCACATGTGTAAATGCCCACCCACCATGTCGGCTTTATTGTTGGCCACTTGTAGCTCCTTTTCTTTCACTTCCAGTTCTTTACTCAAGGCTGCAACAGACTCTGAAGCTTCTTTGAGCTTTTCCAATCCAGTATTCATTCTGGGATTGAAAATCCAAGCAAGCAATGTTAAAATGTGTAGGACTTGGATGCAATTTTCAAGGACCGGTCCAATAATGAGCGGTAATGGTTTTATCTGAAGATTGCATATATGCAAGTAGCAAACCCAAGAAGGCTTAGCAAAAAGGATACAGGTCCAGTCTTGACTCTAGACTGATAACATGTATGTTCTTCACAGACCACGTGCAAGAACAGTGAACCTGCTAGAACACGCGTGATGAAATTAGGAACAACAGTAAGGCTAGAATCTGTGTCACGCAGGAAACATACTTAATGACATTAGGCTAAATGACAACAGACTTCAATTGCTTGAAGCTCAGTCATGGAGGAAGGAAAATAACGCCTGTTTTTCAAAAGAGATCAATGAAGTTAAAAGAAGAATGATGTGGGCTTTAGAAACGAATTTAAAGCCATCAGAACAGCTGTAGGAAGGAAGTAGCTGCCCGCCTGAACCTGAAATAACGTGACCATAAAGATGGGAACCCTCAGAGTCATTTCGTATAATTGCCCACCCAGGGATTCCTTACCCTGGCTGATTCTAGCCATGCTCAGTAAGATGATCTGATTGTTCAGAAAAGCACAGGGCAGAGTAGTGACATTTGGAAGAAACGTCAGGGAAGCAGGGATACTCCTTAGGCAGTGAACATACGCATCCACCTGGCTTTTCCCTCTCAGTCACTCAGAAGGGATGGAAAGAGAAGGGCAAGAAGAGGGAAGAGTGGATGTCTGCATTCGCAACTCCCTTCCAGGTCTATTATTTCTATCCTGATGTCACTCAATATTATAGAAAGCAGTAGGCCACATAAAAACCTGGCAATAGTTTATCCTACTGGGCAAGGAATAGTCAATAGGCTCTAGAGGAGGGTTTCCCAACCTCAGCACCACGGACATTTGGGGCTGGATAATTCTTTGTTGTGGAGGAAAAGAACTGCAGGAAGTTTAGCAGCATCCCTAAGCCTCTACCCACTACATGCCAGCAGTACCCCTTCCCTGCCCTGCCGCCACAGTTACGATACACAAAAATGTTTCTGGTCATTGCAAAATACCCACCAGGGCAAATCTGCCCCTGGTTGAGAGCCACAGCTTTAATATAGCTTTGTATGAGAACATCACACTTACCTGTTGGCCAGGGTCCGCACCTCCACATGCTTTTCTCCATATATGAACTTATAGCCCTGAATAAAGGAGAGGTATGATTTGGGCGTCACATGGGTAGAACGTCGGAATCTCTGGAAATAATCAACACACTTCTCGGCCACCCCATCCTGAAAGGAACCCATGCATTGGACCACCTCCTTCTTGATTTCCAAACTGCAGTCAATATCATAGGAAGCGAGGAAGTGTTCAGACACTAGAGAGAATAAAGATGACAGTGGGTGAAACATGTATGTAAATTACCCTTTTAAAAGTTAACTGTTTATTTCTAAAGCTTAGACATTTCTTAGGAATGCAAACCATTTTTGTAGCCCCAGCTAGGTAGATCTGTGTCAGCATTTTTGGCCCCAGGCCTATAACATCAACAATTTTATTTTCTGTTTTATATATAAAACCATAAAAAAACTTTAAGCCTATCATCACTCTATGTTGCCTGGTGCTTGTGCAGAGACATCTCTTCTACACAGCTGCGGGTTCTGGTCAGCAGCCAACCTGTTTTATGGTTTACATCAGGACAAATGGTACAAATAACTCAGAAATCAGTGCCCACCTGGTACTCATATTTAACAATGCCATTTATTTTGTCGCTCAGAACCTATCACACCCCTAGTCCCCCCTGGCTCTGACTGCATTTGGCATGTGGAAACGCTCATCACTAAATTTTTTTATGCTGGAGTCATCTTGTTCTTAAATGTGGCAGCTGGTCATTTGTGGTCAGTTCTTATTTACAGCATTCTTTTAGAATGTTTGGGTAAAAAAATCTCCTTTTGGAGACCTTTACCTTCCCCACAGTACCAAATGGGGGACCAATTCTAAGACAGCCTTCCCTGCTATGGGAATAGGCTCATCAATCACCATGTACACTGAATGCCTGTTGCGGAGCCCCCACTGCGACGGGTGCCATGGAATGAAAGAGGAACGTGAAACTTGGTCTCAACCCCAAGGAATTTACAAGAATCACACATAATGCGGTTAAAATGATCACAACCATTTCTATGTATCTCAGAAGAAACAGCCTATGTATATAAGTATTGTAAAGGGAAATATGGTCAATAAAATGGGAGATAAATGAATCAAGTAAGCAAGGCTTAAAAAGGCAAAGACATAAAAATAGTATTTATCACCATCAGTACTCAATCACTAAATTAAGTTCTTAATGCTGTTATTGTGGGGCTGTATTTACATTGATGTAAATAATACAGACGATTCATCAGCTTGGTTACAAAAACAGTTTACCATACACCGAAAGGCAATAATTAAGATAATCAAAAGTCACACTTTCTCATATAAGTTAGCCAACCAGTACAAGGAACGGTTTAAACTCTAAGAAGTTCAGGTCTAGGCCCTGGAACCATAGAACAATTCATACTTATGACACATTTTGTGTAGGTGTTAACCACAAGGGCTGCGATGTCTACCACGTGCCAGGCATGATGCTAAATGCTTTACTTGGCATTATGGGATTTTCTCGGGGAAGTGCCCACTTTCTGAAATCTTCCTTGTATTTATCATGTAATGATTTTCTTCCTTCTTATGTGAACAGACAGTATCAATGTATCAATAATGGTGACCTTATTCTTTACATAGCAAATTGTCTTTTTGTCTCTCCAAAAAGTCAAAGAGAATAAAATCAGGATGGACTAAGCATATTTTCCCACAGACCCAGGATCTCTGCTGCAGGAAAGGTTACAGAAAGAAGCAGAACACTCCCTCTTAGAGTGACCCATGCCTGCTGAGATTCAGTCAAGAGGCCAGAAAACCCTTCTGTCATCTTCAATATCCCATCGCCAAGGCAGTAATGCCAGTTGTGGGGCTACCTCCAGGGATTTTACAACATAAAGCATATTTTTCTTTAAATGATTCATCAACAGATTCAGTCCATTTAAATTCATACATATAAAAAACTCACTTTTTCTTTCAAAGGTATTTAAATGTTATTAAAATTACTACAAAATCCATTATCGGCCCTAGGGGCTTCTTTAAATTAGAAAAACACATAATAATGTAATACTTTTATTTTATTGGAGATATTTCTTATGATCTAAATGAAATGCTAACACAAACAAATGATATATTTCTTTCTAGATGCAGCTGGAGATAATAATTTAATTCAGAATCAATATCTTTAAGGCAACTAAAATAATATTTTTTCTAGAAACCTTGTTGCTAATTTTCTAAAAAGAATAAATAACACTGAAATCCCTAAGTGTCTAAGTACTTCTAATACTCAAAGATCGTATTCTTTCAGGATAACATTAGGCAGGTTAGTATTAGGTGTGGAGACACTGATTTTCCCAACAAGATTTTCTATTTATTGAAGAAAGAAACCATGTCTTATGTCTTTTAGTTATTTTATCCATGACTATGACTAGCATAGTATTAAATATTTATGTAGTATGCAGGCTGTAAATAGACTAAATTGGAGCTATAACCACAAAAATTACTGGTTATCAAAAGGTTTAAAAATATTTAAATGTGCAGGTAAATTATGTAAACATAAGTGTTATAGATATACAAAGTCCAAGAAAATGGGAAAATTTCAAATATTCCTAAGAGAACAGAGGAGGATTGAAGGATGTGATGTGTCTTGACTAAGCCTTGGAGCTTGCATAAATAAAAAAGATGGAGAAGAATACTCTTGGTAGAGGGACTTCTGTGAAAAGATAAGGATGATTAAAGCATGTTCAGAGGGCAAAGAGGTATATCCAAAGTTGAACTAGAGAAAGACTGCAAGTGATCAAGGCCATGTTACGGAAAGATGATGAATTTCTCCACAGTCTGATCCATTCATTCAACGTCATAAGTATCAAACACCAGTAGCTGCTGAAATTATGAACAAAGGATGTGTAGTTCTTGACCTCATGGGAGTTTTTAGTCTAGTAAGACATTAATTTAATTTTTAGTCTAGTAAGCATTAACCAAATAAATAACACAACTAGGTACATAAATTACACACTGTGGTTAATCCCAAGAAGAAAAAGCACAGAGTGCTATGGAATGGATAACAGGCGACCTGGCTTAGTGGGGAAATGGAGGGAAGCAAAGGAAGATTTTCCTGAAGAGATGACATTTAGCTGAGCCAGCATTATCCAGACAAAGGAGGAGTGGATGGGGAGAAATGGGAGGAGGAAAGCATTGCATGGAACACAACCAAAAAAAAAGCATATTCAAGGATCCAGGAAAACAGAGCAGGAAGGAAAAGCGACCTCAGGAGAGCCTGGGGAGGTAGGTAGGGTCAGCTCTTCCCAGCATGAAGGTCTTGCTAAAGGTTGTGTTTTTTCCTAAGAACAATAGGAAGACATGGAAGGTTTTAAGCAGAAATAAATGCAACTGTATTTGTGTTTTTACCATTATTCTGTCTGCAATGTGAGATGGAAGGCGGACAGGTGAAAGAGGTGAAGAGATCATTTAGAAAGCTATATGGGTTTCCAGGTGAGCAGCGATGATAGCTTGGCCTAGGATGTCAGTGAAAGGGAGATGACTTGGTGATGGACAAGACTTGAGAGCTGGAGAAAAGGGGAGGTGCTGATGACAAACGGGTCTCAGGTTGCCTAGTCTGATGAGCGATAATGGCCCTTCCTGAAAGGAGGAGACATTTTGAGTTTCAGAAATTTTCAGTTTAAGAAACTTGTAAAGCATCCATAAGAATGGACCAGGCAGGCAGTTGAGTCCACAGATTTCAAGCCAGGAGACAGACTAGACTGGAGAAAAAATTGATGGCACATATTATAAAAGAGGCTGTGGACGAGCTCTCCTGGGGAGGGACTCTGGAGTACAGAATTGAGTCTGTCTTGCGTCTCTGGACAAGTCTGTCTTGCCTTGAGTCTGTCCAATAACATCATGAAGCTCAATATGTACGTTCTGAATAAATGAACAAATAGATTCATGCATGAAGGTTGGGATATTTGCTAGCAACTGAGGATAAAGAAAGGAAAGTTTCTCTGCCCTCCATGTAATCTTGGTTTGTGTTGGCGTGCTAAGATTTAAAAGAATGGGACAATGAGAAATTAACAAAGGAGGGATCAATAAGATCTTTGTCTCCAAAAGAAGAGATGACTGAAATAGGAACTTAACAAAAAGAGCTTCATATTTAAATCATCTTAATTATGGCATATTACAGTATCTGTCACCTGAAATTATTTTTATTGTTAATGATAACACCTTACAGAGCATTTTATGAAGTACTTGCATACTGATAACTGTATTTCGTAATAAACTTTAACATAGCTCTGAAATACTCTTGATCTGTGCTCTGCATGTATATCCTACTTGAGTTTTAAAATCTTACCTCCAGTTACATTTACATTTTTATGGGACTTTAAATTTTAAATCACTGGCCTTTTCTCAAACTTTACAAAAGACAGAACTGTGCTGTACATTTATATCACAAACATGTTAAAATATTCTGTGTTTAAAAGCTACAGATTGGAAAACCACTACTGTCAATAGTGATGCGCTGAGAATAAAACTTCCCCAGTAAATAAGATTTGTTTTAAAAATAGGTAATTGATAGATGATCAATAAGCAGATGATTGATAGATGGATGGATGGATAGATAATAGACAGATAATAGATGTATAGATAATGGATGGAAGGATAATTAATAGATGTTTAGATAGATAATAGAGAGAGAGAGAGAGAGAGAGAGACAGACAACCTAGGTTTCAGTCTCAGTACTGATCCCACTAACTTTTTCCACCTATGGCAACCCTCAACTTCACGCTCCTCAGTTTCTCCTTCTCTAAAGGGCAAGAGATGAGTTAATCAGTCATTCTCAGACGGGGTACCACAGAGCTGTAGAGGCAATGGTGAGGGCAGAAGAAGTGAGGAATAAGAGGATGAGACTCCAGAACACTTCCTCCAGCAACCCCCATCTACTTTTCACTGTTTTATCTACTAGGACTACTTGTAAGGTATTACTGGGAAATAAAGCTCTTCTGCATAAAACATTTTTAAAAATTTGAAAACCACTGTCCTGGTTTTTGTCCTTTGTCCTGATCCAAAGAATCAGGGTTCTCCTGATGTTTTGATGTAATAGGGATGAGACCTGGGTATCTGTATCTTTTAAAATATCAACAGGCAATTTCTCACCAAAAGCTTTAAAAAAAAAAACGCTAAATGTATGCTCTCTAACCTCTCCTCTACTACTTTTATGTTCCAATTTCATTTGCAAAGTAAGGAAGCACTAACAGTCCACGGCATGGAAGATGAGAAAGAAGCAGAAGCAGCAAAGGGTCCAGTCAGAGACCATGCTGGTTAACATCTTTTGTCAAGGACAGAAACCAGCAGATAATTGCTGGATAATGTTTTCCCCTTTGATTATCAGCATTGCAGCCTTGAGAAGGAAATGTCCAAGAGATACTTGGCTTTAACTCCTCTACTTAAAAAGAACACATATGCTGTCCATGAGATTAAACCCCTGTGCCTTCCTGTGACATCCTGGAGCCTGCCTGGAGATCCAGCTGAGGCACAGCCTTCAAGCATCCCTGAAAAAACTAGAATCCTTGAACACTAACCCAAAGGGATACAGACTGAGTACCTCATTCTCTAAAAGCCACACTCTGGGAAAAATTAGCTACCAAACAAGAAAGAGCATCATCTTATAACAGAAATCCTCAAATGTTGGACAGAGTGAGTTAGCTCAACTCAGTAGAGAGACAGCAAACAGCAGAGAATGTAAATAAATAAGTAAACATTGTAAACCAGAAGCCCTGGCATAAATATTTCCATACTAACCAGCAACTAAAGCATCTTTGGGCCATCGGCTGAACCAGTCAATTGTGCATCCTGAAATTAAGGCAGGGAACTTCAAAGCTCTGTTTCGAAATTTCTCCCCCACTGGCGAGAAGCAGAGCACAATATGAAGGTTCTGTCGGAACCGACTCATGAAGTAGTCGTGCAGGTTCTCATTGGTAGGAGGGCACCTGGGGAATTCTTTTTTCATGACTGACGCCAGGTTGCTATTAATTTCATCAATTTCATCTCGAGAAAATAGATTAGAGACCTTAAAAAGAAGTACAGGCATGCAAATTCAGTACACACACAGGAAAACAGATCAAAATGTAGAAGCTCAATCAAAATAATTCAGCTCTATCAAAAAATTAAGCTCTATCAAAATAGAGCTTAATACATAGAATGTCTTTTCTCCGTTTGTGTTCTTGAACTCACCTATAGAAAATTAATTGAAAGTTTTCGAGATGAAATATACCACGTTTTAAAATAAACAAATGATTTTACTATTAGGTGCAAAGTTGTAGCCCCGGGAGGGAGTAAATGGACATGCCAAAAATCTAATTAGCTTTCTTTCTAACTTCGCTCTTCTGTTTTTTGCATTTGTTACTTGGAACATTCACTGATGTTTTAAATGCTTAGCTCCAAATTTTGATGGAGAGTTTTATTCTTCAAAAACCCAACAGAAAAACCCATCCTTCATACTGATCACTTAATACCCATCCCCAACAGCACTTATTCACACCATTAATGGAAGAAAACATGTAGAGCTCTAAGTTGGAGGAAATCTGAAGGGATAAAACGCATAAAGAATAAATGAGCTCCTACCTCACCTGACGATAAAACATTGTTCATATATTCCAAAAATGACTCATCTTTAATCTCATTGTCTGTGAAAATAAAAGTGATTCCTTTGCCTTGCTGACCAGCCGTTCTATACAAAACCTTCAGATCTTCCATCAGATTTGATGTGTTGTAGGATCTAAAGAAATATTTTCATTTGTCATTAGCAAAAATATTTTCATGAGAGGGAAACAACCTTGTAACAATGCATTATGCCATTTAGCTAACAAAAAAAATGCTGATTTTGTTCCATCACATAGATATGTATTCTATATGAATGTTACTGGTTAATTTTTAAAAATCTGCATTTCATAAAATATTATAATTAATTAATGTTTCTACATAAAAAAACTATACTGAAAAGTCAACCTAGAACAAAAATAGAATTTTTAACACAACCAAATGTCATTACATTTCAAAATGTATCTTTCTGAAAATTTTTTGACAATGATAATAGAAAAGTCAAATTCAATTATTGATATTTGATTGACAAGTGTTATTTGAGATGACAACTCATAAATTAAACTAAAATAAATAAATGCAAGCTTTGGTTACACAGGGTGAGTGAGATGCCCTGTTATAAACAGTGCCTGCCTCATCCCCCAACACCATTATCATCATTGCATGTTTGTATTATACATAAATAAGCTTGTTTTCTGAGCAATCAGTACACTGTACTAGACTACCTGGAAATGTTATGAAATATCCCAGTCTGAAGGTTCTCTAATTACCCAAAGCAATCTTTAGGTGGAAGTGAACCTACAATTAGGAAATATTAGAGAGTTCCCACTGTGGAGTGCTACATTATGCCAAAAGTATAAATAAAATTATCCCAATTCTGGAGACTCAGACTTACTAAATTATTATTTGTACTTTAGTCACAAAATAAACTCAGAATTCAGGGTGCAAAAGCAAACAGCCATCTGATTTTTTAAAAATTAGTGAATACTTAACTCTACCTTTTTCTAACTTCTGTAACCTACACCCTATAATTGGAAATATCACAACTATGCATCAATACTTCTAGAAGACACCTAAAGAAGTGAGATCCAAGAGATCAGAAAACAAATACTTCTAGAAGACACCTAGAGAAGTGAGATCCGAGAGATCAGAAAACAATTAGAAGATGCAGCCTCTAGAAAGAATGAAAGAGAGAAGGAAGGAAGGAAGGAAGGAAGGCAGGCAGGGAGGCAGGCAGGCAGGCAGGCAGGGAGGGAAGAGAAAGAGAGAGAGAGAGAGAGAGAGAGAGAGAAAGAAAGAAAGAAAGAAAGAAAGAAAGAAAGAAAGAAAGAAAGAAAGAAAGAAAGAAAGAAAGAAAGAAAGAAAGAAAGAAAGAAAGAAAGAAAGAAAGAGAGAGAAAGAAGGAGAGAGGAAAACATCTCACCCAGCTTCTTGTGATATGGGGAAAATTTTCAACCCAATCTCTTGGATCTCAAGGGCCCACTGCCTCAAATAATATGACCTAAGACACCTAACAAATAGTTGTGCTTCCCAAACGAGAGGCTCTTGCATCTCAGCCTTTGCCACATGGCTATACAAAGCCTTTAGAAGTTTGATAATATCTTGAAAGCTACGAAAAGGAAAGAAAGACCCTGGCCCTTCATCTCATCAGTAATGGATCATTCCCACTGTGACATGCAGAGGAACTAGTCTGCCACAGTGAGAGTGGTGGTTGGGTATATTGGCCGTGGCACTGTGGTGCAGTAAAAGTCACACAAGACTAGAAACCAGAAATCCTACAATCAGTTCCCAGATAGATCAGAGACGTTGGGCAAGCCATAGCCTCTCTGAGCTTCAGCTGCAAGATGGGCTACTGCTATCTGTCCTACTAACTCACGAGGTTTTTTTGAAAATCAAATTAGCTCATGCATATAAAAGTGCTTTGAAAACTACAAGGTTTTATACAAATGTTAGGAACAAAAATTTGAGTCCAATCCCTTTCCTGTGCAGGTTGCCTTTTTTAAATTTTTTTTTATTTTGTTATTATACTTTAGGTTTTTAGGGTACATGTGCACAATGTGCCGGTTTGTTACATATGTATCCATGTGCCATGTTGTTTTGCTGCACCCATTAACTCGTCATTTAGCATTAGGTGTATCTCCTAATGCTGTCCCTCCCCCCTCCCCCCAACCCACAACAGTCCCTGGAGTGTGATGTTCCCCTTCCTGTGTCCATGAGTTCTCATTGTTCAATTCCCACCTATGAGTGAGACACATGCGGTGTTTGGTTTTTTGTCCTTGCGATAGTTTACTGAGAATGATGTTTTCCAGTTTCATCCATGTCCCTACAAAGGACATGAACTCATCATTTTTTATGGCTGCATAGTATTCCATGGTGTGTATGTGCCACATTTTCTTAATCCAGTCTATCGTTGTTGGACATTTGGGTTGGTTCCAACTCTTTGCTATTGTGAATAGTGCCACAATAAACATACATGTGCCTGTGTCTTTATAGCAGCATGATTTATAGTCCTCTGGGTATATACCCAGTAATGGGATGGCTGGGTCAAATGATATTTCTAGTTCTAGATCCCTGAGGAATCGCCACACTGACTTCCACAATGGTTGAACTAGTTTACGGTCCCACCAACAGTGTAAAAGTGTTCCTATTTCTCCACATCCTCTCCAGCACCTGTTGTTTCCTGACTTTTTAATGATAGCCATTCTAACTGGTGTGAGATGGTATCTCATTGTGGTTTTGATTTGCATTTCTCTGATGGCCAGTGTTGATGAGCATTTTTTCATGTGTTTTTTGGCTGCATAAATGTTTTCTTTTGAGAAGTGTCTGTTCATGTCCCTTGCCCACTTTTTGATGGGGTTGTTTGTTTTTTTCTTGTAAATTTGTTTGAGTTCATTGTAGATTCTGGATATTAGCCCTTCGTCAGATGAGTAGGTTGCAAAAATTTTCTCCCATTCTGTAGGCTGCCTGTTCACCCTGATGGTAGTTTCTTTTGCTGTGCAGAAGCTCTTTAGTTTAATTAGATCCCATTTGTCAATTTTGGCTTTTGTTGCCATTGCTTTTGGTGTTTTAGACATGAAATCCTTGCCCACGCCTATGTCCTGAATGGTATTGCCTAGGTTTTCTTGTAGCATTTTAATGGTTTTAGGTCTAACATTTAAGTCTTTAATCCATCTTGAATTAATTTTTGTATAAGGTGTAAGGAAGGGATCTAGTTTCAGCTTTCTACATACGGCTAGCCAGTTTTCCCAGCACCATTTATTAAATAGGGAATCCTTTCCCTATTTCTTGTTTTTGTCAGGTTTGCCAAAGATCAGATAGTTGTAGATATGTGGCATCATTTCTGAGGGCTCTGTTCTGTTCCATTGATCTATGTCTCTGTTGTGGTACCAGTACCATGCTGTTTTGGTTACTGTAGCCTTGTAGTATAGTTTGAAGTCAGGTAGCGTGATGCCTCCAGCTTTGTTCTTTTGGCTTAGGATTGACTTGGCGATGCGGGCTCTTTATGTAGCTTGATTTCTAGCCAAAAACTAGAAGAATCATATGCAAGGCAACTAGAATTATTTCTCTCTGTCCCAGTACTTGAATAAAACAGTAATCTTTGGATTTATTCTCCAAGAAGAACACTATAGGTCAGACCAAATACAAAGTGTAACGACAGCTTAAATATTTGAATCTCCAAACCCAATGCTTAGTAACTTTCAGCCTTCATCCTAGCAGGTGTCTATGGGCCTCTCTCAATGAGACATGTCATCAGCATGTTCTGCTCATCAGTGCCCGACTTCTTGCTCCTACACCTGGAAGTTAATGTCAACTGATTTTCAGCCCAACCTAACTTCCCAAACCGGCCTCCTGGTTCTAACCTTATCTTGGTTAATCCTGAAATTCTGTTTCACCTCCCCAAATCATCTCTGTTTATCTCTTCATGTTCACTTTTCATGTGCTAGTTATGTTTTCTCCCTGCACTACACCTACATCTGTGGTCAACTCCTCTGGGGTTCCCTGTCTTGATAAGTAGTAGTACCATCTAGGTTCTCCCAAGCCAAAAACCAGGATGCACCAAGCCCAGAAGCTCCAACTTCCTGATGATCTCTTCCATCTTCACTCTCTATTCTCCATTCTCACTGCCGCCACTCATAATACTATCATGGCTTGCCCAGACCCCTGAGAAAGCCTTACAACTGTTCCAGTTTAGTTCCTTCTATCTATTTTTGTACATAAAATATGCCTGACATGTCCTCCCTAGGGGCAACTCATCAGTGGTTTCCTATTGCTCTGGGATGAAGTCTGACTTTTTATCATCACTTTAAAGGCCTCCATTTCTCTTTCATTCCCACTTGCCACCCTACACTGTACACTCTACGGTATTTAGCTTCTTCCAGGGCTGACTTCACCTGTGCTGATTCTTCTGCCTTGAACACACTTTATTGCTCTTCTGCTCTCAGTCTTCTTCATATTGAGGTTTCGGTTTAATCACTTTCTCCAGGAAGTCTTTTCTAATCATCCCCTAGACTAGGTGAGGAGCTCCTCCCTCTAGCTTCAATAGGATTTGGTCTGCATGTATTTCCTTATCATAGATGGTGCCTATGAATCACACCTTACTGGGTGAGTTGGGTTGCTTAGTTGTCTGTCCCCTTGAGTTGCTACAAAGTCCCTGATGATACAGCTAAATTCACATTGCTCACCTAGCCAGGGCTTGACACATAGGCAGTGTTCAATAACTATTGTGAAACATTGGAATGAGTAAACCAATATAAAATCTTCATCTATTTTTCCATTGTATTAACATTCTTGAAATCTGAATTAACACTCAATAGGGACAATTGTCTTCTGAAATTCACCAAAAGAAGTGCATGTAATACACTATCATATATAACATAAAAGTAGGGAGGCAGCTACTGAAAGTTTGAAACACTTCAAAAGCAAATTATGACTGTGAAATGTTTAAGATCTATGACAAAGGTTGACAGGGAAAGATGGTAAGTCAACATTCAAGAAGGAAAATGACTGTGACTCTTTATATGTAAGAGAAATGCATTTGAACTTCAGGTGGCCTCTGAGCACCTTTTATCAAAATCCATGTTAGGTTAGTTAAAGTAAAAGCTTGTCACCTCGTCAGAGTGATCTGGAAGGAAATGTAGCCAGCAATGAATGAAGCCAACCTCGTCAGGCTCTGCTTTCCTGATCCGCCCACCCCGACCAGGAGGGCATTTCCTCCAGGAGTACGAATGACACGAGAGATCTGTAATATGGAACAGAAAAAGTATGTATCTTTCAACATGTAAATGCTCTATTTTTCCTATTTATTCAATACATGAATAAGGCCTAATTATTATTTTGGAAGATATAGGTGTCCCAAGATCAGACTGGAGATACCTGGTTGAAGGAATGAGGGCATTTCTGAAATAGAACAGTGCTGGGCTGCATCAGATGGGGTGGGAACCGTGGGGTGTGCCTTTAGAAACCAGGAGGACACCAAGGCAGAAAAGTCGGCACACAGCCCAGACCGTGCTTGCTCTGGCTTTTAAAGGAGATATCTATCTAAAGGGGACTTTGAGGATTCCTGTTAGTTGGTCTGACCTAATAGCGTATGATAGGAAGGAGAACAGAAATGTCAGAACAATGTCTACCCTTGGCATACAGGGCGTTGTGGTTGATTAGAATATCCTCCACATTTGAAAAGTGTTCAAATTTAAATTGATGGGAAGAAAAACCCCCAAAATAAGGTGATATGGTTTGGCTGTGTCTCAACTCAGATCCGATCTTGAATTGTACTCCCATAATTCCCACATGTTGTGCTGGGGACATGGTGAGAGATAATTGAATCAAGGGGGTGGCTTCCCCGACAGTGTTCCTGTGGTACCGACTAAGTCTCATGAGATCTGATGGTTTTATCAGGGGTTTTCGCTTTTGCATCTTTCTCATTTTTTGTCTTGCTGCTGCCATGTAAGAAGTGCCTTTTGCCTCCCACCATGATTCTGAGGCCTCTCCAGCCATGTGGAACTATAAGTCCATTTAAACCTTTTTCTTTGCAGTCTTGGGTATGTCTTTGTCAGCAGCATGAAAATGAACTAATACATATGGTACAGATGTTGGAATTTCAGAAACAAAGAAAATGAGCATAAACACCCTACTATTACTTGGCAAAGACAGTGATACCTAAGGTATCTACCAATAAGTGATTATAGATGGATCGGGTGGGCCACTTCACGCTGTTCAATAGCCCCAGACTATTCCACAGCCCCCTTGTGGCAGAAGTCCATGTTTATTTGGCTTTACTGGTGTTGAATGGACTAGTTACACCATCAGTCTTCCAAACCTACCTAGGAGAGATTGGAATAGAATTCCCCTTGATGTTCTTTATACCTTATGCGAGAACTGTTTCTCTTTCCCTCCTAACTGCAGTTTGAGCCTAGGGGTATCACTGTGATGTCCATCTTTCTTAGAAGAATGATAGAGGCTGGGCAGGGACTGGAAGGGGTCACTTCTCCACAGCCAGGGAAGCTTCCTGTAGTCACTGGGGCTCTGCATTCTGCCAAGGTTTTGTTAAACATCCTTTCTCAGAATTCCCTCACTAGCTGCAGTACATTCTATTCCCCTTGAAAATATGCCTGGTTTTGAATTACTTTCCCCAGTTTAGTGTGAACCTTGGGGAAAGGAGAACATGTTTTCCATCTCTATGTATACCTGAGAACCTGCAGGTGCATATGCCCTGTTTTTCCAGCCCCCTGCTTGTCCCCTCTATGTGATTCTCACCAAAGTCATTGTGGGTGGAGAGGGTCACACATGCCTCTTCAGATCTTCCCCTGACGCAGCTTCAGGAGGGACAGACAGGGCAAGTAAGGAACTACTGGAAGTCACACTAGAACATTCTGTGTCTTTCCTTGGTTGCCACTTTTCAACCATCATCATTTCCTTTGATGTGGGTGGATATACCAAGATGTTGTTAATTAGGTATTAAAGAATCTTCATCCCAAAACCTTTACTTGGAACTGGGCCTAGGTCTTATATTAAAGTGTTCTATTCTCAGTTTCCAACACATGGTAAACCCTCAAAACATATCTGACAAAGGAACAGATACATGAACAGAGAAGGCTTGCAAAGCAGACTCAAAACCTCATAATCTAGTGAAATCCAGTAAGACCCTCAAATAGGGCTATTTTGTCCTGTTATATACAGATTGTGAGATGGAGATATGCGTTTTTAATTTCATCAGCAAGTACTCAAAAATGAATAATGTCCACTCTGCCCCTCAGGAGCTCACGCTGGAACAGGGGCAGAGGTGGGGGTCAAGAGCCATGGTGAGCACTGGCACAGAGACAGGAGTAATGGCAATCAGAGGAAAGAATGCCGGGGAAACATCCCCGCCTGGGTGAGGTATGTCTTAGGTGCAGAGCTGGACTTTGACTTGGATGACTCGAAGTACATCACACAAAGAAGGTGGTGTGCCAGGCATGAGCTGAGCTACCTTTTAAGAAGGAGTGAGACACACAATATCTGAGAATTAGCAAAAGGCCCGAAGTGTCCCCTGGGGTGAGAACTTCAGTATGAGGTATGGAAATATCAGGATATAAGGCAGCAAGGGATTGTTTAGGGCTTATTTGGGGGACTTGATTAAATTCCAGACAATGTAACCAGATTCTCTGTGCGGTTCTCAGCAGTGGTCCATCCTGTCAAGACTGGGGTCACTAAGACGGGAATCCACCCTCCTAGAGCCTAATCTTCTGATAGGGAGACAAACACACAGATAAACCTTCCACAAGGAAGTACATGGGTGGGGAATGCACGTCGGGGAGGCGCTCCAGGATCATGACCTGTTTACCCGTAAGCAGCCCGCTGTTCTGGATCACACACCAGGCAGAGCATGACTCAGGAGGCTGGCTGGTAAGCAGGAACTAGATCATGCAAAACCACATACACCATGGTTTGAACTTTCACCAACGAGACAAAAGAGGTATCACACAGATACACTGTATTGAAAGAAAATTGAGTTTCTAAGAAAGGAACTAAGAAATAGGCTTGGTCTCATATCATATCCTGTTTTGCTGCAGTTTTTGTCTGCAGTTCTGACTCTTGGCTTCTATCGTGCCTTGTAACTAGGCCACGTATTTCAAGGCTCACAGCAGCATGACACAGAGCGTGGATGTGCTGTGCACAGAAAATGAGAGGAGACAGGGCCAGCCGGGAAGTGGAGAGGAATGCAACATTTTAGCTCAAAAACTCTAGTCACGGATTCTTCGGCCAATTCCAGAGCAGACAGACAAGAGGCACAGAGTGAGAGAAAACACCAGCGAGGCCCCAGCACCGAGGCATTCACACCTCCAACATCACACCCAAAGTGTTTCAAGAAAGCCTCCTCACTCATCGTCTGGGCTGCGAATCACAGAGAAATCGGCAGTGCTAGTGAACTTGCTCAAGCACGACACTTAACATAAATAACCGCATCTTCAACTTGAGCTATGAAATCCCAGGTCAATCAGATTCTGTCTCCAGCAGGCAGGCAATTCGTCATGAAGTTGCCTTTGGTAATACTCATTTAGAAAATACATTTTCCTTTTTCTTCCTTTTAATTATTAAAAATGACAGAATGTTTATTCTTCCTGAAACAACTCTTAGTCAACTATAAATTAAGAGTGAATTTCAAAATGTTATTTATAGTTGGCTTTGGAAGAATATTTGAGCTCATAATTCGGTACAGATGTCTCAGATTCTGAGAATCCACCGAGTTGCCAAGCCAAGTGCCCTCGTGCTGGGGAGACCCAACTCCTGAACAGCCTCTCTGTCTTCCTCCCTCTCTCTGACTTACTCCAGCCTTGCAGAAATGCTTTTCTTTCTTGCAGGGAAAAGGAGCAGGCAATCCCTCTTTTCAGAGGAATGGTTGACTAGATAACCTCTAAACCCCCTCCATTTGTAGATTCAGTAATTTTTAGAGGTGACAATTTGTAATTGTGCAGTGGTTCCTCATGATGGAACCTAAATCATGGAAGACAATGTCGAATCATTTTCTTTCTAACTAAAAGGACGTAGTCCGTAAAAGTAGTTGATATCAACAAAGTAAGAATATCAGCAATGGATTTTTAAATGGCATTATCTTGCACTGTAGATAAATTAAGTCACATAAGTTTTCAAACAAAATAATATATTCTACTTCCAACCTTTGAGGATCAACTGTCCTAAAAATGGATATGGTAATGACTCATATAAGCAGTCCCTAACCTTTTTGGCACCAGGGACCAGTATTGTGGCAGATAATTTTTCCATGGATGGGATGGGGGTGAGTGATGGTTTTGGAATGATTCAAGCACGTTACATTTATTGTGCACTTGATTTCTATTATTATTACATTGTAATATATTATGAAATAATTATACAGCTCACCCTAATGTAAAATCAGTGGGTGCCCTGAGCTTGTTTTCCTACAACTAGATGGTCCCATCTGAGGGTGACGGGGGACGGTGACAGATCATCAGGCATTCCATTCTCATAAGGAGCGTGCAACTAGATCCCTCACATGAGCATTCACAATAGAGTTCGCGCTCCTATGAAAATCTAACGCCGCTGGAGGCAGAACTCAGCTTTGCTTGTTCACCTGCTGCTCACCTCCTGCTGTGCAGCCCTGTTCCTAACAGGCCACAGACAGGTACTGGTCTGCGGCCCCAGGGTTGGGAACCCCTTCTCATATGACAAACTAGAATAGAAATTATACTTTCCTGGTGGGTTTCATTCTAACAGAATTTTCATCTCAAAGTCAACTGTTTATACACTATTTTTAAATTATTGTTTCTGATCGTGGTAAAATACACAAAATCTAAAACTTACCACTGTAACCATTAAGTATATTGTTCAATATCATTAAGTACATTTACACTGTTGTGCAACTATCAGCACCACTGATTTCCACAACGCTTTTCATCTTGCAAAACTGAAACTCTGTACCCATTTAACACTTACTCCCCAATCCTCTCTCCACCCAACCCTGGAATTCTCCATTCTACTTTTGTCTCTGATTTTGGCTACACTGGGGATTTATATGAGTAGAATTATACAGTATTTGCCCTTCTGAGTCTGGCTTACTTCACATAACATAATGTCCTCAAGGCTTATGTACTATTTTTTATAGGATATTCTTTGCATGATACAAAAAGATGCAGACTTTGCCTGTGCTCTGAACTCAGATGTCAACCATATTCATCCTCTGTGGTGAAAGCACTGAGCTGGAAGCCATATAGAAACACTGAATAAAATTATCACATCACACATTTAAAGTACACAGGCTCTTATTTCAAGCCTATAAGGTGCGACATGTTGCATTCAGCTTAGAAATTAAATTGGAATATAGCATGGAGTCTAATTTTAAACTGAAGATTCTCCTAGGAAATGAAAATAAAAGAGGGAGAGGACCACGGTGTGAAGCCAAATGTCTGTCACCTTCACAAGGCACTACTCAGAGTGGCTACTGTACCTTGACTAAGTGAACCATGGCATCTGCAAAGAATACCATGTCCGTGCCGGCGCCGCGGATGCTCTCATTATAGAGCTGCAGGAACATACTCAGACGCTCTTTTAGGTGAATAAAAGATTCAATCGGCTCATAAATTTTAGGCGTTTCAGCATCAGCCTCTTCAGGTGTTTCACCTTTGGTGGGAAATAAGAATCAGTTAAGTTTCTTCAAATACCTACATTTTACTTCAACCTAAATTAATACACTCAAAGCTCTACAACCTAACACTGAATAACATTCATTTTAAGCAAAATGCCATAGTGTGTATTTTGCAAAAACAGAAGAAAACAATAGTAGCATTAGGATTTTTGTGATCATATGCAGTCTTTGTTGTTTCCTGTCTAGCAAGAGTCAATTTCAAATAATGTTATCATCATTGAATTGAATTTGAACCCACAACTGATTGTTGGCATTTCAAAGGTCCTCCCAGATATATTAGCTTAATGGTCAAGTAAAAATCAAAACAGTAGGGACTGAATGTCAGAATCAGCAAGGGAGGTCAAGAATTACATAACTGTTTGATAAGAATAAAAAGAAAAAGGTTATTGCATTTACTCAGGAAATTTTTATAATTCATGAATCTCAGGTCAGCGGTAAAAATAGAAGTGAATTAGAATATGGGGTGGAGGGTTGAGAGAAATAGAAAAATAGTTTCCTAAATGAATAAGCATATTCGATTATTTCACTAGGGCAAGATGTATTAAAATCAATATACTTTTTTAAAAAATTAGAAACATACGATATACCAGCTTAACACTTTTCCAGTGTTAACTACAAAGCAGAGGCCAAGGTGGGCAGATCACTTGAGGTCAGGAGTTCAAGACCAGCCTGACCAACATGGTGAAACTCCATCTCTACTAAAATTACAGAAATTAGCTAGGCCTGGTGGTGTGTGCCTGTAGTCCCAGCTACTTGGGAGGCTGAGGCAGGAGAATCACCAGGAGGCCGAGGTTGCCATAAGCCAAGCCTGCACTCCAGCCTCGGCAACAGAGCGAGACTCTGCTTCAACAAAAAAAGCATAATGCCAAAGAAAAAGCTAAATTGGGCATCTACAAATTCACAATCAATTAACATTAGTAACAGGGAAAAAAGGGACACATTAGTTGAATATACCAATAACAACTTAGAATTTCACTGGGTATGGGAAGAATGCGTGGATCTTTCAAACCTTATAGCACATAATTATTTTCAATTGACTGTGTCCTAACATAATAGTATGTTAATCTTTTTATAACAAACAAGGAGATTAGTTTAACACAATCATTAAGATTTAGCAAAGCTCTCACTAATCAAATTCCAATAGTCACAACTCTCGTAAATGCCCAAATCAAGCTGTGAGAAATAAAGTGTTTCAATGACACAAAAGGTTATGCATTTGTCTCTAGACCTTCCCCCAGGCCCCCAAAATGCAGCAGTTGTGCTTTGGTCCTTGAAAATCATAATCTGATTTATCCTTCTGAATTACACAGAATAAATTACATAAATTTTAATTACCTTGTAAGATGCCCTTACTCTTATAGGATTTTTGTATGTGTTTGACCTGATTAAAATAAAATGTGTCAGCTTCTTTCTGTAGAAGGATCATTCCAATTGCATCTCCAGAAATAAACATTATTTTGCAATTGTCACTCAGAAACTTTGGATAGTTCACACTTACGGTTATCAAATCTAGAGCACTTCCTAGTCATTTCCAATCATTTTCAAGATATACATAGCATGTTTTTAAACATGCTTTTAAAAATCTGCAAATTAACTTAAAATCCATCCTCAGTATTAGAAGAGGTTAAATGAAAGAAAAATATTTTTAATTAAGCCTAGTTACTTCTGAGGGGAAAAAAGTGGAGCACTGCCTCTTTTCATAAGAAAAGTCATATATCTCAATTTCCCCTGGAACCATAATCACAAAAGCTTGCCCCACATCAACTATCTCATTCCAATTACATTTAATGACCCTCTCATACAATTGGAAGTTTTCCTTTTTATTTTCAACATTCAGGATGCCCTGAATAATAATAAGTATCATTATATTTGCTGCCTTTCATTTAGCAGTGACTACAGGCCATAGACTGCCCAAGCCATTCTACAGATAACATTTCACAGACTCCCCACGGTGCATGTGATGCATATAGTAATACTTTTATTTTTATGAATGAGGTTCAAGAGAGTGCCGAGATGCCCAGCTAACTAATGTGTGGTGGATTCCTTCCTCAAACTCACCTCTAACTGCCAGACTGCAAGTCCTGTGCACTCTCTCCTACCGAATCCTGCCCCCAACTCTACTTTAATATCCAAGCATGATATGCATAAAATAGTTCATCTTTAAACTCTATTATAATGCATTAATTCACTCACCCTAGTTTTACTGAGCATCTACTATGTCTCAGGCTTGTATCAATAAAGTTTACTAGAAAGAAACTCAACATCCATAAACTGAATCTTCTGTCTTCAGATTTCCCTTTAGGGAACACCTTTTGGGGAATTCCAAATTCCACTTCAATAGTTTACCTGCAGCTTCAGGTGCATCTCTCAAGAAATCCACAAAATATGTGTCAATTCCACAATCCACCAAGAGTTTTTTCTCTTCACCAAACTCCTCCTCTACCAAACTTACTAAAGCCTTATCAAACCAGGTCACATCACTGGACACTGTGAAACGGTCAGCTATAACACGTTTACATTCATGCTTCCACAGCTTTAACAGATCCTGTTGAAAGTATAATTAAAATGTGTTAGTAATTCCTATTATGCCGTAATTGGGAATTCAAGTTGACATTACTGTAGAGTATTATCCTTCCTGATTTAAAATTCAACATTTTAAAAAGTTAGGATTCAAATATGCTCAACTTCACTTCAAATTGGCCTCATTCAGGTATATTAAATAGAAAGTAGTCTATTCATTTGCAGCCTCTGAAGAAGAAAAAAATCCTCCGACAATAATATTGAAAATTGCTCTGACCAATCAACAAACTAATATTCTACATAAAAGTCTTCAGTTTGTAATAAATTAGTCTTTAATAAGATATCTACATTCATGTGGCCAGAGTATAACATAAGATATAGAATATGAACAACTCTCATGTATACAACTGAAAAATTACAAAGATGTATTCACTTAACACAAAGTGGATAAAATTCGTGGCAAAAACTGGATTATCTGAACAAAAAAAAAAAAAGCAAGCACTTGATCCAGATAATCCAAGGTCCAAAGTTATCTGAAAGTTGAGGAAATTAATTGCTCAATACTCCTGTTTATATAGCAAGAATAACAAATGTATGTGTAAGCTCATTACTTCATATGAAAGACTGGTGGAAATTTCTTAGCTTCATAACATTTTTCAGGTTACAGATTTTTAAGTCATTGCATTACTAATGATAGAATGCTATCTCGTTGCCTGAATATAAAAGGAGTTCAATGAGGTACATTCAATGATTCAGTTAAGACAAAAGTTTATGATAACATCAATTGCTGGAATTGTTTGTGCTGATTTAAAATAAGCATCAAAAATGGCTATTTCAATAGTAATCTTTGAAAACTGACTTCAACAATTCCATTAACTTGTAAATAACTTTGAGGAAAAAAAATCAAGTTAAAATATTCACGCTGCTAAACTGACTCTCACTTCTCTGTAGGAAGGAAAGTGAGTTTTCCCCAAAACATCATTAACAGACACTTCTCAAAGGAAGACATACATGTGGCCAACAAACATATGAAAAGAAGCTCAACATCACTGATCATTAGAGAAATGCAAATCAAAACTGCAATGAGATACAATATCACACCAGTCAGAAAGGCTATTATTAAAACATCAAAAATAACAGATGCTGGCAAGGTTGCAGAGAAAAGAGAACACAAATATGCTATTGGTGGGAGTGTAAATTAGTTCAAGCATTGTGGAATGCGCTATGGTGATTCCTCAAAGAGCTAAAAGCAGAACTACCATTTGACCCAGAAATCCCATTACAGGATATATATACCCAGAGGAATATAAATCATTCTACTATGCACATGCACGTGAATGTTCATTGCAGCACTATTCACAATAGCAAAGACATAGAATCAACCTAAATGCACATCAATGGCAGATTGGATAAAGAAAATGTGTGACCTATACACCATGGAATACTACGCAGCCATAAAATAGAATGAGATCATGTCTTTCATGGGAACATGGATGGAGCTGGAGGCCATTATCCTTAGCAAACTAATGCAGGAATAGAAAACCAAATACTGCATGATATGTCCCCACCCAAATCTCATCTGGAATTGTAATCCCCATAATCCCCACATGTCAAGGGAGAGACCAGAAGGAGGTAATTGAATCGTGGGGGTGGTTCCCCCATGGTGTTCTCCTGATAGTGAGTGAGTTCTCACGAGATCTTACGGTTTTATAAGAGGCTCTTCCCCTTTTGCTCTGCACTTCTCCTTCTTGCCATCTTGTGAAGAAGGTGCCTTGCTTCCTCTTCGTTTTCCACCATGATTGTAAGTTTCCTGAGGCCTCCCCAGACATGCTGAACTGTGAGTCAACTAAACCTCTTTTTTTAATAAATTACCAGTCTCCAGCAGTTTTTATAGCAGTATGAAAACGGACTAATACACCGCATGTTCTCACTTATAAGTGGGAGCTAAATGATGAGAACTCATGAACACAAAGGCAGAAATGACAGACACTGGGGTCTGCTTGAGGGTGGAAGATGAGAGGAGGGAGAGGAGCAGAAAAGATAACTATTGGGTACTGGGCTTAATACCTGGGTGATGAAATAATCTGTACAATAAGCCCCCATGACACGTTTACCTATGGAACAAACCTTCACGTGTACCCCCAAACCTAAAATAAAAGTTAAAAATAAATCAACAAATAATTTTAAAAAAAAAGAATCAGCAAGTTTGGTTACCTATATTGCAAGCATCTGGGACAGAGGTGGGTGTTTTTAGTAATCAACACTTGTGCTTAATGAACAGTTTTGTTGATAATTTAACTGTCTCTGTGTGTTTATATGGAGAAGTCCCCTAAAACCCATTTGCTTAATTACTTCTTTAGCTCTAGAAAGGCTTAAAGAGAGGCCAACCTGGTCTTAGCCTGGGCACATAGGCTACCCTTTGGAACAAAAGCATACTGGATTTTTACACAGCATTCTTAGTTTGAGGGAAATTCTTGTAACACTGGGAAATGTCATAGTCAAATATGTGTACAAATGATCATTTTTCTCTTAAATGAACTTTGTAATCTGCTGCCTCTCCTCAACTTTACCAATGTACGTAATTCTTCTAGTGCATCCAGTTACATGGAAAAGAAAAATCATGGATGATTATCAACAAAGTGGGTTTTTTTAATTTTGAATATTTATTATAAAGATAATTACTTTTTAAGTTAAAATTGCAAGCTTAAAATATGAAGACTATTATATAGTAAAATCCATAGTGATTGTTTCCATTATTTAGTATAAGAAACATATCTTCTTCTTATACTAGAACTGGGAAAATAAATCAATTGTTTCTTTTATTCTTTTCATTAAAAAATAATTGTGTATATGATGTTCTTAAAACACAAACCTAATTTAATTGGAATTTATCATTGATTGACATTTTCTGACATAATTTACTTATTTCATTATGTTAGTTTAAAAGCAGTAAAGAATACCCATGCTGAAACATTCCAAAATATGTTCACAGTTCAAGTAAAAAACAAATCAATAAAAATATTTAGAATATATTATTATTAGCAACGTTGTTTGTTTTTCTTTCTTCAGTGTCACTTACATTTGGTTCCTTGATGACCTCTGAAGTAGTATTCAGCATTCCCTGCCAGATCCGAGATAGATCTCGTAGGTTAAACACATAATGGAATTTTGCAGGGGTAGGAAGCATTTTAATCTTGGTCATCTGCCATAGTCGGCGTGTCAGAGGCACCAATTTTGTCACAGAATCTCTCACTTCTTCTGAGAAACCCCTCTGAGTACAGTAGTAGCCTACGCCAATCACACCTGAAAAGGGGGAAATTACAGCATTTTGATTAGCCATTCAAAGAAATTCAATGAAAACGAAAAGCATTATAGCATAGGGTTTGCACAAATGTCATTATACATTTTAATAGATAATCACATATAAAAGAAAAGTATGTTAATGTTCTCTTGCTTTTTCAAAAACAGTATAACAAAAAATAGATACAGGTTTAAGAAAATAAGTATTCAAAACACTGAAAAATTGATTAAGAAATACTGCTGAGAACTCTGGCTGCACCATTTCAATATTATTAAACGGGTAACAATGATAAATGTATGAAGTTACCTTATAATAAGATAAGAAAAATGTTTTTATAAGTCCTCTAAGGTTTCCAGTTTCTGTCATTGCCTTTCCATGCGTTATAAAATAGTTTCATTTACTTTTTAGGTAAAATTTTCCAAGCAATAAGGAATAATTAAAAATTATAACAGTCATTTTTTTTCCAGTCCATGTTTCTTTTCCCAAGCTTAGATAATTCCAATGTCTGTTGGTTTCCAGACCTTGCTCACTGCTGTGACTGAAGGGAGATTACTGCCATACTTCACTAGCCTGGGGCACCCAGATGACATTTTCGTTTGCCAGAAATTAATTAGGGTAATCCTGATGAGCTTTTTCTCAATAGCAGCTTCAGAAGTTATAAACTAAATACTTAACATAAATGTGTTCAAACCTTTACACTCTTTTCTGCACAAATAAGTCATAAGTGCATTATCATTACTCGGGTAGGCATATATGGTTACTTATTTGGCTAGTGATTGTTCAGCTAAATTATCTATGAAATACTACATATTTAATCAATAACTTATTACAATCCAGTAAATTACTCTGAATTTCAGACTGTGTCTAATCTGTGCTCTGGGTGCCATTATTTCTTTGGCCAAAATCATTCTATGGGTTGGTTAAAGTATAAGCTACATAAACTTTTGACATGGAACATAGCAATCCAGACCTCAAAACTATGTGCCCACGAGGAAACAATCTCATGTATGGGGAAACAATTTCATTTCCGTGTTCATTTAACGTTAAACCTCCTTGCTTAAGAAGTTAGAAACAGTTAAAGAAAACCATAGATGGAAAAGCTCTCCCAAGCCATCCAAATCAGGAAACACCTAGAATCAATCCCTATAGGAAATGAAATACACTGCTTGAGAGTGATGGAGGCTGTGGACCAAGCAGCCACCCAACGCTCTTTCTGTGTGGGTCTCGGGTGAAGATTTTCAGAAAGGAACACAGGCAGGTGTTCTTCCTCACCCTCCCACCCCACGTCCTCTTGATCTTTACTTTACCAAAGATCTTATCCATGGAAGCTTCAGAGGGCAACGTGCAATTAAATATAGAGAACTGCCTCTTGAGTCTTTGGGGTATGTCATTGCGTCCACCACCAGGATGGATCATGGCTGCCAAAAACTGGATATCCACGATGCTGGTGAACTCCCCAGGCTTCTCTAGGTTATAGAATCCATTTTGTTCCATCAGCTGTCGCACTATCTCATTCGTAACCTAAGAAAGACAACTTTCAGAATTAAAGCATCATTCCTTTCCATCCCTGGAGCCTAATTCCTTGAGTGTTTCCAAAGAATGAACTTTACACTGGAATTCAGAAATTATATCTTGAAAAAGTAAAAAATCAAAAAAAATTTTAAAAACTCTTCTAAGAATAAATCAATACCAAATTAAGAAATAAAATGCACAATAGAATGATGATACCTGATCTCCCCACTCATTGATTATTGGCATATTCACATCATCAATAAAAACAGTCATCTTCTTTCCCGCAGGAGGGCCATACGTTGTACCTATTCGTTTATCCACATAGCTCTCTATCGTCCTCTGTGAAAAAAAAAAAATCAACGGAAATATCTGTGAAAATATCCCCTAAAACATGGTCAATTCTTTTAAAAAACAACAAAAACTGGTAACCTTTGAACTGATATGAATTATTTCTAAAAAGCCAAATTTCCCCCCTTAATTCTAACAAATTCTAAAGTACCTAAATTATCTTGTATAACAGTCACAAAATTTGAAAATCCAGTTTAATTTAGAAGGAAATGAAATTCTAACCAATGTGAATTTGAATGGGATGAGACTCTTCTGTCCATTTCTAAAAATTTACTTTTGTCTTCTTCTGTTGGTGACACAATGTTCCCCATTATTCAAAGTCTTGCTAACAGTTTCCCTATAACCAGCAAGAAAATTAAACAAGGCTACTGTGTGAGAAGCTTCTGAGGTCTACACTCTGAGCTGCACAGCCCATCATGGTCTGAAGGCTGAAACTGGCTGCTGTCACCTGGCACAGCTCATACCCACTCTTTTGGGCAGATGCAGTTACACTGATTCAATTCTCATTCCCTGACAGAGTGAACAAAGCCCACTTACATCTTCTCTCTCATTTTTACATTCTGAGCTTAGGTGGTGAAAGAGAAGACCACACTGCACTCTGTAAAAAACCCTCCTTGAGGCCGGGCGCGGTGGCTGACGCCTGTAATCCCAGCACTTTGGGAGGCCGAGATGGGCGGATCACGAGGTCAGGAGATCGAGACCATCCTGGCTAACACGGTGAAACCCTGTCTCTACTAAAAATACAAAAAAAATTATCCGGGCGTGATGGCAGATAACACCACTGCAGTCCAGCCTGGGTGACAGAGCAAGACTCCATCTAAAAAAAAAAAGCCTTCGCTGCAGTACGCAAAAAGATATTAAAACTGAAAGAACTGGGACACATTTAAAGTAGTGTGTAGAGGGACATTTATAGCACTAAATGCCCACAAGAGAAAGCAGGAAAGATCTAAAATCAACAGCCTAACATCACAACTAAAAGAACTACAGAAGCAAGAGCAAACAAATTCAAAAGCTAGCAGAAGGCAAGAAATAACTGAGATCAGAGCAGAACTGAAGGAAACAGACACACAAAAAACCCTTCAAAAATCAATGAATCTAGGAGCTGGTTTTTTGAAAAGATCAACAAAATTGATAGATGGCTAGCAAGACTAATAAAGAAGAAAAGAAAGAAGAATCAAATGGATGCAATAAAAAATGATAAAGCGGGTATCACCACTGATCCCACAGAAATACAAACTACCATCAGAGAATACTATAAACACCTCTACACAAATAAACTAGAAAATCTAGAAGAAATAGATAAATTCCTAGACACATACACACTCCCAAGACTAAACCAGGAAGAAGTTGAATCTCTGAATAGACCAATAACAGGCTCTGAAATTGAGGCAATAATTAATAGCCTACCAACCAAAAAAAGTCCAGGACCAGGAGGACTCACAGCCGAATTCTACCAGAGGTACAAAGAGGAACTGGTACCATTCTTTCTGAAACTATTCCAATCAATAGAAAAAGAGGGAATCCTCCCTAACTCATTTTATGAGCCAGCATCATCCTGATACCAAAGCCTGGCAGAGACACAACAAAAAAAGAGAGTTTTAGACCAATATCCCTGATGAACATCAATGTGAAAATCCTCAATAAAATACTGGCAAACTGAATTCAGCAGCACATCAAAAAGCTTATCCAACACGATCAAGTCGGCTTCATCCCTGGGATGCAAGGCTGGTTCAACATACGCAAATCAATAAATGTAATCCATCCCATAAACAGAACCAACCACAAAAACCACATGATTATCTCAATAGATGCAGAAAAGGCCTTCGACAAAATTCAATAGCCTTTCATGCTAAAAACTCTCAAAAACTAGGTATTGATGGAACGTATCTCAAAATAATAAGAGCTATGTATGATAACCCACAGCCAATATCATACTGAATGGGCAAAAACTGGAAGCATTCCCTTTGAAAACGGACACAAGACAGGGATGCCCTCTCTCACCACTTCTATTCAACATAGTGTTGGAAGTTCTGGCCAGGGCAATCAGCAAAGAGAAAGAAATAAAGGGTATTCAATTAGGAAATGAGGAAGTCAAATTGTCCCTGTTTGCAGATGACAGGATTGTATATTTAGAAAACCCCATCGTCTCAGCCCAAAATCTCCTTAAGCTGATAAGCAACTTCAGCAAAGTCTCAGGATACAAAATCAATGTGCAAAAATCACAAGCATTCCTATACACCATTAACAGACAAATAGACAGCCAAATCATGAGTGAACTCCCATTCACAATGGCTACAAAGAGAATAAAATATCTAGGAATCCAACTTACAAGGGTGGCGAAGGACCTCTTCAAGGAGAACTACAAACCACTGCTCAACGAAATAAAAGAGGACATAAAAAAAAGGAAGAATATTCCATGCTCATGGATAGAAGGAATCAATAGCATGAAAATGGCCATACTGCCCAAAGTAATTTATAGATTCAATGCCATCCCCATCAAGCTACCAATGACTTTAACAGAATCAGAAAAAACTACTTTAAATTTCATATGGAACCAAAAAAGAACCCACATTGCCAAGAAAATCCTAAGCCAAAAGAACAAAGCTGAAGGCATCATGCTATCCGACTTCAAACTATACTACAAGGCTACAGTAATCAAAACAGCATGATACTGGTACCAAAACAGAGATATAGACCAATGGAACAGAACAGAGGCCTCAGAAATAACACCACACATCTACAACCATCTGATCTTTGATAAAGCTGACGAAAACAAGTAATGAGGAAAGGACTCCCTATTTAATAAATGGTGCTGGGAAAACTGGCTAGCCACATGTAGAAAGCTGAAACTGGATCCCTTCCTTACACCTTATACAAAAATTAATTCAAGATGGATTAAAGACTTAAATGTTAGACCTAAAACCATAAAAACCCTGGAGGAAAACTTAGGCAATACCATTCAGGACATAGGCATGGGCAAGGACTTCATGAATAAAACACCAAAAGCAATGGCAACAAAAGCAAAATACACAAATGGGATCTAATTGAACTAACGAGCTTCTGCACAGCAAAAGAAACTACCATCAGAGTGAACAGGCAACCTACAGAATGGGAGAAAATTTTTGCAATCTACCCATCTGACAAAGGGCTAATATCCAGAATCTACACAGAACTCAAACAAATTTACAAGAAAAAAAAACAACCCCATCAAAAAGTGGGCAAAGGATATGGATACACACTTCTCAAAAGAAGACATCTATGCAGCCAACAGACACATGAAAAAATGCTCATCATCACTGGTCATCAGAGAAATGCAAATCAAAACCACAATGAGATACCATCTCATGCCAGTCAGAATGGCAATCACTAAAAAGTCAGGAAACAACAGATGCTGGAGAGGATGTGGAGAAACAGGAACGTTTTTACACTGTTGGTGAGAGTGTAAATTAGTTCAACCATTGTGGAAGACAGTGTGGCGATTCCTCAAGGACCTAGAACTAGAATTACCATTTGACCCAGCAATCCCATTACTGGGTATATACCAAAAAGATTATAAATCATGCTACTATAAAGACACACGCACACATATGTTTACTGCAGCACTATTTACAATAGCAAAGACTTGGAACCAACCCAAATGTCTGTCAATGATAGACTGGATTAAGAAAATGTGGCACATATACACCATGGAATACTACACAGCCACAAAAAAGGATGAGTTAATGTTCTTTGCAGGGACATGGATGAAGCTGGAAACCATCATTCTCAGCAAACTATCACAAGGACAGAAAACCAAACACTGCATGTTCTCACTCATAGGTGGGACTTGAACAATGAGATCACTTGCACACGGCGGGGGGGAACATCACACACTGGGGCCTGTCTGGGGGTGGGGGGCTGGGGGAGGTATAGCACTAGGAGAAATACCTAATGTGAATGATGAGTTGATGGGTGCAGCAAACCAACATGGCACATGTATACCTATGTATCAAACCTGCACGTTGTGCACATGTATCCTAGAACAACTTAAAGTATAATAAAATAAATAAATAACTGAAAGAAAGGGCACTGGAAGGGGTAGGAAGAGGATGTGAGGAGAGGACTCCAGGCTCTTGACTGGTGTTCTCATGTTCATGGTAGTGCAATGTGGATTGGGAATCGATTGTCTTTCAAAATGTATGCATGAGTAACCAGAGTCTAGCACTGCAAAGCAAACAGAAAGAGTTTTGAAGTTCTCAGACTCTGAAGGCTTCAAACTCAAAAGCTCATTTCATTTCTATCACTGTAGGAATCTACTAATGCATGATTTTTAAGTCATGTTAAAGATGTTGTATAAATACAGGAGAAAGTGGAGGTAAGTTAAGATAAAATAAATTCTCCTTCTCTTATCCAAAAAATGTTTTACTTCATGACAAAAAACAAACCAGTTAAAACTGACTTTTATAAACAAGATATAACCATCAAATGAGACAAAATATAAGACAAAAGAAAGCAAAGCTCTATACAACTGTCCTTGAGAATTTTCACAGTAATTGCACATTGTACATTTTCATCACAATTTTATTTATTTTATTTTATTTATTTATTTTATTTTTTTGAGACAGTGTCTTGCTCTGTTGCCCAGGCTGGAGTGCAGTGTTGGCTCACTGCAGCCTCTGCCTCCCGGGTTCAAGTGATTCTCCTGCCTCAGCCTCCCAATAGCTGGGACTACAGGCATGCACCACCACACCCAGCTGATTTTTGTATTTTTAGTAGAGATGGGGTTTCACCATGTTGACCAGGCTAGTCTCAAACTCCTGACCTCAGGTGATCCACCTGCCTCAGCCTCCCAATGTGCTGGGATTACAGGCATGAGCCACCATGCCTGGCCTCATCATTTTAATGAATAATAGCAAGGAATGTGAAAATTTTTCAGTATTTTTAAATAGAATGAGATATAAATATATTACAACTCATTCAATTACAAAACAAATCTCCCATGAAATTGTACGATGGCAAAAAGAATTTCATACCCCCCCACATAAACGCAAAATTGTTTAATGTACTAGGCTAAATTGGCTCTTCTTTTCAATGAATTTAAATGCACCTCCTTATGGTCAACTAAGACTTTCAGACATTCTCATGTCTATTAATGAGAACACTTTTTGGCACATGAAGATTTTATGTATTGGGAAACTTTATCAAGAGCTAAATGTACTAGGTGGGATAGTCAGAGTAATATAGAGTAATAGCCACACACCTATACTTTCTTCCCCTCCACTGTAACCCTAATTTTTTTTTGAAATGATGGGAAATCATTACTATCACCACTAAGCTATACATGTCATAAAAGAGTTAAATTGACAAAAGCACAACAAAATAGAGAGAAAAATTCAGCAACTTGAGAACCTAGAAGTTGAGATTTCTTTCCATTTTCAGAATTGTTGCAGATTCAATAGTTACCTGAGTGTTGAAGTTTGGTAAGACCTCCTGAAGGCCTGAAACACAATGCAGGTTGGTTATGCCTCCTCTGAAATGCTTGGAACCAGAAGTGTTTTGTATATTGAACGTTTTCAAATTTGGGAATATTTGCAAATACATAATGAGATATCTTGGGGATGGTACCCAAATCTAAACATAAAAGCCATTTGTGTTTCCTACATACACTTTATATATATAGCCAGGAAGTAATTTTATATGCTACGTATGTATGTGTGTATTTATTAAAATGTGTATTTATTTGTTTACTTACATTTTATTTTAAAATATTTAAAATTAAATATTTCATATTTATACAATTTTGTGCATGAAACATTCGTGTACATTGAACAATATACATTGGACATGCTTGCATGAGGGAATCTGGTAGTGTGCTGAACAGATATGAAAACTGGAGGGTGCTGGGAGGGTCTTTTTTTCCTTGGGGACGCTGAATAAACTGTGTGTTGTGCACCTGCATTTTGACTACAACCTGTCACTTGAGGTCAGGTGTGAAATTTTTTGAGCTTGCCAGTGCTCAAAAAGTTTTGGATTTTGGAGCAACCTGAATTTCAGATTTTCAGATTAGGCATGCTCCACCTGTACTGCGTGCTCTGCTCCTTTGGACAGCTATCCATTTGAGGCTGTTGGAAAAAACAGCTGTCCAAGCTGGATGTTCCATAACATTACAAAAATAAGCATATTCAAACATAAACTCCAGCCGGGCATGGTGGCTCACGCTTATAATCCCAGCACTTTGGGAGGCCGAGGCAGGCGGATCACGAGGTCAGGAGATCGAGACCACAGTGAAACCCCGTCTCTACTAAAAAAATACAAAAAATTAGCGAGGCGTGGTGGCAGGCGCCTGTAATCCCAGCTACTCGGAGAGGCTGAGGCAGGAGAATGGCGTGAACCCAGGAGGCAGAGCTTGCAGTGAGCCGAGACTGCGCCACTGCACTCCAGCCTGGGTGACAGAGCGAGACTCCGTCTCTCTCAAAAAAAAAAAAAAAACAAAAAAAACATAAACTCCTCTTCCTTACTCAGCACAAAGTCTGCACCCCTTTGGGGTGCTCAACTCAGAAAGTGGCAACAACTACCGATTGCCCCATCCAAACATTTCCACATCTAACAACACTGAGTTTTTCTATTATAATTTCAACACCACTTTCTAAAGTATCTCTTCCTACCTGAACAACAGCAGGCCCCCATTCCATTATGTCTTTCTTTCTCACAGGGGTTAATGTCACGACCCCTTAAATTGCCTGGCCTGACTGCAGTCAATCCTGGAAACGTCTTTATGACTCATACACAATGGCTATATTGCCTGATTTGTAATTTTACCTAGAATTTTTTTGTCTCCCCCAAAGAAATCAGTCTAAAGAATCACGGATCATCTGTGTAGTATTCTGCCACCCACATTCCTCCCAATCTCTTTGATTGGTGTTCCCACCTCATCCACTGTTTTGCTGTTATGAACTGGGGTCCAGTTAATAAAACCAAGTAGATATGTTTGCTTATTAGATTATTGCCTGTCTCCTCCACTAGAAGGTAAGAAGGGAAGGCACCTTGTCTTCCTTACTTTACTCATTATTTCATCCTCAGTGTCTAGAAGGGTATCTGGTACTATGTGTTTATTGGTAAATATTTTTTTACATAGATAAATAAATACAAGAAACCTGGAGTCATCTTTGACTTTTCTCATTGTCTCCTATGCCTCTCCTCCAACAACCTTGATATGGTTTGGCTCTGTGTCCCCACCTAAATCTCATGTGGAATTGTCATCCCCAATGTTGGAGGTGGGGCCTGGTGGGAGGTGACTGGATCATGGAGGTGGTTTCTAATGGTTTAGCACCATCCTCCAGTGCTGTCTCATGAGTGAGTTCTCACGAGATCTGGTTGCTTAAAAGTGTGTAGCACCTCCACCTTCACTCTCTCGCTCCTGCTCCTGCCATGTGAGAAGTGTCTACTTCCCCTTCCAACGTAACTGAAAGTTTCCTGAGGCCTCCCCAGCCATGTTTCCTGTATAGTCTGTGGAATCGTGAGCCAATTAAACCTCTTTTCTTTATAAATTACCCAGTCTCAGGTCATTCTTTATAGTAGTGCAAGAACAGACTAACATAAACCTCTACTCAACCAATCACAAGTTCTGGCAGTTCCACTTCCTAGCCAAGGTTGAATGCATCCTTGTTCTGTTTCCTTTCTCACTTTTACCATTTTGGTCCAGCCCAACCTGCCTCCTGAGAAACGACTGCAACTGTCTCCTCTCAGGTCTCTCTGAGTGCACTCATGTCTCTTGCATCTTGTTCTCCACTCTACAGCCAGATTGAGCTTTCTAAAGGGCAATACAATCCTCCTCAGGACTCCAGGGGGTTCCTCATCAGTGACTTACAGGGAACTCTATGGTACCCACTACTTACTCCTCCAATCTCACTTCCAGGCAGTCCTTCTCACTGTCTTTGTTCCGGACCCTCAGGGTCTTAGTTCATTTACATACAGTTAAAAAAAACTACATAGACTGTGAAGTGATGTTCACCTTATATGCTGGCTTCCAGTATTCATTATGGGATCCTCATTTATATATTTCTACAGTAGCCATTTCTAAGCCAAGAAAAAAATCCCTCAGGATTATCATTAGCCAAATTCACTTTGTGAAATATTGATTTAGATGAATGATCTTCTAAAAATGTCACTTCTTTCAATCCAGTTATTGATTTTAAAAAAAATTACGTCTCTAGCAAGGACTTGCACTCAGGATAAATACTGTTCTTTGAGAATAGACAATCACTCTACTCTGAAATTGGAGAATCATAGTCAGCATGACAGCATCTTATGCAATTTATAAAACCTAAACAAGATTCCAATCTCATTGTCTGTCCACACACACAGGATATCATTAACCCAAGCTGTGACAGCAGCATTTTAAGACATGAAAACCAGATGGTCAGAAAACCAGGTAGGCTGAGGAATGGAGCTCCCTTCTGGCTCTTTTCTGAGCTAGAAGCCCTAAACCTAGGGACAACTCAATTACTGAAATAATTTCTTAATAGACAACTCAGCTTTTATAATTCCTAGAAATTAATATAAATATTAAATTCCCCCAATGAATGATCAACTCTTTCATTATGCTGATTTCTGTAATCCCTATGGAAACTAATTGGCTCCTCCTCTGGACTCCACAGTACAGCATTGAGATTACACCACAAGTAGCACTTATCTCGTCAGCTACACTTGGTTTAGGTACATGTCTGTTTCCCCAACAAGACAAAGGGAGGAACACGACATCAGAAAGGGTATTGGAAGGATCACGTGCAGCTGAGGTGACGGTGCATTCCCTAGTTCTTAGGTACAACATTCACACAATCATCTTTGTGAATGAGACAAAGTGCAAAATCTGCACAACCTGCAAGGCCTTACACAACAGCTCTGACTAGGCTGAAAGTCAGGAAAAACGAACTAAACTACTGCTTCTCACATTTCTCAACTCTATGATTTCATGTAAGCCACTTAATATTTCTGGGTATAATAGCCCAGAAATGACAGTGTGTATAGATATGTAAATCATATGTACATACATAAATATGCACATGAATATGCATATATGCATTATGCATTAATGATACATATGAAAGCAATTCATGAGCTTGCTACAGAGTATTATGCATTAATGATATAATACATATGAAAGCAATTCATGAGCTTAATGTAGTATAAAATGTAAAGCTATTTTGTTATTTCTATGTGTAGCTCTATATGCTAGCACCTAAATCATTTTTCATGCATGTTACATACAATTAAATAGAAATATAAAATATACTTAATTTTAGGTTTTCATATATGTGCTATTAGCTAAAACATAAAAATGGAGAGCTATGCTCTTTATTAAGAAATCTACTGCCTAATAGCATCTTCCCATTTTATTGTAATTCACTAAAACCAAACGAAATTAGTCTTACATTAGGAAAGTTTAAAATGCTCAATAGTACATCGTAAAAAGTAAAATATGTTAAAAGTCACATGAAAATACAATAATGCATAACTGGAAGCTAAAAATAAAACAAGAGCACTAAGTGATAAACCAGCCCTTTAGATATTAATATAGATAATGAAAGGGCATTGGAAGGAAGCATGTGGGTGCATGGCACAGCAGAGCACATGGACCCTGGTTTCCAGCTGTTTCCAGCTTAGGTTCTGCCACCAACTAAGTGAATTCAGACAATGCTTGAAGCTCCTTCCACCCGAGTACATCAGTCTTAACTGTAAAACCTGACATTTTAAGAGAGCTTTATGATACAAATATACTTTCACATATTATCTCTTAGGAAACTAGTCTTCAAACTGTGCTCTGATGAGCTAAAAGGATTTTCTGCAAACACCGGGATCCCTTGCAGGAAGAAAAGATGAGGCTGGAATGGGCTTCAGGACCCCAGCTCCAATTCCACCAAAGCAAACCCATGGTTACTTATTTTATAGATTAATCTACTGCACAAGATATCATTTGGAAAAGTGGTTCTGGGTCCAAAAATAAAACTGTGGAATTTCCTTCCAGTCTCTAGGAGTCTTATTTTTTAAAAAATAAAACCTATTGCTATGCAACCATTTGAAAGATGGTGGCTGTATTCAAAACACTTTATAATTATTTTTAGAAATTTTTTCAGAAATTATCTTAAGTAATTTTTGCTTTCTTCTTTTCACCTTTTTGTATTGCTTAAATTTCTACTTCTATGTATGAATTACTTTCAAAAATAAAAAAAATTAAAACAGTTCGGGGGGAAAAATGAGGAACTTTTCTTTAAAAACTGACTAAATTCCCTTAGCCAAAAAATGGAGTGACTGTATAATTTTTGTCCAAACTTTTGATAGTGGCAAAGGATGCTATTAATTAATAATCTGAAACAATGAAAGTAACTTGGATTGTCAAAAAGTGACAGTCCCCTCTACTGATGAAAGACCTGAAAGTTACAGCATGATGAAAACAACCTGTCAAGTAACAGACATGTGCCCTTCATTGGACAGTGTGCCATCATGGTAACAGCTGAGAAATGGACAGTATCTATTTTCTCATCTACAATTTCAGTTTGGTTGGGATCCAGATACATGGGAGAAACAGAGACAAATGCTCTGCTCCATCAGCCCTGTTTAGCATGAATGACTGAAAATTACAGTGAGAAAGTTAATTACAACAGTTCGGCTAATTGAAAGCTTTGTAAAACTAATGAGTCTCACTTAATAGAGAGCCCTGATGCTCCACAGTCAAAACAGTCTCTGGCACTAAACAGAGTGGATGATCCTGTGATGCTTCTCAACAGAAAAAAGAAATAGTGACGTGTTAACTCCACCTTAACACTGAAGAACAGTGGGGAATCTGGCTAAAGCCATGTGTATCAGATAATGGGAGTCTAAAGAATACTTCATTCTGCTTCTATTTATTATATTTGAATATGGAACCACTTCCAGAAATTTATTATATGGTTTATGAATTTGTACATCAAACAACAGGTTTTCTAGATAACATACGGCTTTTTCCAGGAAATGAGTAAATATTTCATGTTAAAGAGACAGAAACCACAGATCTTTAATACCTGGCAGAGATAAATGACACAGAGTTGGTAACAAAAATGTAGTGACAAGGCCTTGTTGTATAATAAAAAATTGGGCTGGCCTTTGCCCCTGGCTCCTGGGAGGGAAACTTTAAACCCTGGAAATTTCCTGAGTGATAGAAAGGACTCCTGTTATTCACATGGGCCCCTCATACCACTCATGCCAACCACTCATCACCAACCATGTGATAAGAAGGTTGAAGTTTTTTTTTTTTTTTGAGACGGAGTCTCGCTCTGTCTCCCAGGCTGGAGTGTAGTGGCGTAATCTCGGCTCACTGCAAGCTCCGCCTCCCGGGTTCACGCCATTCTCCTGCCTCAGCCTCCCGAGTAGCTGGGACTACAGGCGCCCGCCACCACGCCTGGCTAATTTTTTTGCATTTTTAGTAGAGACAGGGTTTCACTGTGGTCTCGATCTCCTGACCTCATGATCCACCCGCCTCGGCCTCCCAAAGTGCTGGGATTACAAGCGTGAGCCACCGTGCCCAGCCCAGAAGGTTGAAGTTTTAAGTCACATGATATCAGTTGACCTGGGAGGGGAGCTGATGGAGATTTGAGTTCAGTCTCAAAGATCTTGGCTGGGCACAGTGGCTCACACCTGTAATCCTAGCACTCTGAGAGACCCAGGTAGGCAGATCATGAGGTCAAAAGATCAAGACCATCCTGGCCATCACGGTGAAACCCCATCTCTACTAAAAACACAAAAATTAGTGGGGTGTGGTGGCCCATGCCTATAGTCCCAGCTACTCAGGAGGCTGGGGCAGGAGAATGGCTTGAACCCAGGAGGTGGAGGTTGCAGTGAACCAAGATCACGCCACTGCACTTCAGCCTGGTGACAGAGCGAGGCTCCATTTAAAAAAAAAATAAAAAGATCTGAGTCCTGTCCTATGTCCAATGATGTAATCAAGTATGCCTATGTAATGAAACCCCAATAAAAACCCAGGACAAAAAGGCTCAGGTGAGTGTCCAGGTTGGTGACATACATGATATGCCTGGAAGGTAGCACATCCTATGGACAGGGAAGGTTTGCATTTGAGATCCTCCCAAACCTTGCCCTCTGTATCTTTTCTTTTGACTGACACTTACTTGTATCTTTATAAGAAAGTTGTAACAATAAGCATAGCACTTCTCTGAGTTCTGTAAGTCACTCTAGTGAATTATGGAAACTGAGGGGGCTGAGGGAATGGCCTAATTTGCAGCCACTTGGTCAGAGGTATGGGTCTCTTGAGAACCCCTGAGCTCGTGGCTGGTGTCTGAGTGAGGGCAGTCTTGTGGGGACTCGGCCCTTAACTTCTGAAGTTTGCATTAGCTCTGCCGTAGTGACTGTCAGAATTACATTATAGGCCTAAAGAGTTAATACAGTCTCATGAAGTGTGGATCATTAGAAAATCACCCCACATAATGAAAAAATATCACACTCTGATCTGATTTTTTTAAAACCTTTCCCCTCAAATAATGTTATAATTATAACCTTTAAAGAGAATGTCCTCCTAAGGTAAAACTAACAAAAGCTCTTTAATTGTAAAGTGGTATTAAAGGAACACATATAATGTTAGCATCTTGCCAGCCTAGGGTAATTTAATGTGTCCTTCCCCAAACACGAGAATGCCACTGCTGAGTCACTGCAATTTGGGGTTGACCATCCATCCAGATCTGCCCACCCAGACACTATATGAATGGTATTTATTTGATAGAAGGATAGCCCATACTGGAAATCCCTTCTCCTCCAGAAGAGTAGAATGAAGCTGACAGTCTTATTTAGAAGTTTAATCAATGACCTTAGTGTATTGGCACACCGCTGTCACCAATTAAATTAAGTGATAAAAAGTCATGATTTAACCATGGCTTCAACAAGTTTCATTGCTCTGATATTTTCATTCCAACAGCTAAAGAACAACAAAGTTCATCAAAAGCAAAGTTCTTTGGATTTGTGTTCCCCTAAAAATTTCCCTTCCATTTGCAATTTATGACATGTATCTTCTGGTGATATATTAATGTTCTAATAAAAATATGAGAGATACTTTGCAAATCACTGAAGCATGTACTGACATTTAGGATTTCCTCCTCAGTTTCAATAAGGTCTTATACAATTTAGGGCCAGGAGAAAAAGAACTATTTAAGCCACTGCAACTCTAGGTCATTCCTGGTGGTTTCATTGGAAAAAAAAAATAAACAATGCAAACTTGAGGGGTTTTTTTTCTCACACTTCTGTGATACATAGAGTAAAATATTTCATATCTAAGGGTCTAAGATTTTACACCTTGTTGCAATTGAACATGGGAGCCAGGGTGGAATGTTAAGTCAGGGAACAACAAGATTAAAGTAGCATTTTAGGAAATAAGGATTGGCAGGTATAAAAGCTAGACTGAAAGAGAATTCAACTTGAACCAATCATAGCTGGGGATTCTTCCATGCCAATACCCTGGTATGCAATCATGCAGAAGTGGATTATCTAGAGGTCAACAAGGAGCATGAAGGTAAAGAAATAGATGTGAAATGCATTTCTTTTGGTACTGTAACAGCCTTTGAGATCTGAGCAAGAGGGACGCATTAAAGATGATTTCAAAGTGCCTAGCCTAAAAGAGTATTAGGAACACCTTCAAGCAAGCAGACTCTCGGGAGAGGAAGTAGGTTTAGATGGGGAATAAATGATTTTCTTTCAGTTTTGGATTTTGCATGTTCACAATGTTTTCTACATAGATATTTTAAACTGCATTGAGGCCTATAGCACCTTATATAAGCTTTTAATGTTTCCATAATTTAAGATGTCATAATCTAACTAGGGAAACTATTGCAGTTGAATAATTGAAAGAATGGAAGATGTACATGGGTAATTTATCATGGCTATGAAAATTCAGATGAGATTCAACTGAAGCAGAATAGTAGAGATTTGAGCCTCCAAAGTTTATCACAAACTTGGGCTTGCTGAGCCATACCAAAGAGCCAGTACCTGGAACATCAGTGGGGTGGTTGCAGAAGAAAAATTCAGACTCTTGATCATGTGACATTCAGGATCATATTTTGACATAAATCCTTTAATTATGACTGTTTTGGCTGTTCCTTGTTCACCAATTAATAGCACAGCCTGAAATAGAGGGAATTGAAAAAAATAAAAACAAGAAATGAAATAAATGAGTGTGATGGGCTGAATTTGTCCCCCCAAAATTCATATGCTGAATCCTCAACCCCTAGTACCTTGAAATTTGATTCTGTTTGGAGATAAAGTCTTTAAAGAGGTGACTAAGGTAAAATAAAGCCGTCGGATGAGCCCTAGTCCACTCTAACTGGTGTCCTTACAAAAGAGGAAATTTGTGGCCAGGCGTGGTGGCTCACACCTGTAATCCTAGCACGTTGGGAGGCTGAGGCAGGAGGATCACTTGAGGTCAGGAGTTCGAGACCAGCCTGGCCAACATGGTGAAACCCCGTCTGTACTAAAAATACAAAAATTAGCCAGGTGTGGTGGTGTGCACCTGTCATCCCAGCTACTCGGGAGGCTGAGGCAGGAGAATCGCTTGAACCCGAGAGGCAGAGGTAGCAGTGAGTTGAGATTACACCATTGCACTCTAGCCTGGGTGACAGAGACTCCATCTCAAAAAAAAAAAAAAAAAAGAAGAGGAAATTTGTATACACAAAGAAACGCCAAGGGAAGACACAGCGAGAAGGCAGCCATCCACCAGCCAAAGAGAGGGGCCTCTGAAGAACCCAAGCCTGCCAACACCTTCATCCTGGACTTTCAGCCTCCAGAACGAGAGAAAAGAAACTGCTATTGTTTAGGCCACCTAGGCTGTGGTATTTGGTTACAGCAGCCCTAGCAAACTAGCTCAGTGATCAAAGCAGAAGGAATCCTTTGGGGAAAAGCAAGTCAAAATTTACTTTCTGTCAACTCATACATAAGAAATAATTACTTATGAATTAGAACTATCCAACTCATATTTTAGTGGAGAATAATAAAGGAATAGTAGGTTAGGTAATATTTTCATGTATTCTAAACTGCAACATAAAACATTTTATAATAAATGCAGGATGCTTCATGTCGGCTGGGCACGATGGCTCACACTTGTAATCCCAGCCCTTTGGGAGGCTGAGGCGGGCAGATCGAGAGATCAGGAGTTTGAGACCATCTGGCTAACATGGTGAAACCCCGTCTCTACTAAGAAATACAAAAAATTAGCTGGGCGTGATGGCGGGTGCCTGTAGTCCCAGCTACTCGGGAGGCTGAGGCAGGAGAATGGCGTGAACCCCGGAGGCAGAGCTTGCAGTAAGCCGAGATCACGCCACTGCACTCCAGCCTGGGCGACAGAGTGAGACTCTGTCTCAATAAATAAATAAATAAATAAATAAATAAACAAACAAACAAACAAACAAACAAATGCAGGATGCTTCGTGTCTTCCTTTAAAATATGCTACTGTTAATAAAAATTAAAAGTCATACCTTGCCCTGTTTAGCAATGGTTTGAATTAGAAAGTCAGTCCTCACACTGTCAACATTTGGCACCAGAATAGAGCCATACTCTGGGGTGGTATCAGATGGATACAGGTATTCCTGGGTACGCGTGTTCCAGTGCGTCCATGTACCTGAGGTGAACAGAGGACATTGCTATATCCATAGTAATAATTCAACTCCAAACTGTAATGAGCAGACACCCTTGAAATCTTATGAGGTCACCTTCCAAATTCTCCCCATAAAATAAAGATCATTAAAATTAGAGATCTAAGTACACAAGGATGTGTTAGCTGAGCCAAAATGTCCCAAGGAACAATTTCAAGGTGGTAAACCAGGAAATACTAGGAAGCATTTTGGAATTTTTTAAAAATATATATTAGTTTTCAATAGCATGAAGTATGTATAAAAATACAGAACAGAGTGAGAGTAGTGTGTATCTAAAATCATTAATCACTTTTGAATGTCTAATCTCACACACTTTTCATTAGGCAAAAGATCCTAGGCTGATGCATATGTATATTAAATAATACATTATTATATATCCACATATATGTACTTCATTTTTTGTATAAATGTACTTTATATATTTATACACACACCAATAACCTTAAAGTATATATACATACAGAGATAAAGATATACAGCTATAGATACATGTATTGTGGCAAAAATATACTTTAAACTTTGTGACTTTTATATAAATTGCTGATTATATTGAATGAGTGACAGAAATTGATCTGATTTGGTTTTTCAAATGTTTCTTAATTCACTGAAAGTTTAGTGCACAATATATTTAACAAAAGGAAAATGTGCATTTGAAATACAAAGTAGATTTTTTAAAAAGAAACCACTGTTCACTCTCTTTACACACTAACATTTTCATATCTTACAGCCAATAATTATAAATCTCATTTAGAAAACATATTATATATTGTGTAAATATTGGCCATGTAGGGAAGAACGGCCCCCATGGGTTCCGTCTGGACGGGCAGGTGTCCTCACCGTCGGGCGCCACATAGTAGTCGAAGGCGGTGTCCCCGGGGCTCGCTGGCGGCGGCAGCTCCAGCGTCCCCGCGGGCCGATTGCGCAGCCAGAGCTCCAGGCGGCGCCGGCCGTCCAGCTCCAGCGCCGCCCCCGCGCTCCACAGCAGCGCGAACACGAACAGCCGCCCCAGGTGCGCCCGGCTCACCTCCCCGCCTTGCTCCTGAGAAGGAAAGACACTTTATTTTAATCACTTGATTCTCAAACCCAAACGTTGCTCTAGGGTTTTAATGAAAACAGTAAAGAGAAACAAGACACTAGTTTTCCACCAAGAAGAAGGGAAAGGATGAATAAAACTGGAGAACAAATGAAGAATTGATCTCTGGGAATACCAAGCTGCCTTTAAAAATAACAGGGTTGGCCGGGCGCGGTGGCTCACGCATGTAATCCCAGCACTTTGGGAGGCCGAGGCGGGCAGATCACAAGGTCAGGAGATCGAGAACATCCTGGCTAACATGGTGAAACCCCGTCTCTACTAAAAAAGAGAAAAAAAAAAATTAGCCAGGCGTGGTGGCGGGCGCCTGTAGCCCCGGCTACTCGGGAGGCTGAGGCAGGAGAATGGCGTGAACCCGGGAGGCGCAGCTTGCAGTGAGCCAAGATCACGCTACTGTACTCCAGCCTGGGCGACAGAGCGAGACTCTGTCTCCAAAAAAAAAAAAAAACACAGGGTTTATCGCAGCACTGTTCACCACAGACAAGACTTGGAGACAACCTAAGTGTCCATCAACAGATGAATGTATAAATAAAAGTGCTACATACACACAAGGGAGTACTATTCAGCCATAAAAAAGACTGAGAGCCTGTCATTTGAACAACATGAATGGAACTGGAGGTTATTATGTTCAGTGAAATAAGCCAGATGCAGAAAGACAAACTTGGTATATTCTCACGCATTTGTGGGAGCTAAAAATTAAAACAATCGAAGTCATGGAGATACAGTAGAAGGATGGTTACCAGAGGCTAAGAAGGGGAGTGGGGAGGGGGGAGGAAATGGGGATGATTAATGGGTACAAAAATACACAGTGATTGCAGTCAGCCATAATTTGTTGTGCATTTTAGAGTAACTGAGGGAGTACAACTGTAATGTTCATAACACAAAGAAATGAAGAATGAGGTGATTGATACCCCATTCCCCTTGATGTGGTTATTATACGTAGCATACCGGTATCAAAATATCTCATGTACCCCATAAATATATATACCTACTATGTACCCACAAAAATTAAAAATTAAAACACACACACAGTAATAATTTTGGGATACCTGTTGCATGACTGTGTTAACCTGCAACTAAATTCCAAATCCATGGTTAGCTGTATTTTTTGTTAAAGGGATATGAAAATATATATATATATGTGGGATCCATGTTTGAAATATTCCCCCTCCCCAACAGCTCTAACCAAATCTAATTTCAAATATAGTACTCTCTGTACAGCATGGCTACATTAATAAGAGAGAAAATGTAGTACTCTCTGTGCAGCATGGCTAAGTTGATCAGAGAGAATTTCTCTAGAAAGTTGAGCAATTTACCTTCAGAGGAATCAGGCCTTGGAGCATGTTAATGCTCTGCGTGATGACAAAGGCCTCCAGCACCTCCATCTTGTATTCCAAGTTCTGGATACAGAAGCGATACAAGTCCGGGAAAGACTCCGTGTACAGCTGACGAAGAATTTCTGTTTCTTGAGGCGAGCGTTTCTTAAGAAAACCCTGTCAGTTCACAGATAAGTGTATTCATGAAACTTATTAGCACACTAGGAAAATGGTCATTTGGGGACAAAAATTTTAAAAGTATCTGTTAATAATGATAGTATCTCATGATTATACCACACACAATCTTCCAGGCTTTGTTACAAACTCTTCCACGTATTAATTCATTTAATCCTCAAAACAACCCTACAAGGTAAGAACTGTTATTATCCTCCTTTTACACATGAGGAAACAGAGGCCCAGGAGGTATAGGTAGCCTGTCAGGGGCCTCCTGCAAGCAGGTGGCAAGGGCAGAATTCAGACCCAGAAAGCCTGGGCCCACATGTTCAGCGACTACACTATCCATTTGCTCATAGGTGGAGAAATAGTCTTCAACTCTCGATTAAAACATGCTGGGAGAAAATGAGAAGGCCCATCTATGGAAATAACTCGGGGGGAAAAGTAAAGAATAAAAGATGAACAAAGGAAATCCATACCCAGATTTTTTTTCTGTTTTTGAGACAGGATCTTACTCTGTCACTCAGGCTGGAATACAGTGGCACGATCTCGGCTCACTACACCCTCCGCCCCCCAGACTCAGGTGATCCTCTGGCCTCAGCCCCCCAAGTAGCTGGGACTACAGGTGCATGCCACTACACCCAGCTAATTTTTGTAATTTTTGTCGAGACAGGGTTTTGCCATATTGCCCAGGCTAGTCTCAAACTCCTTGCCTCAAGCGATCTGCCTGCCTTGGCCTCTCAAAGTGCTGGGATTACAGGCATGAGCCAACTGTGCCTGGCCCCCAGATTTTTTTAATGGAAAACAAAGATTTAACTAAAATTAGTTGTTTCTTTTTATTTCTTCTAATTGAATTAATAAACAATGTAGAAAAATATCAAGGATATTCATGAAAATGGAGAATTTAGTCATTTGAGAAACCTAATATTAAGAAACTGCACCTCATTCATAACAAAATACCACTTAACACACAGCGTTTCCTTAAGATGAGGCAAGTTCTCTTAAGGTCAAGAGATCAGCTCATTCTTCACCTCAGTATTCCAGGAAACAATTAGAGACTCTGAACAGAAGCAATAAAATGTTGATTCTGAATTATTCATTAGTTCATGAATTTACCATGATTCTACCTCGACAAAAACATAACACAGCACTTTTGAGTTGATGGAACCGAAAGATGACATTCACTAGGGCAGGTAACCAGCTTGGCTCCCCGTAGCTGACAGATTGCCGGCAACACAACTTTTCAATTGCTCTGCCCTCTAATAACTCTCAGAGTTGGCTTTCCTGTTCTAAACATTTCCAATCTGATTCTTCATGAGTCTTGCTCTTCCTAACAATTTCCAAAAAAGAAAATGCATTATTTAAAACATATAGGATATTATGAGGTGGGTATAGCATTAACGTAAAGGTCTTATTCAGTCTCAATATGGACAGACTATAGCAAAAGCTTATTTTATAAATAGCAAACTCATGCATTAGTTAGTATTCCTTAGCTAGTTGTATAAAAGTATTTTTCAAAAACCTTTTCGAAATTGAAGTATTTTGGAAAAATCACATATATACATTTTCACTTGTACTTTGCTGTACCTGTGGTTTCCAAGCCTGGTACGTGAAAAAAAAATGTTGCAGCACTTAAAAGAAAAAAAAAAAATGCTGAGTTGCCTCCCAGAAATTCTAATTTGGTAAGATTGAAGTGTAACCCAATCATCTGTCCTTTAAAGAATTGTCATTAGTGATTACTTTCGCAAAGACAGGGTTGTAACCCTCTGCTTTTATTCTCTTTAATGGATGGATAATTTAACTGTGAAATCTGAAAACTTTACAACTATTTTTAGTGACACATTCAACTATATGTCAACATCATTTTGCTATATGATTCCCTCCTTCTTCACATCTTCATACCAAATCTAAAGCCTTTTGCAACAGAGTTGAGTAAATTCTGGAAAGACATTAGTAAAAAGTTAGGATATAACCAAATAGAAATAAAAGTTTTAAAATGTAATGATATAATGTAAAATAAACATCTACTTTATTTAAATTAGGAATTCAAATGTTTTCAATCAAAATCATCTTCAAAAAACTTGAGTGATGAAAATAATCAATATAACCAACTACGTAAAACAAGATTTTTCATGTGGCTTATCTAATAAACATTCTGCCTTACATTATAATATTTATAGAGCAAAATATCTAAGTATGCAAGGCATTTATGTATAATATAATTCTGATCAATATAATCTAGGATATATTGCTGGTAATAAAATAATATACCTGATTATGAATTGATGAGATGTTATCTGAAATATTATTGCCAAGTTCAAATTTGGAACTAACGTTATAACTAATGAATCTCATAAAAATTCCTTATATGCAATTTTAATGAACTGATTCCAAGTTAATGTTCTAAGATGGTCCTCCTAAACTTTATATGAATGTGTACCTTTCAAAAATATCATGAATCCCCAAAGTGATCAAATTAAATTTTACTTATTCAGTCGTCAGACACAGTTTGGCAAGACTGGTTGGTTCATACGGGCCTGGCAATTACTCTACAACCCAGAGGTTGGAAATCCCAGTTCAAAAGTGATTAGGAGAGTAATGAAGAAACATGTTAGGAGCAATCAGGGTTTGAATGTCCCAGTGCATTCAAGGTATCTTCCGTAAGCATTAGCATAAAAATGCAATTACACTGCCATCTGCAGAAAAATTGGCACACACACTAGAAGAATGCTAAATGATCTGTTTTCCTCTCTAATTATACAAAAGAAGGATTCAATTATACCTCAAGAATAGGACTCCAGTCAAGGATAGAAGAGCTCATGAAAACCATTCCATTTCTTGAGACGGTGGCAGGAGAAGCATTGTCAATGTTATGAGGCTCAAAAATGATCTTGCAGTTTGGAGCCATGGGAATCCGGTCACCATTGGCAAGGGTTAGAGTTTTGTTATCATCCAAAACAGAATTCAGATTTTCAATCCAGATGGCATCTACTGGACCATCAAGAATTATCCAGATATGTTCCCCTAGAATATCCCACCAAAGGGAGAAAAAAAATACATACACACATGCAGTGCATGTACACATAAGTTTAAAATAGCTTGAAGATGTACTATATTCGATGTAATTTTCATTAATCATTAAATACAGTTTTGCTCCAAATGATTACCTTGTTTTATTACAAAGGATCTTCAAAGATCTTTATGTAGCAGTCAAGGCCCATAATTAAATCAAAAAGTAGTTTGTTTATTGGACAAATATTCATTGAGCACCTTGCATATGTCACTGTTCTAGGGGCTGAGGATATTGTCGTAAATGAGACAATGTCCTGCTTTGGCAGAGCTTACATTCTAAGGAGTAGAGATGACAAGCAAACAAATAAAAGTTTAACATACAAAAAATTAAGTAGAATGAGGGCATGGGGCATGTTTTAGATAAGGTGGTCGATAAGATATTCCAGGAAGAGAATGAAGTGATGTAAAGGTCTAGAGGTAGAATATTCCAGACAGCAAGAACAGAAAGTGCTAAGCCCCTGAAGCAGGTACAGGCTTAGTGTAATATAATGGACTGAATGTTTATGTTCCCCTAAAACATCCTCGTGAACAAGATTAGTGTCCTTATAAAGAGAGCTCAGAGAACTCCCTTGCCCTTCTGCAACATGGGGTACAGCAAGAAATCAGCAGACTGCAACCATGAAGAAAGCCCTCCCCAGAACCCGACCATGCTGGCTCCCTGATCTCAGACTTCCAGCCTCTGGAACTATGAGAAGTGCATGTCTATTGTTTATAAGCCACCCAGTCTCTAGCATCCCAAACTAAGGCGATCACGTTCCAGGAACAGTAAGAAGCTGAACCTGAATGGCAAAAAGAGGAGGAAGGGGAGAGGTATATGAGGGCAGTGGGAAAGACGGAGCTATGGAACTCATTCTGGTTTGCACCTAAGTCTAAGGCATCCAATAGAGATCCTCGTAGAGTTGTTGAGTTGGGAATTCAGGAGAGAGGTCAGGGCTGGAGATCAAAATGTGAAAGTCACCAGTTTAGAGATGGGATTTAAAGCTGTGGGACTGGGTAAGTTTCTTTTAGATAAGTGTGGAGACAGAAGAGGGCTGAAGACAGAGGCTCTGTATCCCTTAGGCTTCTGGCATGGTCTCCTGTGTTTGCTCCCCTTTCTTCCAGACTTCTCAAGGAAGCAGAAGTGGAAAAAGAGCCAGCAGGATGAGGAATCCCTGCAGCCCAGGGAAGGAAGGGTTTCAAGAAGGCGGGCGATCAACTGTGCTGAATGCTCCTGAGGGCAGTACCAGACTGAGAACTGGCAATTTGTATTTGATAAGCTGGAGGTCAGGGATGTCCTTGATACAGCAATTTCAGAGGAGCACTGGGCACGAAACCTGACAGCAGTCACACGAGGAGATACTTGGAGGCAGAGAAAATGACAAACATCAGCAGAATGCTCAACAAGAATGTCATTGTAAATGTAGGTATTTGATTTAATAGCAGCATTCCTCTTAATTTCTCAACTACTACCTTCTCTTACTCACCAACACCACGACCTATCTTGTGGTTCTAAATTTTCTTTGCTATGCAACAACTGTGGGATAGTCTATTTCAAATAAAATGCTTTGAAAATCCTAATCAAGTTCATTCAACTAGCAATTCAAGTAAAATGGTGATCTAATCACCAGAGTCACTTTGAAAGAAAAAGCATATGTTGCCTTTTTTTCATGTGGAAAGAAGGGGGCGGGGAACTCTCTGAGCTCTTGTTCTTTTAAGTCACATTTGGTCACTGGGTCTGTGTTTACAATGGATTACTGGAACAAATCAGAAATAAAATTTGATTTCTTTCCAGTAGAACAAAAACAATTTCTAATATGAGCACTTTTTTAAATGAAGCATTTTCATTTCTCTTTCGACAATTAATATTAGCGTTATCAGCTAGATTCCTTAAATGAGAACTTCAATGGTACTAATTTAAACATTTTTCAGAAGGACACTGTTGTCCAAAGGGTAAACCCAGGAAGCCCAAATATCTCCTCCCCCTCCTGCTTCTTTCTCTCTGCAATTGTATTCACTGTGCCTTTGCCTACTCACTCAGGAGTGAGGAAATCAAATGAGAAGAAAGCTGATACCACCTCTTCCCTCCGAGTTGATATTCTGAGAACATTGGGTTCAATTTACAAAGTCCATAAGTGAGGGACTATTCAGACTGAACCGCTAGCCCTTAATGAGTTTGTTTAAACAACCGAACACCAATGTCCATCGACACAGAATAACTTATTAGTTCAATGTAGACTTCATTTTTGCTATATACAATTTTCTCTCCCAAATAATCCATTTTCTCTGTGATTTTATAGAGAAATCAATTCTTTAAAAATAGGCTGTACTTAAATGAGAGCAACATTGGTAAAATATTCAGTGAAAATAGTTATAGTAAAATCACTTTATTCAATACTATCAATTTTCCATAACAGCTTTTTCCATCTATTTTATTCTAAGATATCACAGGGATACAGACATATTTTTTAGAAAATATTATTTCATAAAAGGGAGCATTTTAAATACTGTAATCAATAATTTCATTATTTCAACATTCACAAATATCATACTGATTTATGACTTCTTAGTCTTGGCTAAGATATTATACAGCAAATACAGTTGTTCTACTAATTCTGTATGGCCTCCAATGATTTTATCTAGAAGTATATATCAAAAATAATCCTTGTAATTTATCTTCTACCTTTCTTTGCTCTTAATGTTTTCCTCCAAAGCGTAGAAAATATCCCATCAGTCCAGTCATTTGTGGCAACGTCCAGCCGACCAAACATCTGTGGGGCAGTAATCGCTTTGGGATTCATCCTCATTTCCCGATGTGGTTTTCCACAATCTATACCAAGTAAATCCAAATTTTAGACATCTCAGATGGGAAGTGAACCATCATTAAGCAACATTGCACTAATTTGTGGTGTACTGTCAGCAGGTGCTCAAAATATGAAAACTGCAGAACTACATTGAAAATATGTCTTACTGCATTCTAAGTTACCATAATTAGCTTCATTATACTTTATTGACTAAAGCACTTTTTTATCTTCTTTAGAGAAAATTGCATATTGTTTAGGGGTGAAAAAAGATACCATGCTGGAATTTATGAAGGTACTAATATAATCTGGAAGCTCTCTAAATTTCATGGCTCAAAAAAAATCTTTGGTTTAAGCTACACTAGATTAAATCTTGTGCCTGAAATATCACCTAGAAGATGCCTCATTCGCTCCATTATCAGCTTTGATTTGTGATATGTTTTCTTGCTCACCTTGAAAACGATAAGCTAAACGAATTTTGTATGAATCAAGGACTTTCTTTTGTGACCAAGAAATGTATTCAAATCTTTCAAACCCTAAGCTGACTCTTCAATGGGCTTGGATTCTGTGCATAAGGCACTGTGGTTAATGAGCAGAAGAGTGAATAATAAGGTTTAAAGTATAAAATTATAAAAATGGGCTGGACGCGGTGGCTCATGCCTGTAATCCCAGCACTTTGGGGGGCCGAGGCAGGCAGATCATGAGATCAGGAGTTCGAGACTGGCCCGGCCAACATGGTGAAACCCCGTCTCTACTGAAAATACAAAAATTAGCTGGGCATGGCGGAAGTGCCAAAGCACTTCCTTGGGTATATCATGTTCTCTCCAATCCCTCCTACTGACACAGGCTCTTTTTTCTGCTGAAAACATTTTTTACCAACCTGGTACTCAACCCTCAAGCCTCGGATGAAGTAGCACCTGGTCTGAATGCCTTTCTATAATTCCTTAGAGGATTTTCTGATCTCCTTGGCCTCTACTCACAGGATACTTGTCCCAACCTTCCTTATAGCAATTCCCTGTTGAGTTATAATTATCTCTGTCTATGTCTATGTCCTGCTTCTAACGCAGAGCCCGACAGATCTTCAAAGTATGAAATATTAAAGACACTTGATGAGATATATGCTAAATCAGGGAACAAATAATATGCGTCGGCCTTCCATTTCTTCAGTAGAAGTTCAATTATCTTCTCAATCTTTTGGATTATTAACGTTTTCAGTGAGAAACAGTGTGTTCTTTAAGTAAAATGAATGTTTCCTCTACTACTAAAACCAAAACCAAGTTCATAAACAGCAAATAGTCTGATTAATTCATCTTTGCAAGGAGCTTCTCCAGAATCAGTGATGCCATGCAGATTACATAATTTAGACATACCATACATAATGTATCTATATTGTTTAATATTTAGTACTCATTTTGTTTGAGTCATTGTACCATGTGCATTTAAAGTTCATTGTTAACAGAAGGCAGCTTCGTCACTGCAACAAAAATATTATTGAGAAAAATTTGAGAGGAAGAACACAATCATTTAAAAAACATAAAAATCCCAAAACAGAATCTTAACAGCATACATGAAAAACCACGTGGTAAGTCCTGCAGGTTGGAGCGCTCCGTTTTGGTAGAGGTAGGTGTTAGCTGAGAACACACTGTATCTCAGTCTGAGGACTGCCTGGTAGAGTCCTGATAGACAGAATTCACTTCCTCCAATAACTGAGGAAACAAAGACCAAATCCCACACCTGCAGGGTCCCACAGTAAATACTGGCAATCCTCAGCAACCACCAACAATGTACCAGTGTTGCATCAGTAGCAGTGCACTGAGGTTCCAGGAACTGCCTGAAAGCCCACCCACGTACCTCTATGCACTGCTATATATTTTGCATTCCAACCACCAAGGCTCTGTGACATTTTGGAATGTCTACGGGATGCCAATATTTTTAGAAAGGGAGTCATCGATGTCTGACCAGAACCAGAGAATACAAGAATAATCATGAATGTGGTAATGTCCATTATCCTTAGATGACTTTAGATGTAAGGCTTAGGGACATCTGGAAATGAAATGCATTTATTTAACTTCACTAAAACAAATCTGATTCCAAATAGGAAGGTAATTTATGATTGGGATTGGGATGACTTCGGCATATAGAACATAAGAACATAAGAGTTGGGTCTGGAATTACTTTCTATTTATTGGGAGACAGTGTGTTGTATTTTGTATTTACTGGGAAATGGCATGGTATGTCGGGAAAACGGCTTTTTTTAAGCACCCCCTGACCTTAACTCTGAGTCCCATCACTTACCATCTTTATGACCTTGGGCATTTTTGAATTTAAGCCTTGATTTTTATACAAAATGAGGATAATAATAACCACCTCTCAAGATCATTGTGAAAATCAAATTACATAACATATGTAAAACATACAGTGCAGTGCATAAAGTCACCTAAAAATGTTTTTTTTTTCTCTCTGGTTCATTAATGTAATATGTTATCTCTAAAATGTTCCCAATAATTAATAAAGCAGTATTTTCTCCTACAAAAATATATGATTGTATCTGCCTGCGTAGCCCTCTTGGGCATTCAAATGGGTCACCACTATTTAAATGGGCCACCCCAGGCATTGACCTTGGCTGCCCCGTACCTGTCATGGCTCTCATCAAGGTGTGGATGCAGGTGGTCTTCCCAGCCCCACTGGGCCCCAGAGTCATCATCCCATGCCGCACCCTCTGCGTTTCGAATAGCTGGATGACCTTCAGTTTCCAAGGAGGATGGTTGATTAAACCAGCTTCTTCAACCTGAAAACATAAAAGAATCCCCACATTGAAACACAACAATGACGGCTGGACACGGTGGCTCACGCCTGTAATCCCAACAATTTGGGAGGCCGAGGCGGGCAGATCACAAGGTCAGGAGTTCAAGACCAGCCAGGCCAACATGGTGAAACCCTGTCTCTACTAAAAAAATATAAAAATTAGCCAGGCATGGTGGTGGGCACCTGTAGTCCCAGCTACTTGGGAGGCTGAGGCAGGAGAATTGCTTGAACCCAGGAGGCTGAGGTTGCAGCGAGCCAAGATCACACCACTGCACTCCAGGCTGGGCAATAGAGCAAGACTCCATCTCAAAAAGAAAAAAAAAAGAAACACATCAATGACAATCTCAATTTACCATTGTACTACAAAAAAACTACACAGACATGGGGAGGAAGGAGGAGGATTTACTGTTTAATGAGTACAGAGTTTCAATTTGGGATGATAAAAACGGTTCTGAAGATGGATGGTGGTGATAATAGTCGCTCAACAATGTAAGTGTGCTTAATTCTTCTTAAAAAAAGTTTAAAAGGTGATACTTATAACTAGAAAAATGGATAGCATACTATGTTGATTGAAATTCCATATAAATTTCAAGCTGTCTTTACATGTCCACTGCAGAGTTTCTATCTATCAATGCATGTATGGAAGTTAATCTGTGCCAAATATTATTATAAGATCAATCTTTATAATAACATGATGGAAATCTTTATAATAACATGATGGAAGGGATGCTATTAACGTCTTCCTTTTACAGGTAAGGAAACGGAAGCAGAGTGACTAAGCAATTTGCCCAAGATGATCAGCTTGTGAAACTATGGAATGCGGATTTAAGCCCAAGAAGTTCAAATCCACAGTCCATGCACTTAATCGTCATGCTATGCTTGAACTCACAGTACATAATGATTTCAATTTTACTTAAATAATTTTTATAATAATCATGTATCACTTTATGCTATGATTCGCTCTTCAGATTTTTATGTGCTACAAATTACTAACGTAAGTCATCATGTTAATTAATTACTTAATGCTTAGCTTTTTTATATTTTTCTATTTTTTTCAGAGATAGAGTCTCATTTCTGTCACCCCATGTTGGAGTGCAGTGGCATGATCACAGCTCACTGCAGCCTCAAAGTCCCAGGCTCAGGTGATCCTCCTGCCTCAGCTGCATGAACAGTTGGGACTACAGACATGCACCACTGCACCAGGCTAATTTTTTAATTTATTTGTAGAGACGAGGTCTCGCTATGTTGTTCAGGCTGGCCTCAAGTAATCCCCCCACCTTGGCCTATCAAAGCACTGGGACTATTGGCATAAGCCACCACGCCCGGCCCAATACTTAGCTTTTAGGTAGTGTTAAAATTAGTTTAGCCAAAAGATGAAGAAACCACTTGCAGACAAATTATCACTCTTACCTCATCAGGAAATTCAGACATTTATATACTACATTTTCAAAGCAAAACATACACTAAGTACTGCTACATTTGATTTCCACTTTTTGTTTTTGTTTTGTTTTGTTTGTTTTTGAGACACAGTCTCCCTCTGTCACTCAGGCTGGAGTGCAGCGATGCAATCACTGCTCACTGCAGCCTCGGCCTCCCAGGCTCAAGTGACCCCCCCACCTCAGCATCCAGAGTAGGTGGGACTATAGGCACATGCCACAATGCCCAATGAATTTTTTGGATTTTTGGTAGAGACAGGGTTTCAGCATGTTGCCCAGGCTGGTCTCAAACTCCTGGGCTCAAGTGATCCACCCACCTTGGCCTCCCAGAGTGCAGGGATTACAGGCATGAGCCACCACACCCGGCCACATTTGATTTTCATTACAAATATTTTCAAGGAATTGAAGTGCAATTTATAAATTTGAGCTAATCACCACTTCCATAAAACATTTTTTCCAAACTCTTCTTCATAGAAAAAGAAATTGAGGCATAAGGTTTATGTAATTAATTTCCATTCCTAGGAAGACTATAAAAAGTTAAAGCTGCACCAAGTACCATGGGAAGTCCAGAGACATCATGATATACATAGTGTGGTGGGTTCCCCCACCCTACCCACCATATCCCACCCCCAGAGTCTGAGCAAGAAGCCACAAGTACTGAGGAAAGAGAAGCCACATGAGATCACTGCAAATAACATGCAGAGGCAGGCAACACAGCAAACACCAGGGCAGAAACAAGCTAAGCCAAGCTCCAGAGAGGCAGCCAGATGAGCCCCATCCACCCCCTGCTGACCAATCACATTTCATTTCTGAATCTGGTGTGGAATGGCTTCCACCAATAACAGGGCCACTCGCACATGACTAGCTGGACATGTGGCTGTGCAATGGTAGGAAACCCAGGGCAAGGGGAGTTTGACTCGTGGTGTGCATTGGCCTCCCTTAAGACAGCAGTGGTAGCCTCACTGTTATTTTTGCTGCTCAGAGTGCACAGGTTGGAGCCACAGCAGCCCCACTTTATTCCCATTAAATTCGGATGAAACAGACACCAGCCCTCGATGCCCTGTGAAGCACATTACCTGTCTACTAATTGCTGCTTCCAGTTCAGGGTAACCTGCCTTGTCCAGAAGAATATTTGGAAAGAGATCTTCAATCAAACTCAAAAACAAGGGTTCATCCTCATCAATCTAAAAAAGAAAAGAATGGGAAATCAGACCAATTATTCTGGTATAAACATAGCAATATGCAGATAAACTGGAAATGCCCAACACAGTCCGGATTATTGCAATGTAACCACTAACAAATAACATACCACCTTTATTGAAGTTAAGAAACATTTTCCTCAACTGTCCCATCAATTAAAAAGAAAATAAAGAGGAAAAGAACAGGGAGAAAGGAAAGAAATGGAAGGAAAGACAATATTGTCTATGTGACAATCTTTCCATAAAATAGTCAGTTTTGGGGGATACCGTATAATCTACAATTTTTTATTTAAACTTAAAAGAATTTTTAAATTAGAAATTAATAGCAGGTTTGTGAATTGGAATTTGGTGTATACTTCTAATTTAAAATAAAAATCTATCATTTTGTCACCCTTTACATAGATCCACGGATAGTGGGCATTGATTATCAGTCTCTATTGTGAAATAATAGTGTGAAACTATCACACACTTGTAGAATTTACATATCATTTCCTACCGGGCTCTACCAGACTCCAAAGGTGAGATTTTAATTCTAAAACACAAAAATGATTCAAGGTATTTGGCATCTTAACGTGTATTTTTTTAAATCCATTTCAATTCTATTGGAATAGGCACATTTTAGAGTGCATAGGAGTCATTACCCAAAAAAAGTCTGAAAAAGTATAATTTAAAGTGATGCTCTCCAGCACTTTATCTAACAATTAGGCATTTTAAATGAGCATTTTAAATAAATATTTTGAAGTCTCATGTATGGGCAGTTAGTTGAACCGATATTCAAGTAGGCGGAACATTTCCATCTGTGAGTCTTACCAGTTTAGAAAGATTCATGTCCCGTAGTACACGCATGACAATCGTGGACTCCGTATCCATTGGATTGGCTCTTTTTGCTGCTCCCAAGGTCCGAAGAACTGACAGAATGTTACGCAGGCCAAAGTCATAATGAACCTAGAGAACGTGAGATACATTGGGCTTATTTTCAACATTAAAAGACTTGCAGAAGCCATATGAATCTGACATAAATTATATTCATGATAATGAATAAATACTGATTTTCCTTCAGAAAATGCATACACACAATGGGGTAAAATATTTCTATATAGATATACTTTTTGAGCAAATAGGGAATATCCCAAAGAGTCCTCCCATGTGCCATCATTAGCTTAAGCCCTTAGATCAGAACTAGCTGCTACAGCTTGGCAGGGAAAGGGAATAAATTTCTTCTTGGAATATAGACATCCCTTTGAGCTTATTCTTAATCAATCATACACAAGGAAATTTGCTCGTATCTCTAAAGTTAAAATTCAGAACCAGAATTAAACTGGGACTGCACTCATGACTGTCATATACATAGAGATATATGTGCCTTTTTCATGATAAGTAAGAAGACAGGAGAATCAGGGGGAAAAAAAGCAGCTGCGCTTCAGGATTACCTGGAGGAGGAAGGATAAGGACAAATCAGAAAGCCAAGCCCCCAGCTTTGTCATTCCCTTACTAAATATTTATAAAAGCTCAATTATGTCAAATTTCAGCATATATAAACTGAATAATCAAAATCTAATTATCCAATCATTGTGAAAAACAGTAAGGCGGTTCCTCAAAAAATTAAAAATGGAACGATACGATCCAGCACTCCCAATTCTGGGTATATAGCCAAAAGAATTGAACGAATGGGCCAGGCACAGTGGCTCACACCCATAATCCCAGCATTTTGGAAGACCAAGTGGGGCAGATCACTTAAGGCCAGGAGTTCAAGACCAGCCTGGCCAACATGATGAAACCCCATCTCTACCAAGAAAATTACAAAAATTAACCAAGTGTGGTGGTGTGTGTCTGTGATCCCAGCTACTCAGGAGTCTGAGGCATGAGAATCACTTAAACCCAGGAAGCAGAGGTTGCAGTGAGCCGAGACTGCACCTGCACTCCAGCCTGGGCAACAGAGCATGACTCTGTCTCACAAAAAATAAATAAATAAATAATAAAAAGCACAGCCTCAAAGAGATATCAGCATATCCATTTTCATAGCAGCACCACTCATGAAAGCCAAGAGGTGGAAGCAACCCAAATGTCCATTGACAGATGAATGGATAAACAAAATGTGGTATATACATATAACAGAATATTATTTAGCCATAAAAAGAAAGGACATCCTGTCACATGCTAAAACATGAATGAATCTTGAGGGCATTACGCTAAGAAAAATATGCCAGTCACAAAAAATCAAATATTATATGATTTCATTTATATGAACTATTGGCAATAGTCAAATGGATAGAAACAGAAAGTAGAATGATGGTTACCAGGGGCTAAGGGAGGAGAAAAAGAGAAGTTGTTGTTTAGTGGGCACAGAGTTTCAGTTTTTTAAGATGAAAAAGTTACAGAGATCTATTTCACAACATTGTGAACATACTTAACATTACTGAACTGTACAGTTAAAATGGTTAAGATAGTAAATTTAACTTTATATGCTTTTACCACAATAAAAACAAAGATGTATAGGGAAAAACTACAGTTATCTTCTAAGGCAATTGGGAGCAGTATGCCTCACTTAAGACTAGTCATTTGGAAGATGGAGCACATAAAAATATTCAAATTGAGTTCCCACCTTCAGGGAATTTAAATTCTAATAAAGATAATAAAATAGAAATGTGAATAAACTTGTATAAAAGTAACAATGAATTAAAAGTGTTGGTGAGTAAAATTAATCATGGGAAACTTCCTATCAGAGTTGGACTCAGTTAAATCTCTGGGCGTGAAGGGAAAGTCACAGAATGTTCACCAAGAGATCAGTATGAGTCCAACTATTCTGCATACATTGATTTATTACATTTCACAATGACCTTGTGAACATGGATGGTAGGAGTGAGGGAAGTCGTGAAGTGGTAGTGAAGATAAGAGCAGGAGCCAGTGATGTGGGAAGTTTTCTCCATTCAAGAAACAGCATGGAAAAAATATTTATTTGAAAGATAAGTAGCATGGTTTGGCCGTGTCCCCACCCAAATCTCATCCTGAATTGTAGTCCCCATAATCCCCATGTGTCATGGGAGGGACCAGGTGGAGGTAATTGAATCATGGGGGTGGCTACCCTCATGCTGTTCTCCTAATAGTAAGTGAGTTCTCCTAAGATCTGATGGTTTTATAAGGGGATTTTCCCTCTCTTCACTCAGCACTTCTCCTTCCTGACACCACATGAAGAAGAACATGTTTGCTTCCCCTTCTGCCATAATTGTAAGCTTCCTGAGGCCTTCTCAGCCATACTGAAGTGTGATTCAATTAAACCTCTTTCCTTAATAAATTACCCAGTCTCAGGTATGTCTTTATTAGCAGCATGAGAACAGACTAATACAATAAGAATGAGTGAGTAAGGGCTCCAATAAGCAGAAGAAACCAAGAATGCTGGAAACAAAATGTTAGGGTCACACTCAGCAGAAAGGCTCAATGGCCAGAGCCAGAAGAGTCTGTGTGTGTCTGAACACTCACAGGAAAAGAACTTTTGAGTAGGAATGTAATTAGGTTGAACCTGTGGGTATAAAAAGCAATAAAGATTCAAAGAAGTTTGAAATGAAAGCCTAAGTGATAAGATAGAACAAAGGTTATATATGTTAGGAAGTGCTATTCATGTTATAGTCTTATGTTTATTGCACTGTGTCATTATTTAGCATATATTTCTAGTAATTTTTACTGATATGTACTAAAAAATTGTGGCATGATGCCCACCTCCTCGTGGTCATGTCCTTATATGATATCACCTTGAGAGTAGGCAGGACCTGTGATTTGCTTCTTCTAACTAATAGAATACAGCAGAGACAACAGGTTGTATGTGATTATGTGGTCACATTAGATTAGACTGTAGCACTCATTTTGCTGAAACCACTTTCCTTGCTGACTTTGAGAAAGTAAGTGGTCATGTTGGGGAAACCCATATAGCAAGGAACTATGCACAGCCTGTAGGAACTAAAGGTGGCCTCCAGAAAATAGCCAGCAAGGTATCGAAGCCCTCAGTCTTACACCCTCAACTAACAGAATGCTGCTAACAACCTGAGTGAGCTCAAAAGTAGATTGTCCCCATTTGAGCATCAGATGAAACCACAGCCCCAGCGAACACTTTGATTGTAGCCTTGTTAGACACAAACCACAGGACTCATTTCAGCTAACTCCTGACCTACAGACACCATGTAGTAATAAATGTACATTGTCACAAGACACAAAGTGTGTGGTATGATTGTTAGATGACTGTTATGCAGCAATAGATAACTAATGCAGAAGTATATGTTTAATTCCATGACTTTTAACTATGAAACCTCATGATGCCTGAACCTGCTACCCTAAACAATCGAGGAAACTAGCAAGACGGTTGCAACATATAAACAACACAGTTAGCAAACCTTGGTCAAATACTCAAGGGAGCTTAGAATGAAGAAGAATAAATCATTGAGAGGTTCCTACAAATCATGAAAATACATAACACATATGACAATGAATCTATAAGTGGTATAAACAGCCAATGTTAATATCCATAAATCTTTGGCTCTTAAACCAGTGCAGATAATATTCACTTCATTTCTATGCTGTAAATATTAATTTAAATGTATTCTTAATAAAACTATGCATATAAAATTATTTTTGTAGTAATACACCTTTCTACATAGTATCAATAAAATCCTTTGTCAACAAGCCCAGTCTAGAATTTCTCAAAATGAGAACATTCTGCTGAATAGAAAAATGAAACATGCCTAAGTGCATAAGACCTCCAGGATGACACACCTGCTTAGAAAGCTGCTCCTCACACAGTTTGTAGAGCGTGAAAAACTTCCTGGCCAAAACAACACTGTCAATGAAGCCACAACTAGCCAACTTCACCCTTATGATAATCTGACGGTCGGGAACCATCATGGCCACTGAGCGGAAATTAATCTTCAAGTTTTCAGGGAGTTCCTGCCGTCCGGCATAGCCAGGATTCTGAACAGAAAATAAAGCCCAAGGATGAATGATGCAATCAAGCACACGTCAGCATCATATTAAAAGATTCATTATGTACACACAACAAATCTGGAATGACAACCAGGGAATTCATTTACATATCTCACTCTCATTTTACCAGGACAGGCTAAGTCATGAGCTATTCATATGATCTTTGCTTAACACCAAAGGGTTTTCAAAAGGAGGTAAAGTTACAATCCCAATTTCCATTCAGGAAAACAGATGACATATGACCAGGGAGATGCATGAAAATTGTGATAAGAAGGCTGAAATTCAGTAGCTTTTCTAGCAGCTCCTTACCATGGTTAAGAAAAGCCCAAATTCAGGGTTCATAGTCACATTATCTCCATCAGTAAAAATAAAAGACTTTTTGTGCTCCTTTTTACATGTCAGAATAATGGAAATTTGCTGGGCTGCAACCGAGAGAACTGGTAGATCAATACGGTTAAATTCATCAAAACAACCCCAGGATCCAGACTGTGCCAGTCCTTAGAAAGGAAATTAAATGAAAAATCCAATTAGTATATAATTTTGGAAAACCAAGAAAAAGGATATTACGTAGCTGCTAAAATGAGCCAGATGTAAGTTCATTCAAAAGTAAAGTGGAACAAATAGATCTATGCATCAAGTGACCCAAAACAGCTCACAATTTGGCACTTTACCTGTAAACACCCAAGATAAAGGAATATCAAAAAACGTCGGGAGGAAGTAACATTTGGTCCACACAACCTAGCAAGATTGAAGATTTTCCAGAAAATTTTACAAAGCTGAAAATGATTCTAAAGTGTGGCCAATTGTTGAAAACAAATTTTAGCAAAATATTCCACCTTGGCTGAGATTTCTCACCAGATTAAAAAATATAACCCACACCTTTAAAAATCCGTCCAAGTCCTCGGAAATCCATCTGGTCTGAACAATTGAAAACCACGACGTATTTCCCGAGGCATCGTCCCATGTCTTTAGTGGTTTCTGTTTTGCCTGTGCCTGCAGGTCCAGCAGGGGCTCCCCCCATGCTCATTCCCAGAGCTTGAGCCAGCGTGATGTAACATCTGCATGGGGAGAAACATCACTAGAACCAGCCCTCGGGCACCTAGAAATACTTCTGAGACATCACAGTGACATGAAACGCACACAAGATTAAAACACAGAAGGACATTGTCCCTACCTAACATTTCAAATACAACATCCTAAAACACACATCCTTATCAATGTTAACATATGTTGAGGAAAAGGAGCGGGTAGTCTATGATCAACTAAGTTTAAAAACTCCTTAAAAGGTTAAACAGGTTTCTTTACTGCTGAATTTTTCAGGCTTTCTTATCATAATATGCAGAGAGAATCTCCAGGTATAAAAATAATACCATTGCATTTCCAAAATGTATTTGGCAACATTTTCACAGAAATCTACCCCCATCTAAAATATACATATTCTGTGAAACAGATCGGGATCCTTTCAAACAGATTAATCCCCTTTTGAATCTAAGAGTTGGCCATTTGATGTAGTTGGGATTTAAAACACACATTGCTAAATAATCACACCTTGAATCTCTTTCTGTATCTACTAAACTTGCACGTGCTTTCAATTGCATCTTACTATATGAGATTAACAAATAAAAGATTTGGTGAGAGAATACAAGAATGCCTGCAAAGGAAAATTTTTCACCTGATAACTTGCAGATGAATTATTTGTTTGCCAGCACCACCTGGTGTTACCAAAGCAGACAAATTATTAAGTGGTGCCGTGTAGGGTTTTCTTATGGCCAAACTATAAAGCATTCACCTGGACTTGAAAAAGACTTCCAAGGAAATGAAGTGACTATCCAGCTTGAGCCGTGGAAATGAACACTGAGTGCACCCGCTGAGGGTGGTTCCAGGTTCTCAATGTTACTGGAAACGAGTGCTATAAAGGCAAGTAAATGACTCAGCCCTTAACGTATGCAGATCCTGGATACAGAGGAGAAGAGCTGGGCATGACATCAGGATAATGCCTGCTCTCACTTTGACTCTGCCTTTTAACCCAAGGTCTTATTTCTCCTGTTGCACTTTTGCCATCCCTTCCAGAGCAAAGTCTGTAACAACAACAGACACCACAGTGTGCTCCCCAGGCATCATCTCGTTTCATCCCCAGAGAACCCTGGAAGGAAGCTACTGTTCCTTTCCCCACTGTACAGAGATAAGGAAAAAGGCTCACAGAGATTGAGTGACTTTTCTCAGGACTGCGGCAGGACAGCTGAGACAAGCCAAGTCCTCTCACTTCCCAGCTCTGGGACAAGCCCACTCTATCCGGGAAAGAAAAATAACTAACGAGCACTAGGCTTGATACCTGGGCAATGAAATAATCTATACAACAAACCTCTATGACACAAGTTTACCTATGTGACAAACTGCACATGTACCCCTGAACTTAAAAATTAAAAACTGAAAAAAAAAAGATTAAATAAAATACCAAACACAAAAAAGGGAATACATCTCCATCAACTCTGATCACTCAGCTGCTCTGTTATGCAGACCCTCGTTACAAATGAGATGACTGGATTCATATTTAAACTGAAGAAGTAGCAAGTTGCTTCAAAGAGATCAATCCTATTTACATGAAAAGCAGACGGGCATGCCTGGAGACTTCTCCCTGACTCAGCTAGCTGGGGCTTCAGACCCACTGCTACACTGGTGCCCAAACTGCCTTTCGGTGACAAGCATGGATCTATCAGAGCGTCTCCCTGTGTGTCTAGAGAATTCTACATGTGGGTGTACCTCCCTCCTTGCCTCCCTTCTCTGCTTTCCTTTCTAGTCTATCTATTGGCTATTTTCAAAACTCCTTCCATTCATGAACAGGGTTTGAACTTTATGTGTTTTAGTTGCCTGTGATCAACTCCATTTTAGTTTTCTAACCTCCAGTTAAACTGCTATAAACTCTCTGCGGTCAGGAGCTAGGTCTGGTTCACACTTGTACCCTCAACTACTTGCCTAACCCCTGGCACCTTCTACTATATGAACATTTGTTGAATAAATGGCTTGCGCCGATCCAGCCATTCATTCTTATCTGGTCCCTCGTGTCCCAACAGCTACAGGAATCAGAGATGCAGAATGTGACCCTGATACCAAATGAAAAGCGACCAACCCCATGACCCCAGGGCTCATTAGCACTCGAACTAACCAAATCTATCACCAGCATTCTTCGTAAGTATTCATAGCACTGTCAGTGCATTTTGTCACATGTAAACCAGAAATGGTTTCAACTCCTATTAGTTGTAAACTGCTGAAAAGTTTCCTAAGAAACAATGGTACGTGCATCAGCAGAGTACATTTCTTCCTTGAGAACTTGGCTTAGTTACAGACTCTTTGATTATAGGGCATGCTTAAGGAGAAACCAAAGAAAAGGTTGCTAAAGAATGTTATCAAAAAAAAAAAAAAAAAAAAAGAATGTGTTATCATAGGCCAGGCACAGTGGCTCATGCCTGTAATCCTAGCACTTTGGGAGGCTGAGGCAGACGGATCATGAGGTCAGGAGTTCAAGACCAGCCTGGCCAACACGGCGAAATTCCATCTCTACTAAAAATACAAAAATTAGCTGGGTGTGGTGGCATGTGCCTGTAATCCAAGCTACTCAGGAGGCTGAGGCAGGAGAATTGCTTGAACCCGGGAGGCACAGGTTGCAGTGAGCCAAGATCATGCCACTGCACTCCAGCCTGGGCAACAAAGTGAGTGAGACTCCTTCCCAAAAAAATTAAAAAAACGTGTTATCAGCAATTTTGACAAGCAACAGTGATAGCAAGAATAATAATTATAACAAACATTTGCTGTGTCACGCCCTGTGCTGGGTACTTACGTTGCCTCTAGTCCACACAATAATTCCAAAACAAGGGAATCAGGGAGGTTAGGTGTCTTGTCCAATACTACACAGCTGCTAGGGGCAGAGCTGAGCAGTCAACACTCAGGCAAAACTCACAGAAGCTGTGGGAATGTCAGAGAAAGGTACAAGTCCTGTCTACATTTCTTATCAAGCAGATAAGATGCCTCCATCAGCTCTCAATTTCCTCCGCCCTCTGCTTAAGTGACAGCAGTAGTCAGGATAACTCTAGTCTTCACTAAAAACACTATGAGTTTTGGAGAAAAGTGCTGTATGTTATCATATTATAATAGCTATTTTATCATCTGAAATGTCTGCAACTCTGTCCACATGGCACTGAGCTTCCCAGAATCCAGGGAGCTGCCACAGCTGTTAAATTCACAGGTCAGTCAGTGAAGGGCTGACAACATGTCAGTGCCTCCAGCATTTGACTTTTTTAAAGTATTAATTTCAACGAGGAGTTTTCTCTTGCAAAAGGGAGGCAAATCTTGCAGTGGAATCTCAGTTACTATCGAAAATTAATAACTCACTTCCCACATAATCAAGTTGGTTAAAGAAAAACAAATGGGCATTTAGGGTGAAACAGACAAACTTCAGAATCCCTTCACTTACATACTTAAAAATACTTATTTTGCTTTTAAAGTTCTCAGTTTTTTAATATAAAAGAATATACAAGACAATGAACACAGTGGAAGAATCAAATTGCAGAAAAGACTGTAAACTATGATACGTATATGTGAAACTGAAAAAGGATTTTAATATCTAAGCATCCACAGTTTTCAGAGAGATAGAAAATAAACTGTTGATCATTTTTAAAAATAGAAAAGTTTTCCCTCCCACACATTCTACTTCATGTTCTTCTGTACCATGTAAATTTTTCACCATTAAGATGCTATTTTGGAAATAACCACTTCTTTCATTTATTCAAGAACTATTTATTTAGCATCTGTTATGTGACAGAACAATTCTGGCAAACAAATCACATGAAGCCCATGCACCAAGGATAAGAGGGTTATGAGATTTGGAGATTGCGGGAGGTCGGGAGACCCTCTGAGGTGACTCTCTAGCAGAGGACTAAAGGAAGAAGCAAGCAAGCTATGCCACTATTGAAGGAAGAGGGTGCCAGGCCAAGTGTATAACAAGTGCAAGGGCCCTGTGGCAGGGCTGTGCCACAGCTTTGCAAGGAGCAGGTGGCCTGAGCTGAATGAGGATAGAGAAGCAGAGAAGTAGCAGAGGCCAGATTGTACCAGGCCCCACAGGCCCACGTGAGGATGTTGGCTTTTACTTTGCATGAGAAGGAACCATGGGAGAAGTTTTGGGGCAAAGGATCTGACTTACATTCTGGTGTCTGAACTGAGAACAGACTGTACAGGGACAACGACGGAGGCAGGGAAGCCAGTTAAAACATTGTCAGAAGAATGCAGGTCACAGACTACGGTGGTCTGGATAAGAGTAGTAATGATTCCTGTAATCCCAGCACTTTGGGAGGCCAAGGAGGGCAGATCACCTGAGGTCAGGAGTTCAAGAACACCCTGGCCAACACGGTGAAACCCCGTCACTACTAAAAATGCAAAAATTAGCCAGGCATGGTGGCTCGTGCCTGTAGTCCCAGCTACTCAGGAGGCTGAGGCAGGAGAATCACTTGAACCTGGGAGGTTGTGGTGAGTGGAGATCACACCACTGTGCTCCAGCCTGGGCGACAGAGTGAGACTTCTTCTCAAAAAACAAACAAAAAAAAATAGAGTAGTAATGATATAGGAATAATCGTAGGCAGATAGAGAGGGTAAAAGGAGTCCTCGGTAAGGTTTTTTCTTTTAATAAAAGTAGCTCCCAAAACATTTCTTTTCTAACAGAAAAGCGGCTTAAATAGCCAGGCCGGCAAGCTTTGATATGCAAATGCTGGTGATTAGAAACTGGGTCCCTCCAACATGGCAATTCCCACCCTCTTCTCCTTGTCACCACGTGCGCTAAGCATCATGGCTGCCTCCAGATAACTCCAGGTGTGCAGGACGTCATTGCGACCTGCATTTACATATTAAAAGGCTGGGGTCAGAGGACCAGTTTTTTCAAGGGCTGCATGAATGACACACCTGGTCAAACCAATACCCTAAGCCCTATGCAAATCAGACACCGCCTCCCCCAGCCTCCTAATATAACCGACTGTTTTCCCCTGTTTACGCGGTTTTTCTCTCTCTGCTCAGAGCACCCCTCCCTCTGTCTCTGTACTGGGGAGCTTTTTCCTTCTTTCTTGCCTATTAAACTTTCTACCCCTTGAAACGACTCCACATTGTGTCCCTGGCATTTATCAAATCAGCGCAAGACAAAGGACCCTGCTGTTCCTCCAGTCATCAGAGCCGTATCAGTAAGGCAAACGGGTGAAAATACTCACATTCTAGAAGGAACCTGAAAGCAGTGCTGACCAAATTGAAGGTAGATTATTGGAAAATGAGGTGAGAGAGAAGGAAGGGCTTCAGGGTTACTCCAGGGAGTGTTGGATTGCCCATTTGGAAGGTCATGTATTCACAGGCTTCAGGGGTTCGGACATGGACATCTTTTGGAGGCCATTATTCTTACTGCCACACTTCCCTCCATCACTCTGATAAAATGGAATGCCAACTTGCAAAAATGAAGACAACGACAGGAGGGCACTTTTGTGAGGCTGATCAAACACACTAAGGTTAAATATCCTGTAAGCATCCAATGGACATGTCACATAGGCAGATAGGTATGTGTGTCTGGAGTTCAGGAGAGAAGCCCTGGTTTGAGACAGAGTTTGGGGTTTTTTAAGCCATGTGGGATCACCTAAAGAATAAGTAGAGGTGGAGAAGAGAAGAGCCTGGAAGTTCTATGTTTAAAGGTCAGAAAGATGAAGAGGAACGAGTAGGAACAGGTACAAAAGGACAACCAGACCATTGGGAGGAACCAGGTAAGTGTGGTGTCCTGGAAGCCATGTGATGAAAGTGTATCAAAAAGGAGAGAATGATCAACTGCACCCATGCAGCTGATTGTTCAAGAAAGATGAGATCCAGGAAAAACCACTGGATTTAGCAACAGGTCTAGGTGACTTTCACGAGAACTGTTTTATCAGAGTGATGGGGAAAGTATGACAAAATAATGGTCCCCCCAAAATACTCACATTCTAATCTCTGCAACCTGCAACCTGTAAACATCTTACCTTCCACAGCCAAAGGGACTTTGCAAATGTCATTAATGTTAAGAATCTTGAGAAGAGGGGATTATGTTGGATAATAAAGTGGACTCAACCTAATCTCATGAGTCTTTAAAAGCAGAAGAGATAGGCAGAAGAGTGGGTCAGAGACACGAGACAGAAGAAGGAGGGGAGATTCAAAGCACGAAAGGCACCTGACCCACCACTGCTGCCTTTGAAGATGAGGGAAGGAGTCAGGATCAAGGAACGTGGTAGCCTTCAGAGGCTGGCACAGCCCTGAGCTGACCTAAGACAATGCGGACCTGGGTCCTTCAACCAGGAGGAAAGGAATTCTGCCAACAACTTGGAAGAGCGGGAAATAGAACTCAGTCTCTGGGAAGAAACACAGCCCTGCTGACACCTGATTATAATCCCGTGAGACCCACATCAGACTTCTGATGGACAGAACTACAAAAAGAACACATTTGTGTTGTTCAAGCTTCTAAATTTGTGGCAATTTATTATGGCAGCAATGGAAAGTTAGCAGAGAGCCTGAATGAAGTGAGTTGAAGAAAAACAAGGTGGAGATAAACTGTGCTTTTGAGGGGTTTTGAAGGGAGCTTGGAGTGGAAGGAAACTGGGGCAATCACGGTAGGGTTTGCTGGGTGGAAGCAATCACAGCTTGTGTGTGTGTTGATGAAAAGGATTCAGTAGAAAGTGAAAATGGATGATGCTTCCAGAGAGGAAATCCTGGGGTCAGTGGGGGTGTTGGCTTTGGACGGCAAACCTGGAGAGAAAGCAGCTGCATGAGAACAGGCACCCAGGTTAACACACACGGTGGTGGAGATGAACGCGTCTATCTTCTCAAAAAAACAAGAAACAAGGCCTTCAGCGGAGACAGAGGAAGACAAGGAAGTGCTGGAGGCTTGAAAGGCAGGAGACATAAAATAACCACATAAGCATTTTATGAGAAATTCCTATTTGGGAACTCCACTTTTTTTTTTTTTTTTTTTTTTTTTTTGAGACAGGGTTTTGCTCTGTCACCCAGGCTGGAGTGCAGTGGCACGATCTTGCCTCACTGCAACCTCCGCCTCCCGGGTTCAAGCGATTCTCCTGCCTCAGCCTCCCGAGTAGCCGGGACTATGGCCACGTGCCACCATGCCTGGCTAATTTTTTGTATTTTTAGTAGAGACGAGGTTTCACCGTGTTAGCCAGGATGGTCCCCATCTCCTGACCTTGTGATCCGCCCACCTCGGCCTCCCAAAGTGCTGGGATTACAAGCGTGAACGAGCCACCATGCCCGGCCCATTTTTTTAATAAACATTATTTCTAATGGACAAATCATCATTGTATATTATTATGGGGCACAATGTAATGTTATGTTATATAAATACAATATGGAATGATTAATGCAAGCCATTTGACTATAATGAGCATTCAGTGCATCCCTGAAGCGAAAACATACAATGTAATTGACATTACAAAGTTCCAATTAGACTAAGCAAATCACAGAATAATTAGCCCTGCAAGCACCCTTAGAGACAACATAGCTCAGGGTCCTCAGCCCCCAGGCCACAGACCAGTATTGGAGCTGAATGACGACAGAGTATTGGTCCATGGCCTGTTAGGAACCAGGCCACACAGCAGGAGGTGGGTGGCGGGCAAGTGAGAGAAGCTTCATCTGTATTTACAGCCACTCCCATGGCTCACAGAACCGCCTGAGCTCTGCCTCCTGTCATATCAGCGGCAGTATTAGATTCTCACAGGAGCACAACCTTTATTGTGAACTGTGCATGTGAGGGATCTAGGTTGCTGGCTCCTTACAAGAATCTAATGCCTGATGATCTGTCACTGTCTCCCATCACCCCCAGATGGGACTGTCTAGTTGCAGAAAAACACACTCAGGGCTCCCACTGTCTCTACATTATAGTGAACTGTATAATTATTTCATCATCCATTACAATGTAATAATAGAAATAAAGTGCACAATAAATGGAATGAACTTGAATCATCCTGAAACCATCACCCACCCCCTGGTCTGTAGAAAAATTGTCTTCCATGTCTTCCCCAGTCCCTGGTGCCAGAAAGGTTGGGGACCGCTGGCTTAGCTCATCTTACAAATGAGGAGACTGAATCTAGGGAGGTTGCAGTGGCAGGTGTCACTAACACAACTTGTAAATAGCAGGCCAAGGGAAGAGTTAACACTCTGGAGGCCTTTCCAGTGGCCTCTCCCCACTTTTACCTGCACTGATACTCTATTTCTTTCCTACTTAAAAACAAAAAAGAAAATCTTAATTGTCTCTCAGCAAGAACAACAGATACTCAAGCAGCCCCCGCAAGGCCCACTTGATTTGCACCTGACGACACACAGCAATTAATTCCCTTTCTTGCCCATTCTGTGTCCACACGGTGTTTACACACTGTGCCTATCTATATAAGACTGAAGGCAGAGGAAGCAAGGTCTATGTCAGTCACAAACCTAAATCCCATGTGAAAAGAAAGCTGGTAACAAAGCTAAAAATACTAAATTTCAAAGGCTTTAGTATAAAAGAGCCTATAAACCCTAAGAGACTTTAAGCAAAAATCCCCTGAGCAACTTGAGAGCATAAAAATGGTGGGGGATGGAGAGAAGGGTTCCATCACCTGTCTGTAAGTGGAGTTATGACAAGCCTGTCAGTGCAGCCTAAAAATTCATTCTGGTATATGAACGCCACATCTGTGATGTGAATCATCATCTTGTCAGAATCTTCGTTAAAGTAAAATCTGCACTGCTTCAGCCACTCAAAGTCCATGGGACTCTTGATATGCATACGACACTGAAATTCAAAAGGTATATGTTAGAGCTGTGATGAGAATAACTCATTAAATATACACATTATTAGCATTCATGTAGATCATAAAATAAAATAAATGAAACTCACAGACAACCGAACTATTTCAGAGGTGTCAACTATATCACCAGCCAACCCATTCATTTATTGACCAGTAAAAAAGAAACTTTAGAAGATATGGGAATAAGAAAACTCAAGAGAAACCCCTAATTATGCCCCTCCAATTTAAGTGGCTTTACCTATTTTAATAATAAGATATTCATTTCTTAAATTTCACCCTTACATCCCTAATGCCATAGTCCTCACCATGAAATATAATCTATGAAAAGCATGTTTTGGCACATAAAGACAGAACTAAACAATCTCGTTAGGAAAAAGACATCTCTTAAGACTATAACAAAGTACACTATTGGGGTTTTTTAATCCACTAATTATTTTTCCCAAGAATTACATTGGGCCAAAATTTCTAACATTTAAATGACAGGTCATTGCCTGGCAATGCTTTTGTCCAGATTTTTTAACCAAAATTTTAGCCACTTTCATCATTTTCTTTGACAAATAAGAAATCTAAAATTAGCCTGAGCCTTTATTTCTCGGAAAGGCAAGTAGTGTGCTTAACTATTAAGACAGGAGATTAGCACACAATAGCTTCGATGTGGTGCCTTTACTTCCATTATATCAGGGCCAATCTTTCATAATCTTTTTTACATAATGGGGTGGGACAAATCCAGAAAATTATTATGAAAATAAGAGCTTTTTGCCTCTTATCTAATGTATTTTATAGTAGAGGACAAATTTCACTTCTTTTTATTTCCCATTTTCTATAGCTACACAACTCTCTTTTCCCACCTTGTTCTCTCTTTAAAAGCAAAAATGTGTGACACCTGAATGTCAGAAGCTCTATTAGGAAAGGCCATTTGCAATCAATGACATAAAATGTAGCAAAACTTGTTAAGAATGTGATTTTTCAAAAGCCTTAAGGGAAGTCCTAAACAGCTCTACTAAGCAATATTACTAATAATTTTCGTAGCAAGAAACTAGTGATCTTCAATTAATAGGTAAAAAGCGAAAAAGATGTATGAAGGCTTTTCAGATGCTACATGACAATTTTAACATTAAAAATCATCACGTTAAAACATTTTTTAACAAAGTCTAATTGCCTCAATAACATCTTAGCATAGATCATCAGAATATGACTTACATTCAGTTAAGACTGAAAAGAAAGCTGATAACAAGCTCTGATTACGAACATGATTCTTTGCCAGAATTTAATCTTTTCCTTGAATTCAATCAAACTAGTTCTACTGGGTAAACGCAGATAGTGTCTAGAATTTGTTTTTCTCTACATGCCACAGCATTTATAAAGAATTTACCAGGTCATCAAAGATATCCCTTTGGTGCACATGAATAGTAATCAGAGTCTCATATTTCACTCGTTCCGTGGAACTCAGATCCCTCGTGGTGACATCTATCAGTGTATTGAGTAGCTCCAGGAAAGCCTGATTAGTTTTCTGCATGACTTTTTTATCAAACTTGGCATTTCTAAGGGCTTCTTCTGAATCCCGTGTCCATATCATCTGAATTCCTAATAATCCAACCTTAATGGAAATAAAAAAGGCTTTATGAATTTGTATGGCATATTTATGTATTTAAATAGAAATACAACGTGATCAATAGCTGTGATTGTTACGCAAGTGTAAAGCCATGATTACATCAACTTTGATACCTTTTTTCATAACCTATGGGAAATTCTACTT
>NW_026652292.1:12746025-12757077 GCF_009828535.3 Hylobates moloch
TCATTTTCAGGTACACCAATCAGACGTAGGTTTGGTCTTTTCACATAGTCCCAAATTTCTTGGAGGCTTTGTTCATTTCTTTTTATTCTTTTTTCTCTAAACTTCCCTTCTCTCTTCATTTCATTCATTTCATCTTCCATCAGCGATACCCTTTCTTCCAGTTGATCGCATCTGCTACTGAGGCTTCTGCAATCTTCGCGTAGTTCTCGAAACTTGGCTTTCAGCTCCATCAGCTCCTTTAAGCCCTTCTCTCCATTGGTTATTCTAGTTATCCAATCTTCTAATTTTTTTCAAAGTTTTTAACTTCTTTGCTATTGTTTTGAATTTCCTCTCGTAGCTCAGAGTAGTTTGATCGTCTGAAGCCTTCTTCTCTCAGCTTGTCAAAGTCATCCTCCATCCAGCTTTGTTCTGTTGCTGGTGAGGAACTGCGTTCCTTTGGAGGAGGAGAGGTGCTCTGCTTTTTAGAGTTTCCAGTTTTTCTGCTCTGTTTTTTCCCCATCTTTGTGGTTTTATCTACTTTTTGTCTTTGATGATGGTGATGTACAGATGGGTTTTTGGTGTGGATGTCCTTTCTGTTTGTTAGTTTTCCTTCTAGCAGACAGGACCCTCAGCTGCAGGTCTGTTGGAGTTTACTAGAGGTCCACTCCAGGCCCTGTTTGGCTGGGTGTCAGCAGCGGTGGCTGCAGAACAGCAGATTTTCGTGAGACCACAAATTCAGCTGTCTGACAGTTCCTCTGGAAGTTTTGTCTCAGAGGAGTACCCGGCTGAATGAGGTGTCAGTCTGTCCCTACTGGGGGGGTGCCTCCCAGTTAGGCTGCTCAGGGGTGAGGGACCCACTTTAGGAGGCAGTCTGTCCGTTCTCAGATCTCCAGCTGCATGCTGGGAGAACCACTACTCTCTTCAAAGCTGTCAGTCAGACAGGGACATTTAAGTCTGTGGAGGTTCCTGCTGAGTTTTTGTCTGTGCCCTGCCCCCAGAGGTGGAGCCTACAGAGGCAGGCAGGCCTCCTTGAGCTGTGGTGGGCTCCACCCAGTTCGGGCTTCCTGGCTGCTTTGTTTACCTAAGCAAGCCTGGGCAATGGCGGGCGCCCCTCCCCCAGCCTTGCTGCAGCTTTGCAGCTTGATCTCAGACTGCTGTGCTAGCAATCAGCGAGACTCCGTGGGCATAGGACCCTCCGAGCCAGGTGCGGGACACAATCTCCTAGTGTGCCGTTTTCCAGGCCCGTTGGAAAAGCGCAGTATTAGGATGGGACTGACCCGATATTCCAGGTGCCGTCTGTTTCTCCTTTCTTTGACTAGGAAAGGGAACTCCCTGACCCCTTGCGCTTCCCGAGTGAGGCAATGCCTCGCCCTGCTTCGGCTCGCGCGCAGTGCAGCTTCACCGACTGTCCTGCACCCACTGTTAGGCACTCCCTAGTGAGATGTAACCGGTACCTCAAGCAGAAATGCAGAAATCACCCGTCTTCTGTGTCGCTGGGGCTGGGAGCTGGAGACCGGAGCTGTTCCTATTCGGCCATCTTGGCTCCACCCCTCAAACTCTCTCCCTAGATTTTAAGCTGCTTGCAGGCAAAGAACGTCTGAAACTTGCTTTACCCAAACTAGCATAATGTTGAGACACAGTAGATGCTCACCAAATTTTTATTAATCACAGTAACTAAGAAATATTGTTTCCTGTATTTTAATGCTGAATCTATTTTTCTTTTTTTAGTAAAGTGTTCAGTCAGTTCATTTTCATGACTTTTGTACATTGTTACATCAAAAGATTGATTAGGGAAAAAACTGGTTTAAATTAAAGACAATCTATCAAATATATCTATAACCCAAATTTACATTTAAGTCTATAGATATATGACCATATAATCTGTAGTTAAAATCTTAAAGGTTAAGTATATTTAATGGGTCCTTATGAAAATCTTAATACTGGTCTAGAGTTAAATTATAGCCATTTGTGAAGCTTACAATAGGTAATGTCTGAGATTTAAAATGACTATTTTACAAAACATACTTTCCAATTTCAATACACTGACCTGAGCAGGGAAGGAAGAAAGAAATTCAGTTAGTTGGAAACCTGTTTCTTGAATATTTGCAGCTGCCTGGCGAATCACAAGATGCAATGAGGACTGAGATTCTTCCAAAAGAGAATTAAGCCAAACTTCCACATTGCCCTCTGCCATGACAGGTTTATCCAATTCAATCGTCTCACCCTCTTGAGAGGAAACTGACAGAATTCGATCATAGATCTATGTTAGAAACCAAAAAAAAAAAAAGCTATAGTCATATAAAAAGTAAAAACTAATTATTGACTTGTCCTTCCCATAGAAAGTAAAGCTACAGATTATAAAATACTGTAAAAGCCAAATATAAACTACTTCAAAACAATAAAAAAAAAAAAAAGCCATGAAATCTAAAAGGCAATATAAAATCAATTCCAGGCCGGGCACAGTGGCTCATGCCTGTAATCCCAGCACTTTGGGAGGCCGCGCCAGGTGGATCACCTGAGGTCTGGAGTTCAAGACCAGCCTGGGCAACACGGTGAAACCCTGTCTCTACTAAAAATACAAAAATTAGCTGGGCATGGTGGTGGGCACCTGTAATCCTAGCTAATTGAGAGGCTGAGGCAGGAGAATCGCTTGAACCCAGGAGGCCAAGGTTGCAGTGAGCCGAGATCGTGCCATTGCACTCCAGGCTGGGCAACAAGAGTGAGACTCCATCTCAAAAAAAAAAAAAAAAAAAGAAAAAGAAAGAAAGAAAGAAATCAATTCCAAATAAACCATACTGTAAGGGGGGAAACTTATTTTTAAAAGAAATATTTAATACAAATATGATGATTTTTAAAATCTCTAAAGTTTCCCAAATGAAATGAGGCTTCTAAAACCTAAGGTGCTGTACTAAGTCCTCCTTAGCTGTAGACAGAAGTGATCTACCAAAAAGCTAATGAGGCTTCAGTTTCAGGGCCCCTCACTTACACAGACCCTTTCCAAGGCCCTGAATATGAATTTGTACTTACAATTTTACAAGATTCAGCACCTACACAACCAAAATCTGCCCCTGATTGTAGAAACCTTACGGCAGGAGCAACAAAAACTAAAAGCAATGCGATCTTAAGAAACAACTGCTAAGAATAAAGGCTAAAAGTCTGTGGGCATTTAATTAACAAAAGGGAGCTACACAGTCAATAAGATACCGAAAGATACTTAAATTATCTTCCATACAACTTGAGACAGTGAGAAGCTTTGCTCTTGGACCATGATGTCCTAGTGCTGTGGCAGAGGATTTAAGCGAAACATCAGGAAGAATTTTCTGATGAATTTAGTCCCTTCTTTCAACCCACACATTCAATAAAACAACAAGAAACATTGATTTTTGAACCATTAAAATCCATCCTGTTTTCCTTCCTCTCTGTCCCCTCTAACAAAACCTTGTTACAGCTGTTCAGCCTTTTTTATCCTGATTTTGCTTCTTACATTGATTTCCTTGCCCCCTTTCATTCCGCCTCCTACACTGTACCAGAGAATGTTTCTGAAACACAAATCAGGTCACTGCCCTGCTTAAACACCTCCCGTGGCTTTTTATCATGTTCGGGATGAAGCTGAATTCTGTAATGTGATGCACCTGGCCTTTGGAATCTTGCCCATCCCCCTTCTCTCTTTGCTCATGGCTCCCTGTTGTGGGTTGAACTGTGTCTCTCAGAAAGATATACTGAAGTCCTAAGCCCTGATACCTGTGAATGTGACATTATTTGGGAATAGCGTCTTTGCAGATGTGATCAATTTAAGATGTAGTCACCTCTAGCCTCCAGAACTTTGAGAGAATACATTTCTGTTGTTTTTAAGCCACAGCAGCCCTAGGAAACTAATACACTCCCTCACACATCCACGCTGCTGACATCCTGGGCTTCCCACACTTCCGGGCGCCCACACCTCCCTTGCACATGCTCTTCTTCTGACCTGACCATACTTCCCTTCTTCACCTGCAAGGTTATATTCCGCTTACCTTCAAAACATCAGTGCAAATTTATATTCTGCAGAAAGACTTCCCCGACACCCCCATACACCCAGGTTAGGGCTCCCTCATGGGCATTCTCACGTTCTTTGTGCTTAATGAAGCACAATAATAATAATTCAAGTCCAAAATTATCAGCAATTTAATTGCCCAATTTCTCTTGAGTGTTATAGTACATAAAACTGACTTCAGTGTTGATCACGTTATACTCTTCCTGGGAACCCCAGGCCAGCATCATGTCTCTCAGATAGCAAGGAGCTTGACCTTAACAAGTGGCTTTTAATTGCTTCGAATGGAATAGCTCTAACACTCCCTAACTGGACTCTGAAGGCTACTTGTTTACTTCCCTGTCTCCTCCACCAGAGCACAAGTTCAGGGAAGGTTAGTGTATTCCCAGTGTTAAGCATGACATCTGGAACATGGTAGTTGCTCAATAAATGTAACACTGCATGCTAGGATGAAGAAATGAATGTCACTAGGGGTTTGTATGAAGCACCAGAGGGAAACTGAATACAATATCTAACAAGAAGAGTCACTTTCCTAGGGAATTTGGGTGGAGGGATGGATTAGACAATAGATTTTGGCAGCTGTGCAAGTGTAGTCTCCGTCAAGTTAAATGACCTATCGTGAGTCTCATGCAGCTTCCTGATTCTATACACATGGAAGTGTTAAAAAAAAAAAAAATTGAATAAAGTATGCCGAAACCAGATTAAAACAATTAAATCATGAGGGCAATTCCGTTTAGTTAAAACATTATTTTATGAACAGTTGGTTTTTCATCTTATTGGATTTCTGACTAGTTAACTTGGTGTGTAAAATCATGAATGCTACATAAATGCATTCTTAATCCTAAACTAGTATTTTTGTAATTTGAATCTACACTTTGGATAGTAAGAAATTACGCAGTTCTGAAGGTAAATTGGGCCCCAAGATTTGTTTTTAGTCACTGGCCAAGAGCTAATGAACAGGGAAGCAACCCTTGTTATAAACTCGTTTTCAAAGAGCTACTTAAAGATAGTTGAGGTTCTAAGGTACGGTGATTGTTGGCCTGCCATTAGAATTAGGCGAACCTTTTCGTGGAACTTGACAGATTTAATGTTGTCAAACACGTTCAGCAAATGGGCCTGTATAGTGTGGGAGTCCGACGCCTGCCCCAGAATCTCTAGAAGAGCAGGATCTGAGACGAAGAAAAACCGAGGAAAGCACAGTCGTTTTTTCTCCAAGTACCTACGAGGAGAGGAAAAACATAAACCTTTATAACCACGCAAAGCTGGTCGTTCAAGGAATAAATTAACCTGGATGGGAAAAGGGGAGAAGATTGTGTGACTTGTGACAATCTCATTTTCCTATGTGACTTCTCACTGTTTTTAATTTTTCAATTTTTTAAGAATGTTTTCAAATAACATTCCACATTCTGATGGAGAAATAATTTTTTCCCAAAATTGGTGGCAGAATTCCCTCATTTTTCACAAGTATAATGTACACCTTTTGCACAGTCTGGAAAATCTTGTATATTCTATGTAGAGAGTAAGATAAAAACACAGCCAGGCAGGTTTTGGTTTTGGGTTTGGGTTTCCAGGCCCAGCACTATGTCATCTAAAGGCTCCCTACAATACTTGAAATTGTGACTTAAAAGAGAATCCAATGAATTCGTCATCCAAGCAGAAGCAAAACCCAGCTGTGACGAGCTCCAGGGAAAAGCTGTGGCACTCGTCTCTGCCTCCAGGAGTTTCCAAAATCCACTGAATGTTCCCGATCGCTGACCTGCTTTCAGCCGAGCTTTTATTTCTGTATTTGCTTTCTGTTATGGTCATTCCTGATGTTATGGATATGTGTATTCTGTTGTTTTCTTAATTATAGCTCTGTATCTTCATTTTCTGGCATATTTTGTTATAATTATGATGATTTTAATTGTACTTCTTTTTTTAATTTTTGCTCTTCCCTTATCATTTGTATTATTATTCATTTTAGCCTTTTTCGACCTTTTTTTTAGACAGAGTCTCAGTCTATCACCCAGGCTGGAGTGCAGTGGCATGACCTTGGCTCACTGCGACCTCCACTTCCCAGGTTCAAGTGTTTCTCCTGCTTCAGCCTCCAAAGTGGCTGGAACTACAGGCCTGTGCCACCATGCCCAGCTAATTTTTTTTTTTTTTTTTTAGTAGAGATGGGGTTTCACCATGTTAGCCAGGCTGGTCTCTAACTCGTGACCTCAAATGATCCACATGCCTCAACCTCCCAAAGTGCTGAGATTACAGGCATGAGCCACCACACCTGGCCCCAACTTTTATTTTAGGTTCAGGGGTACATGTGCAGGTTTGTTATATAGGTAAACCGCATGTCGGGAGGTTGGTGTACAGATTATTTCATCACCCAGGTAATAAGCATAGTACCTGATAAGTAGTGTTCCGATCCTCACCCTCCTGCCACCTCCACCCTCAAGTAGACCCCAGTGTTTGTTGTTCACTTCTTTGTGAACATTGTATTATTTCTTTATTTCCTGTGTAAAATTATAAGGAAACATTTTTATTTCATAGCAGCAGAATTCACTTTCTAGGAAAAATCAAGTCTTTACTAGAGGATTACTTGGATCAGAAACTGGAGCCTGGTGGCAGCCTCCCAGGGCATGCGTGAGGAGTGCTGGACAATTCACCATTCGTCAACTGCTGGACTCGTTTTGCTGAGTGGGATGTCAGGCTGAGGACAAATCTGAGCTACATTCCTCAAGACAAAGGAGGGCACTCATTGAGAAAAAGTCAAAGAAAAGAAGGAGATACAAAGAGAGGGTCATGCTAAGTAAGGAATTTGGGAAAGAAATGGACATGTCTACAGGGATGATCATGGATAAGCCTGGGCGCGTGGGTTGAAATCATCCTCTCCAGCTCTCACGGGATCCTCAGTAAAACAAGCTCTTGCAGCGATGGGACTTGTTCACTTTGGACATGTGAAAAGGCACAAAGCCTGGCCTCAAATAAGAGGCAGGATAAAAGCAGAGACAGCCTGGAGAGTCTGTTTTCTTCTCTCCCCCCTCACTTTCTTAAAGTCTCACTTAAATGTTTGTGACGTTTACTTTTGTTTTAGCTAAAAAAAACTAAACTTTTCTCAGTTTAAAACTACTAATTCTGTTATTTCAAATATCCCAATCCTTATATGAATAACTTTGATGTATTTGTTATCCTCCTCACTGTAGCCTGGTCTGATTCTGGTGAGGCATCGGGTCACATTTTCTATCCCGTTAGACCAGTATGGAAGGAGGCTGTGGTGTGTGATAGCCAAACCCCTGTGACGGTATAGAGAAGACACCTTATCTTCACGACACAGTCCGATTACCCCAACTCAAATTATGATCTGATCTGTGTGAAGACCCTTCCGGTCCATGCTGATCCTTGACAGCTTGGGAGGGTGTTGCTTTTGTATAAATATGAATTCTCAAATGTTTATACAAAGCTTACATATATTGCTTATAACCTCTCCTTGGTAACAAAATCAAAAGACAGGGAAAGCTCAGTTACAAAAAAAAGTGTGAACAATTTTAGAGTAGACATTTTCTCTGCAGGGTAATAAAATAATGCCAAAATGTTGGGTGACAGAATAGAATATGTCCATAGTAAAAAGAAAGAATAAAAAAAGAGAAAAATAGGCCAGGCACAGTGACTCGCACCTGTAAGCACTTTGAGAGGCCGAGGTGGGTGGATAACCTGAGGTCAGGAGTTTGAGACCAGCCTGGCCAACACAGTGAAATCTCATCTCTACTAAAAAAAATGCCAAAAAAAAAGAGCTGGGCATGGTGGCGCGCCCCTGTATTCCCAGCTACTCAAGAGGCTAAGGTGGGAGAATTACTTGAACCTGGGTGCCGGAGGCTGCAGTGGGCCGAGATTGCACCACTGCACTCCAGCCTGGGCAAAAGAGTGAGAACTCATCTCAAAAAATAAAAGGAGAGAGAAAAAAAAAAATAGAGGAGGGATTGTGCATGTGTGTGTGCCTGTCTGTCTGTCTGTCTGTCTGCGGTGGTAGGTGGAAGATGAGGAAGGGAGAGAAAAGTGATAAACTCAGCTGTAGGTAGTCCAGTAGCCAGTTCCTCGGCAAGTGTTTCAGCGGTAACTGAACCTTCATGATGTCTTAGTGGTCCCTGCCCCTCAGTCCTTCCATGTTGAAGAACCCCCAGAGCAGGGAAACTTTCAGAAACCCTTTTCTTGTTCTCTCTGACCTGATCCTGGTGTTAGGCACAGAGCACTCATGCTGGGTCTATATCCAAGAACCCTCAGTGGTGCCTGAACCACATTTGGTCATGCCAAATAATTATTAGGCTAAATGGAATGGCACAGCATCAATCATTAGAAAACAATCTTTTTGTCCTTCAACAGTTACTTGACTTGATCTAATAATTTTATAAGGGAGATCAACTCATTAATCCCTAAGACTCCATTTTTCTACATCTTTATGTTAGAAGAATTACTTGCAAATGGTTTTGCTTTAGAGTAAACATTTAAAGGGTGCTTTACTGACATTGGTGTTGGCTACGGCCAAGGTGTTTCAAAAGCCTCCTTAGGTTTATGGTGATACTCTATGGCAGCAGTCCTCAACTTTTTGCCACCAGGGACCAATTTCATGGAAGACCATTTTTCAATTTTTCCACAGACCAGGGGTGGGGGTAGTTTCGGGATGATTCAAGTGCATTATATTACTGTGTACTTCACTTCTATTATTATTGTGCACTTACATTTCTATTATTATTACATAATGAAATAATTATACAACTCACCATAATGTAGCATCAGTGAGAGCCCTCAGCTTGTTTTCCTGCAACTAAATGGTCCCATCTGGAGATGATGGGAAACAGTGACCAATCATCAGGCATTAGATTCTCACAAGGAGTACGCAACCTAGATCCCTCACATGCACAGTTCAGAATAGGGTGTATGCGCAGTTCACAATAGGGTTTGCACTACTATGAGACTCTAATGTTGCTGCTGATCTCACAGGAGGCAGAGCTCAGGTGATACTGCGAGTGATGAGAAGCAGCTGTAAATACAGATGAACCTTCGCTCACTCACCTGCTACTCACCTTCTGCTGTGCAGCCCTGTTGCTAACAGGCCACGGACTGGTGCCAAGGTTTGAGGACCCCTGCTCTATAGCATAGGCCTTTGAAACACCCATCACCTAAATTAGAGTAAACTTGCAAATATTTGCTACAGAAAATCTTGGCCCTACCTCTAGCTTCAAGGTAGTGGGGTGGACATCCATATACGCATGGTTTTTAGTCTCTTCAACTTTCCTAAAAGTCCACCAACTTCCACATCTCCCCAGCTGTATGCTGAAGCCTATGCATTTGTCCTTAACCAGCAGGGCAGACTGCCTGTCCTCTGCATTCTTGTCAGGGTTTACCTCTCTCACGTTTTATGCTGCCCAATACCTTCCACCAACATGGATATGAAAGTGATATTCATGGAGGAGTCATTGAAGTGTATGCAGCGATTCCATTCCCTTAGTTCCCTGGATGAAGCCATTCCATTAGAGAGGCTCATGTTTGACTCACGCTGTGATAAGAAGGCAGATGGAGATTCTGCTCTGGGTTCCCTTTTAATAGGATACACAACAGAAATTCCTCCAAATTATCAATTTGAGGACAACAAAACATAATGTCTCCCCGAGTAACTTTTATTCTATGAATCCTATGAACCTATCATATGCCACCCTTTACCTTGGGCCCTAGGAAGGATCTTTGCTCTCTAAATCAAAGGTCCATTTGTAGTTTTTCTCTGCACCAATTTTACCCTCTGAGCTTATTAACCCTTTTTTTCTTTGACCTTAACTTTCTCATTGCATTGTTATTTTTCAGCAGCCGTCTCAAACTTTTTTTTGGTTAGCCAAGAATAAATAAGTAATCCATATTGCTTACAAGTACCCTCTTAAAGGTCTTTTTTCCATTTTTAGCATAGTCACATTTTTGTTCAATTTTAATAAACTCCTCTCTTTATTTCATCGAGATCCTGCCAAAGCACCATTTGAAGCCCAGTATTTTAGCCATCAAATGTGTCTATGAGGGCAGCCTGGCTTAGATGACCTGAGTCCCGCAGTGCACAGGACAAGCTGGTTATTCACAGGACCCTATTACAGGTCATGAGGCCATCAGGATGTATTCATGGGGAAAGATCAACTGTCTCCCAGAGTGGGCCAAGGAGACATCATTATTTAAGTTAAATGCTCAGGCACTTGAGTTTAACTTCCTTAAGTGTCAATGTACACTTAGCATATTACTATGTAACATATATCTACTTACATTATTTTATTGTGATTAACCAAAGGAAAAAAAAAACAAACAAAAAAACTTTGACTCTTGGAATTCACAATGCCTCCATACACATAAACGTATGTGTAGATAGATATTATGTTAGACACTTTTTAATATAATCCTGACTACATGTATATACTAAACACTGTTTCATATAATGAGTATAATAAATATGTTGGTTCTATAAATGTTTATTCAAGAAGAATGTCAGAAAATAGGTGTATTAATTTTTTAAAGCAGGGACTGTATGAGAATGTTTATACAGTCTTATCCCAGTGATGGAAGCAACCTTAAGTCCTACGAGTCCAACATCAGGACAAATCTAGCAAGTCTTTGATGCGAATATAAGGCTTCAAAATATCAGTTTCATCTGTGCAACAGCTTTATATATAAATTCAGCCTCAGCAAAAGAAAACAAATTGGCTAATGCTATCTAGTCTCCCTGTATCCTTTTGTCTCAAGGATATTGAGAGCTTTCAAAGATCCAGTGAACTTACCCAGTAAGGGATTTCTGGCATATTTCCAACTGGTCCAGCAAGTGCGGTAACAGCTGCCCCAGGGTCTCATCTCCAACACAGCACTGGACTACACTGGGCACTTCATGTGCCCGAGTCATGATCTTCACCCAAGATTTATCTATGTTAGAAAAGCGCTTGGCTTCCTATGAGAACAAGGTAACAAAGCACACTTAGATTTGGACACATCTGTGATCTCAAAGACAGAGTATCTCACATTCCTCCAGCTGAGGCTAGAGTTTTAAC
>NW_026652292.1:12757477-12805831 GCF_009828535.3 Hylobates moloch
TCTATTGTTGTTGGACATTTGGGTTGGTTCCAAGTCTTGCTACTCCCATTATGTTAAGTTACAACAAGAAATGAATACAGAAGTAACAATACAAGTCAAGAAAATATGAAAAGAAAGGACACACATTTCTTTTCACAGGTTATCTCTAAATGAAGTACAGTTCCTATTTTTATATTTTCTCCATTGAGCACTGGATTGTTTATGTAGAAAAAATATTTAAAAATAAAGATACAAAATTAATTCCAGTATAGCTGGAATATTGTAAAAAAATTTAATGGAAAATGCAAAGATTATCTTGAGAGGGCAGGAATCATATAAATTTTCTTCTTTTTTTAAGACAGGGTCTCACTCTCTTGTCCAGGCTGGAGTGCAAGTGCTCAGTCACAGTTCACTGCAGCCTTGATTTCCTGGGCTCAGGTGATTCTCCTACCTCAGCCTCTCCAGTATCTGGGACTACAGGCATGTGCCACTATGCCTAGCTAAATTTTTTTTATTTTTTGTAGAAACGGGGTTTCATTACGTTGCCCAGGCTGGTCTTGAACTCCTGGGCTCAAGCAGTCTTCCCACCTCAGCCTCCCAAAGTGCTGGGATTATAAGCATGAGCCACCGCACCCGGCCCCAAAATTTCATTTTCTTCTTTAAAGCTTTCTGTATGTTACCAATGAGTATATACTATCAAACATGAAAGGAAGAAACTACACCTAGCACCTTAAATATTCTACATGAAAATTTCTAAGTCCAATTTTAGATTCTTCTTCATCCATTAAAGAGAAAAATATGGGAATCCTGGGCAAGATGGCCGAATAGGAATAGTTCCACTCTGCAGCTCCTAGCAAGATCAACACAGAAGACAGATTATTTCTGCATTTCCAACTGAGGTACCTGGCTCATCTCATTGGGACTGGTCAGACAGTGGGTGCAGCCCACAGAGGACAAGCAGAAGCAGGGTGGGCCGTTGCCTCACCTGAGAAGTGAAAGGGTTTGGGGAACTCTCCCCCCAGCCAAGGGAAGCCATGAGGTACCATGCTGTGAGGGACACTGCTATCAGGCCCAGATACTACGCTTTCCCCATGGTCTTCGCAACCTGCAGACCAGGAGATTCCCTCAGGTGCCTACTCCACAAGGGCCCTGGGTTTCAAGCACAAAATTGGGTGGCCATTTGGGTAGACAATGAGCTAGCTGCAGTTTTTTTTGTGTTTTTTGTTTTTTTTGTTTTTTTGATGGAGTTTCGCTCTTTTTGCCCAGGTGGAGTGCAACGGTGTGATCTCAGCTCACTGCAACCTCCACCTCCCAAGTTCAAGCGATTCTCCTGCCTCAGCCTCCCAAGAAACTGGGATTACAGGCATGCACCACCACGCCCAGCTAATTTTGTATTTTTAGTAGAGACGGGGTTTCTCCATGTTGGTCAGGCTGGTCTCGAACTCCCAACCTCAGGTAATCTGCCCACCTCGGCCTCCCAAAGTGCTGGGATTACAGGCGTGAACCACCACGCCCAGCCAGTGTTTTTTTTTTTTTGTACCCTAGTGGCACTGGAACGCCACTGAGGCAGAACCATTCACTCCCCTGGAAAGGGGGCTGAAGCCAGGTAGCCAAGTGGTCTTGCTCAGTGGATCCCATCCCCATGGAACCCAGCAAGCTAAGATCCACTGGCTTGAAATTCTCACTGGCAGCACAGCAGTCTGAAGTCGACCTGGAATGCTTAAGCTTCATGGGAGGAGGGGGGTCCACCATTACTGAGGCTTGAGTAGGCGGTTTTTCCCTCACAGTGTAAACAAAGCCGCAAAGAAGTTCAGACTAGGCAGAGCCCACTGCAGCACCAGAAGAAAGCTGCTGTAGCCAGACTCCCTCTCTAGATTCCTCCTCTCTGTGCAGGGCATCTCTGAAAAAAAGGCAACAGCCTCAGTCAAGGCTTATAGATAAAACCCTCATCTCCCTGGGACACAGCACCTGGGGAAGGGGCAGCTGTGGGGTGCAGCTTCAGAAGACTTAAACATTCCTGCCTGCCAGCTCTGAAGAGAGCAGTGGATCTCCCAGCACAGGGCTCGAGCTCTGCTAAGGGACAGACTGCCTCCTCAAGTGGGACCCTGACCCCATGCTTCCTGACAGGCAGACACTTCCCAGCAGGGGCCAACAGACACCTCACACAGTAGAGCTTCGGCTGGCATCTGGCAGGTGCCCCTCTCGGACAAAGCTTCCAGAGGAAGGAGCAGGCAGCATGTATACCTATGTAACAACCTGCACATTCTGCACATGTATCTCAGAACTTAAAGTATAATTTTTTTAAAAAAATCCAAATCTCCTACTTAAAACCTTTAAAAAAGAAGATGAAAAAACATGCACAAATACAAATCAAAAATAAAGTAAAATTTTAGTGAGTGAATACATTTTACTATTGCCTCCAAAATAAATGGTCTGCAGTCTGATTTGATCTGTCATCTGTAATTAAACTGAAAACTAACCAAAGAAGAAGTTCAGAAACCTATGTGATGAAAACATTTAAAATAATCATGCTTCTAAAACTCAAATATATTGTTAAAATGTTATAATCTTGCATATGGCTTAAGGTAATTGAACAAGAATCCTTGAGACTTGGTTAAGATGTTCATTTAAATATCTCAAAATATACTCCACATATACCCAGTAAGATGATTACGATTTGATAATAAATATATACTCGACATCTTGAAAAGAAGGTCTTTTTGTTTTGGAGATTTTTTCTGCACATTTCCACCCCTCAATTTTACTGTACAGATATAATTGGGTACATTGCATAGTATGCATTACTTTAAAATGTCAGTAGTAGAAGAACAAATTAGCCTACCATTGTCAAGATAACTGCACCATAATTCTACACTGTTCCAAATTCTACCTTGAAATTATCTAAAGAAGCACATCAATTATGTGACCACTTATTCTTTGTTTTTTTAACCCTCTATTTCCTATCAAACCTCCACAGTTTTGCAGCATTCTTACTCTGATTGTCACCCCTTTCCTTTCCACAATTCCTCACTCCCTTTGAAGAATAACAGCATTAACAGTGACAACAAAAAGACTGAAGGAAGGGGGTTCAATAGAAGTGGAATATTATTGCATTATTTAAGGGGGTATTCGTTCTGAGATCTTTCTCTGAAAAATCTGATGAAATCATAAAGAAGATTACAAAACCTTGGGCAGCTGCTTGGCAATGTCTCCTCCCACAAAGACGGCTTCTAAATAAATCCACAGGTTTTGCACCGTCATCCAGCTCTCGATGATGTCTGTTGAGTTGGAAAGGTACTGCACCCATTTTTGAATCTGCGCTTTGAATGGCATATTGTACCTAAAATAAGAAACAGGTTTAGGATTTGGTTTTTGTTTTTGTTGTGCTGTTGTTTCAAATTAGAAAGGTTTTTAAAAATCTTAATTTTTAACCTCTTTCTTTACAACCTTAATTATGTTGCTGGCTTTTGAAGTGATGCAACCAAGTGATTAATTCATCCCCATTTATTGTGCATTGTTAGTCTAGCTTTTTCTCTTTTGATCCAGAGCATAGAGGAGGGTGGGAGATTTATAATCTAAGGAGGAGATCAGGCATTAGACTTAATTCCACCAAGCTTCCAGGGTAATATAATTACCCTCAGTGCTGCTATGGCTACGAGAATAATATTTGCTCTACTGAGCTTCTGTGCCTATTTCATGGAGTCTCATATAATATGGAGCCTTTATAGAACCAACAGTGGGGACCAGACAACTAATTCAATCTTCAAATATGATAACACCTGGACTCTCTCCTTAGCCTCCCCTTTTCTGAGTCTCTTTCTTACTTCCCACGCACCTGTGTCCAACCCACTCATTTTTGACGTACATGTGTGCAAGATTACTGCCTCTTCCATAGTTAATCTGTCTTCCCCTTTTCCTCTTTGAGACAGACTGCCTGTGGGTGGCCTCCCAATGTCCTTTTTTCCTTCTGCTTTTCCATGTGGGCTCATAATTACCCAGCTGAATTACTGAATTTCCCAGCTTCTCTTTGCAGTAATGTGCAGTCAGAAGACTAAGTTCCACATCAACAGTGCTTAATTTAGCAGAACACTGGAATGATCTCATAGCTGAACACTGGAATCATCTCTTCAGCATTAAAAATTACTGAGGCCTGCCTGGGTCCTACCTACAGAGACTCTGATTCAATGGGTCTGGGAAGTGGCCCTGGCATTGGGATTTTTTTAATTCCTTCGGTGTATCTGGTATGTTGCAAAGATTGAGAACCACTCTTCTACATGAAATGTGAGTAGTGGCATTGGATGTAATGGGTAGTATGGGGAATAAGGTCACACCTGGGAAAGACATATGAGTGAGCCAGACCAAGCTTGGGTCCCTGATGATGTGGTGAAGCCCCTATTCCAAACTGAACCATCTATGTTAGGAATTCTTTTATGTGTGAGCAATATAAACATCAGTGTTATATTAGCCATTTTGTATGTGGTGTTTCTGTTATTTACAGACAAACTTAATCCTAAATGATTGTACAGCCTATCTTTATGTTTCTTCTTCTCTTTCTTATCCCTTCATGGTTCTCTCTAGCCCTACATAATATGGACTTGAAGTCGTATTATTGCATAAAAGTTTAATTTCCATATTCTTAATTGTTAACCAAATTGTTTTAATATTCCACGCATCTTTCTGAATATTTGTATGCTCTTCACTAGAAATATAGGTCCATAGAAACAGAGATCTTTCCCTTCTTTGTTGTTCTACCCACAGCACCTAGAAGAGTACATCACACACATAGTAAAGGTTCAATAAATATATTTTGAAAAAATATTCCTCCCAATAACTGTATCTGTAGATTAGATGCCATTGATAAGAAAAGTTTCCCCACTGCAACCAGATAATTTTTACTTAATTTATATGTGTGTCTTTTCTATCTCCCTAGGGTATATTATTGCCTATCTGTCCTTTATTCTGGTTTGGTATGAATAGCAACCAAGTTCATTAAAACTCACTAAATCCTGAGAAGTCCAAAATCAAGATTACTAATGGTCTAACTTTATATCCCCATATTACTTTAGTGTAACAAGTAAACTAAAATAAGAGAAATTTTTCTGAAATAGCATGAAAAGTACACAGTATTTCCAACATTAAAAGTATTGATACACATTTATATGGAGAATTGGGCGATATTTTAAAGCTACAATAGGACAACAAATTCATATCTCAGTGGTATCCACATTCTGCACAATGACAATATATTTGAGAAGATTCTGGGGAACAAAAACATTATTTCAGAAAGAGCAAATGGAAGCAATGAAACAAGGAAATGTAAATTCATGACTGTATGGTTTGTATGTCCAAAATGTGAGGGGTGGCCACTACGCTTTATACACGTGTAACGAAAGTTCACATGTGGACGGGCACGGTGGCTCATGCCTGCAACCCCAGCACTTTGGGAGGCCAATGCGGGCAGATCACCTGAGACCAGGAGTTTGAGACCAGCCTGGCCAACATGGTGAAACCCTGTCTCTACTAAAAATACAAAAATTAGCCAGGCATGGTGGCTGTTGCCTGTAATCCCAGTACTCAAGAAGCTGAGGCAGAATCACTTGAACCCGGGAGGCTGAGGTTGCAGTGAGCTGAGACTGCGCCATTGCGCTCCAGCCTGGGTGACAGAGCAAGACTCTGCCTCAAAAAAAAAAAAAAAAAACAAGTTCACACATACCCCATAAATTTGTACAAATATAAAAAATAAAGTATGTAAACAACTAAGAGTTTCTAGTCCACAGATACTGGCAAAAAAGGTTTTTCGAGTAAAATGATTATTCTGGAATTCAAAATAACGTTGCTCCTGGATTCTACAGACTGTAGAGCTGTCAGCTGTTCAGTCAGGCTTGTCAGCAGCAAAGCTGAAATGTTCCCAAGATCCGAGTGGCTAATTATACGTTGCATTATTTTGTCCAGTGGATGGTCTCAGACATATCCCGCAAATAGAGGATAATGAAATAAAACCAGAGTTACACATGCTGTAACATGTGCCTGAGGCCAAAATGAAAACATGAATAATTGAAATATAATCTCTTGATTATTTATATATAAGTGGGTGCCTAAGTAAAAATATGTTTTGGATATAAAAATTAATTGATTAATCAATTTAATTAAAACAAGTATTTTCAACATTGAGTAGACTATATGAAGGCTATTATTGTAATGGATTTTTCATTAATTTGAAATGTTTGCTACTATGGTTCTCAAAACTAAGGGAAAAGATAGATGGTTTTCCCACCTGTTGCTCAGTAGGGATCCCAGCAACATCAAGCTGTCCTCCATGTTGGCGATAATTTCCGAGGTACTGTCTCCTCTCAAGAGCAGCTCTCCACGGGTTTTAAAGCTGCCAAAGGTGAATGTTTTATTGTCCCATTCATTAATCACTTGCTTCAGCTTTTGCTCAATGTCTCTCTCTTTCACTGCACTGATACAGATGTCCTATCAAAATGGCAAGCTTTCATTATTGCATGAAAGTCACACACCCTTCCTTAATAGTCTACGTGCAATACCCCATCTTCACTATTTGCTTCATATATATATATATATATATATATATATACACTTTTACTTTTCCAGACCTAAAATGCAATATAATAAACAGAATGTTTATATGCAGATACCAATGCATGAAGAGAGATGGAGATAAAGATATGACTAAAAACAGAACTTTAATTTATAAAATTTCCCAGTAAACTTGCCTAAAAAGAAAGATGACAGAAAATGTATGCAAATCATTTTAAATTTTGAAACTTTAATCACTGATTCAAAATTCAATGTATTTCTGATTTACCTCTAAAGTCAAATGAATGCAGCATGTGAATGAACACAGGCAGCAGAAACCTGATTCTCCCATGGCTCTGTTCACTTTCCCAGTCTCCTCTGTGGCCTCACCCTTCTCCTAGACCATTAGTCAAGCCCTTCCTTTACCCTCATTTCTTCCCACACTGTTCCTCCTCTGGGTGAGCTCATTTACACCCATGAATTCAATCACTTTCATATCTCCAGGCAAGACCCACATCCATTTGCCTACTGAACTTCCCTGCTGAGATGTTTCAACGAAATCCCAAACACAGTCTGTGAAATATCAGACTCATGTCCCTAATGAAGCCCATGATCTTTGCACCTTGTCACCCAATCTGATCCCCTTCCCATGTTCCCCGTCTCTGTGGTCAGCACCTTCACTCATCTAGGTCTCTCAGCAAGAAATCTAAAGTTCATCTTTAGCCCTCCCCTTCCTTCTACCATGTTCCCTTCATCACCAAATTCTCCTCAAATATCCCTTGATCCTTTCTCTCCTCTCCAGCTTTACTGCTTCCCCTCTCATCTAACAAGCCATCATTTCTTGCCTGAGCTACTCTTAGAAACTCTCAGTTGGTTTTTCCATCATTCTTCCCTTGTCCTCCTTCAATTCCTTCTCCAAAGATCACTACCAGAGTGATCCTTACAAACAGTCAACCTAACCATGTCAGCCCCTGCTGAAAACACATCTCCCAGCTGGTGCCCATTGCTCGATAACATCATGTAGCCCCACTCCGCCTCCCTGGCCTCTGCTGTCTCCTCTCTGCCCTGCCTCCACACCTCAGCCAAAGCCCACACCTGGGCCGCCTTCTGGTTCCTCAAACACACTTCAGATGCTCCATGCATAATGCACCATCTGCCTGGAATGGCCTTCTTTGCACTTTCCAGGCCCCTCACCCCAATTACACAACCACACTCCCTTCACCCAGCCAGTCCCATGCATGCATCCTAGTCCTCCCTAGCTTTATCACCCCCAGGTGAGCCAAACTCATCTATCATAGGCTTTCATAGAACAACATACATTTTATTCAATGGTATTTGCCACAGCTTATAATTATGCCTTTATTTGTAAAATTATTTAATAATCTGTAAATGCAGGACTGCATTGTTATATCCTGATGCAGAATCTGTCCCATCTTAGGTCAAATAAGCATTTGTTGAAGGAACTAGTGGCTGAATGCCAGGAGAAGAGTTTCAATTGTCTGAGTGTAGTTTACTGATCCAATATTCCATAATACAGAAATGTTATCAAATAAATCCCATGAGACCTTGCAATCTTCCATCACATCATACTCTACCTCTATTTCCTCTTTGTATTTCAGAAGAGGTGCCTCCATGACATTTCTTAACTTAAAGCTTTCATTCCCCACATCCAGACTGTGCCCGGTGAGGGTGGTTATCCTTTCCCAGTGCCGCTCCATCATGGCTTTACTGGCCATGTATTCCAGCAGCGGGCAACACTCGCTGAAATCATCAATGATCTTCTTCAGGTCCAAAAAAGCCTGCCAGTCCTTCAAGGCCCGGGGAAGCTTCCGACATCTGTGAAGGGACACCAACATGAAAGGCCATTGAAATATGATGGTAGACATCACTGGACCAAGACGGTCTGCTAGTATTTCTATTAAAAACAGTCTCTTTGAATACTTATCCTATTTTAAAATCCCATGACTTGCAGGCTATCTGTTAATATAATATACAGATGACTTTTATATTACAGAAAATTGTCCTCCCCATTAGAAAAGATTTTTTCCAACCCTTCACAACTATTACCTAGTTAGAGGCATTATTTTAGAGGGTAGAGGTGCTGTTCAAGCTAATTCAATTCTACAAGCATGTACTGAGAACTTACTAAGCACAAAGCATAGCATAGTGTATCAGGCTGTCAGGTGAAATATACAAGTAGCTCTCCATTTTTTTTTTTTTTTTTTGAGACAGAGTCTAGCGCTGTCTCCAGGCTGCAGTGCAGTGGTGCGATCTCGGCTCACTGCAACATCCACCTCCTGGGTTCAAGCGATTCTCCTGCCTCAGCCTCCCGAGTAGCTGGGATTACAGGTATGCGCTGCCATGCCCAGCTAATTTTTGTATTTTTAATAGAGATGGGGTTTCACCATGTTGGCCAGGATGGTCTCAACCTCCTGACCTCGTGATCTGCCCACCTTAGCTTCCCAAAGTGCTGGGATTATAGGCATGAGCCACCGCGCCCAGTCAGCTCTCCATTTTCTTTGAATTCAACAGCTACAACAATACAGAAAAATCATGGGCCCCTGCTTTTGTTCCAGATGATAATCTAACATTAACTTCAAATGCTTCATAAGTGTAATATAAATAAAAATCAGCTCCCACCAAGCTGCAGAAAAGCCCCTAACATGATTCATCCTGGTAGATAGAATGTGCTTGTCTCATTGTGTACACACAGGAGTAATTAATAAATAGCATTTGACAAGAGTGATGTCAATGGACAACAAAAATGCAGCAAGATGTGCTTTTGCAATAACTGGGGTGAAAAGAGAACTTGGCTGCCTATCAAAGAGGAAAGCATTTGAAGTTCAATTGCAGGGCATGCTAAACATTTAATTTCTTACCTGTTCTGGAATTCTAAGAGTTCATTGTTAATTTTTTCAATATTCACCTCTGACCAAAGAATATCATAATAACTATTTACAGTTTCTATGACACTGTTGTACAGAGTATATATTTTCTGTAGAAGATTTAGTTGCTTCTTTATTTCAAGAAGCTGAGGATACTGTGTAGCTGGCAGGCCAAAAAGCTCCTCTCCTCCAGTATATGTGAGGTATTTCCGATAGATATTATCAAATTGATTCTAATAAAAACACAAGTGAAAACTCATCAAAATGATTTATACATGATCAACATGCAAATGAAAATATAATACTGGCAAACAAGCAAGCCAGAGATGTATGAGCTCTGGGCGCATGTAAATAGGAATACTAAGTTGGCATAATTAATTCATAGAAACTACTTCTAATTGTAATCCTACGAAATCATATTTTTAATGCAAGTACATACCATATTCCACAATAGGGCTCTCTATCTTACAAAGAAGAAAATATATGTGTGTTTAAAACACAACAAAGTTTCATTGTTTAGAAAGTCATAGAAACTAAAAAGATTACCTGAAACATGATAAGCCTGTCACTGGCTTCCTGGGGCTTCAAGCCACTAGCCATTGGACCATTCTGAACAAAAAGTAAAAAAAGAAAAACAGAACGAAGTGTTTGCATATAAATTTCATGAACTCAATGTATTTAAATATTAAAGTTAGGTTTCATGCATGATAGGAAACTTCATTTTTATTTGTTAGAAAAGAAGGGCCTCACAAAGTGATTCATTTAGAAATATTTTTCTAGTCTAAAAAAGCCAAATTAATGCCAGAACTTCCCTTAGTCAAGAAACTTTTAAGATTAAAAATATGTATTATCATTTCTTAGGTAACACAGGCAAAGAGGAGTCAATGCCTGTTCTATAAGAAGCACATATAAAGTCTGCTTTTGAGATAAATGCTAATATCATATAACTCATAGATTTTTATCATTCTAATACCCACTTGTAAAGTAGCCTATAATCTTAACATTCCAATCAGATTTTCCAACATTAGAAAATCTTAAATATGTGGATTTCTGTGCTTCTTCATCCATGGAGTTGGTACATGGGTCCAATCTTCTAACTTTATTAATTTTGTGGTTTATTGTGCTACTAGTTAATAGGTACAAATTTTACCCTAAACTCTATATATTTCCCTTATCCAGCACATTATAATTGCCTGGAGATGGGTCTCATTACACAACATATTTACATTAGAAGATTCAGTACTTAAACCTATATGGATAATTAAAATATGGACTCCATGGGGGCAGGGCTCGATCTGTCTTATCCACTACTGTGTAGTCAGCACCAAGGACAGCGCCCAGCAATTGCTGAGGTCTATGCTATTTGTGTAACCAGGGAACGCTGTGGAAAGGAGGACAATTATAACTACATGTGAATAGTACTTTTCTACACAAATTTAGAATGCTACCAAACAACTTCAGTGACAGACCAAATTACACAGTATTAGCACTTTTAAATTTATCATTTTCTGTTGAAATTATTATGTATGAAATCTGATTTGGTTAGGCTTTCTGTCCCCACCCAAATCTCATCTTGAATTGTAATCCCCATAATCTCCATAACCCCCACGTCTCAAGGGAGAGATTAGGTGGAGGTAACTGAATCATGAAAGCAGTTTTCCCCATGCTGCTCTGTCAGTAGTGAGTTCTCATGAGATCCGATGGTTTTATAAGGAGCTCTTCCCTCTTCACTCAGCATTCTCCTTCCTGTTGCCTTGTGAAGAAGGTGCCTTGTTTCCCTTTTGCCTTCCACCATGATTGTAAGTTTCCTGAGGCCTCCCAAGCCATGCTGAACTGTGAGTCAATTAAACCTCTTTCCTTTCTAAATTACGCAGTCTCGAGCAGTTATTTATAGCAGTGTGAAAACAGACTAATAGAAACTCTAAGGGGAAAGAATTGTGAAAAAAAATGTTTTTCTCTCATGAAAATAAAATTCCCATTCCCTGGGAATTCCTAGGAAGTTTCATAGAAATTTACCCATAATTTTTAGACAACTACATTTTGCATGCTCTATTCACTCATCCCCAAAAATGCACACAGAGAAGGCCAGAGACATACCAAATCATAGTCCAGATAAAACTGGTGACAATCTTGGAGGAATACCTCCACAGCACTAATAAGCTCTTTCTTGAAACTGGGCTGCAGTGAGACTAATTCTTTCTGGACTTCGCCAGCACGTGCCAGCAGCCTCTCCCAAGCATAGTGCAGTGTATCAACTTTGTCTATCTCTTCCCTTGCTATCAGAAGTCCATATCTGTTAAGCAAGGCATAAGATTCCTAAAAAAAAAAAAAGAGGAAAAACTTAATTTTGGCCAGTCCGATGCATAAATCTACACACAGTCATTTATTAAATGATAAGAATGGAAAATATCAGAATAATAGTGAAACTACCCTGAGAGTTCTAGTTATTCTACTTCAAACTGCAAGAGGTTAACTGAGCAGCTGAGCTGTTCAGCTTTAGTTTCCTCATCTATAAAATGGGAAAATCTTCTGGCTACTTTACAGGATCTTTGAGACTATTGAAAAATATCACTTTAAATGCATTTTGAAAACCATAAATCATTAGACAAATAAAAGATATTTTTACTTAGGCCCCCAAATTGTATTTGATCACTACAAAATTCTATCAAGTAAATAAAAAACAAAATAATTTAACTTCTAATATTAGAATAACAAAATCAATCAGGGTTTTAACTCTGTCTTATGATTGTCACATGATTGATAAGAGGTTCCAATAGTAAGATACAAGGGAGGATTCTTGAATCAGAGCCTGGGCCAAGTCATTCCCTTCAGCATATAAAATCCTGGGTGGCTTTCTTCGCCAAAAGATTAAAACGAGGCAAAGGTTGGTTTTCATAAGAAAGAATTTTCTCTAAATATCCCTAGTCTCTTCTCCCACCATTACTCCTCCCCATAGAGGTGGAATGAGTGCCTGATTATTAATTTGGGGGAAAAATTGTTGATTTGAGCAAGGATAGCCCAGTGCCTTTCTCTCTCTTCCCTCCCTCTCCGTGGAGACATGTCTGTGGTCTGCACCTCAGTGCCATAAACTGGGTCAGGGTAATACAAAGACCTACAGCTTTCCAACACTGCCTCTGATGGATGAGGAAGTATAATAATCCTGGGATTTAGTATTCACTAGCTAATAATGTGTGTGTGTATGTTTGGGGGTATGAAAGGGAGGGGAATAACTGGAGTAATACACTAAATTATGTCTTCCAAATAACTTCCATCAGGCATAAAGGTGATGTTTTGATCTTGTCTACTTGATTCTACTTTTGTTCTTAATTCCTAGGTGAGAGAAAATAGGATTGTCGGTTACTGTACCTCCTCTTCATACTTGAGGGTCTCCCCTAACCCTGCACAAAGAAATGTCTCTTAGCCTTTATGTTTCAACCCAAGGAGAGCAGGTTGGACCATGTGATCCCCCTGGCCCAACACAGCAGAAGCGAAAATGTGTGGTAGTCTGTACCATTCTCATGGTAATGTGAAAATTTTCAAAATTCAAACAGGGATGCAGAAAATGGGAGAACAGAGTCTGATCTGGACCATCAGAGTATAATTCCAGACATTCCAATTATAGTGTGATGAAAAGATGATGCTTTTACAACTGGAGTTTTCTTTAATACTACAATTAAACTAGTCTTATTTAAAAATAACAAATATAGTGACCCACTTCTGATAAGACATTTTCATCTGGAGGTTAACAACACCCCCTGACCCCACGGTGCCTCCATGGCTGAGAAGTGCTTTTCCTTAACGTCTCCACTCTTGGGTCTTTGTCAACAATCACAAGTGGCAAATAAGATTTAAAGATATGCACCAACAATTATGATTAAGAAAAGTTATTAATGATATTAATAATTCACACTCTTACCCATTTCTAATGATAATATAGGTATTACAAGATTAATAAAAATGGAATTCAAAATGTCACACACATACACAGACATGAAAAGGAGCTGGAAAGAAATATACCAACATCTTGGTATGTACTTGATTGACAAGATTATGGTAACTTTGAAGTTTTGTTTTATACAATTGTTTTGTGTTTTCTAATTTTTCTACAATGCTACTTTTTAATTAGGGAAAATAGTTTTGTTTTGTTTTGTTTTTTTTAAAAAAAAAGGCTGTTGCTAAGACTGATTTTGCTGGTGGCTTAATATGAGATTTCTAAGGAGACTCCTTAGAAACGGATGATGTTTACTCAAGTGAATCTATTCAAGGGTGTCTGCTTGTAATGAAATCAACTGTCTTTTTTGCCATTGCTTAAATTACACTATGTATGTTGATAATATTATAACTAATAAGTCAATAAAAGCAGACTTCACTGAAAAACAAGACATTTTCATCTGGAAAAGATAGCATGATATGGTATACAAATAAAAGTGATGTGCAACACTGATCAAATTACATAACTTCTTTGACCCTCAGTTTCCTTATGCGAGGAGTAAGAGCCGTAGTAAGGATGAAATGAGTTAATGCATATATGGACACTGTTAGTGCCCCATCCAGGTCCTGATTACCAGCTGGTATTCCCATCCCCGACTACTGAGAGTGCTGGCTATAAGGAGTGCAGCTGTCCCTTCCCTGGAAGATTTTTCTCAGCTGAATGTGAGCCTTCTCATGGGGAGGTTATAGCCCATTTCCTACTGACTTAGGAGTAAAAAGGGTATTCTCCTTTGCATGAAGGAGGGCCCAACTCAATTGATGTTGTAGAGCACCCACGGGATCAGGCTGAATTTAGTCCATAGCTGATTGGCTTCCTTTCCTGATTCCCTCGCTCCCCTTCTTTGGTGAGCACTCATCAATAAATCATTTGCACAGAAATCTTTATCTCAGGCTCTGCTTTGAAGGAGACATGTGAAGAAGAAAACTGGCCCATGGAAGGCGTGCTATAGGGGTTCGGTATCATCAACAATATTGAAATTATTGTCTTGGTTTAGCAACCATTTAGTAACTTCACTCCAGACCCAGTCAATATTTCAGCTAATAGCATCCAACATGTAGAAATATTTCTATAATGAACAAATGATCATTAGTTACCTCAATAGGTCCTACTTGAAAGTCAATGGAGATTTGCTCCTCCCTTATTTCTTTCAGTGCTGCCATTGCAATCCGAATATCATCTAGGTCCTTAATTGGACGATTTAGTTTCTTATTGAATTCTTCAATAAGCATAAAAATGTTTTCCATCTCACTCCGGTATTTTTTGTTACAGTGGCGTCCAATGACAACCATCCAGGCCTTTGTCTCAGCAGTCAGGGCGAACTTCAAGTCAGCTACAAAAACCCAAATGTCTACAGTTCAGTTTAAAAACTCAAATCAGTATGAAAAGTCAAAGTGTTGCTGTTCTCCAGTAGTAAATACTTTACAGCTTATCGCCCTCTAACCCATAAAAAATGGAACTGGAAAAAATCATAATTTTTCCTAGTCATTATACATTCATTCATTTTATAAAGTTTGTTTTTACAACAACTCAATACACATTTCAAAATGCTTTTTTTTAAAAAGCACATATCAGAACCCTCTGGGATAAGCCTCAAATGTTTGTTATTGTTATTTATTAAATAAAGGGTAAATTTTAATTCAAAATATAACAGACATCTCCTTTCTCTGACTTAGCCTTTTTTTTAAGGTTTAGCAGCAAAGTGTTCAAAATACTCCAGAATCAATAATTATGCAGAAGGAAATTTTTTAAAAATCTACAAATTGGTCTTAAAGCTTGAGGCCCATAAAGTCAATCTTTAAGACAGGTAGAACTCTCTGGAATACTAATCTAGGTAAAGAGACAGAACAATACTGGCTAATTTATATAATTATATGAAAGAAAATGAACCAACCTGTGTACAGAGCAATGGAACCCACACAGATATATTCAGGCTCAGCATTAATTTCCTGCTCTAGGTTTTGGAAATAGAGAATCTGGGACTCAAATTCCGAAAGCAAGGGGCTCTGCATAATAAATGTCTTAATGGCTTCTTCTTTTCCCTTTTGCCAAATGTGATTGTAGCGTCTGAAGCAATCCATGGATGTAATAACTTCCTGAATGCAAATAACAACAGATTTATGTTAAGAAGGAAGAATCTGAAAGGAACGATGATATAAGTGAATATTTGCCAACTGCTGGTGGTTCCTATGGATTTATTAAAATGTTTAGTGAACTGTGTGATTATCTGGAAATGCCAAAGAACTGGGACTATATACAATAGTGTGGACAGTAGCCCAGGGCTAGTAACAGTTTCACTGTTGTCATCCCTAGCGAAACAGGGGAGGAGCAGTTTCTAGAAACTAGAAGACAGTCCTTGAAGATCCTGTGGACAGGGCCCTCTTGGTTGGAGCTGGGCCTTAGATCAAAAACCACAGCTCAAGGTCATACTACAGGGAAGGTGCTATGAAAAATATACTTTGAGGTCATTCTCCTCTTTCCCCCTCCCCTCAGATCTCCTCCAAGATTCTTCATTGACTGAACCCACTGGAAGCCTCAATGGGAATCTACTGACATGTTGCCTAAGGTCAGATAAATGGAGGGAGTGGAGATTAGATCTTAGGGGCACAAAGGACAAACAGAACGTAGCGAGCATCACTCCAATGAGAGATTGCCTGGAATCACATAAAATGTATAATTCATATAACTAGAATTGACATCTGAACAATACTACATCTTACCAACCAGGAACATAGTGCATGTTTCCATATCTTGTCATCTTTTTCAAAAATTCCTTGTTAAGTTTTAGCATAATCTTCATAGAGACCCCAGATACTTCTTATTACACATGTTTCTAGGTATTTTTCAATGTTGTTGTCATTGTAAACAAGATCTTTTCCACTATTATTATAACTGGCTATGAGTGGCATATACATTTTTAAAAATTTATTTGTAAATGAACAGTCTAGTTTGCTAACCAAGTATGCATCTGTAAAGATGAAATGACTCTCTGGCAGTTGGTAAATAGGGGATAGTGCTGATATAATGCAGAGGTCATGTTTTCAAATGCTATTTTTCCCAGCAAAACAAATGCTACTGCTTTGTACCAGCTAAAGCAGCAAGCCACAGAGGAGTACAGTCCTGTGTGCCACTCCCCCTCCATCACTTCTTCCTTTTGGACTGATTTGGCTACCACCTGTCTTAAGAATATCTTTGCGTATTGTCTCACTCATAAGTTAGTGCTAAAAAAAAAAAAAAGTGTTCACGTGGACATAGAGAGCAGAATGATAGATACCAGAGACTCAGAAGAGTCAGATTTCTCATCAACTTCAGAAGGGAGGGTGATGAGAAATTCGCTAATAGATACAATGTACATTATTTGGGTGATGGATACCCTAAAATCCCAGACTTGACCACTATGCAATCTATGCATATAACTCAATTGCACATGTATCCCATAAATTTGTACAAATAAAAATAGATAAATAAATAAATATCAATCAAAAGAGAAAGAACAACAAAGAAATAATGTTCTTTGCAGAGTTTGGCCTGATTTTTATAGAGTTTATCTTTGCTTCTATGCCTCCACAATCTCGACTGTTCCTTTTCCCACTTCTACCAAGCTTCTTTCATGTTTTATAGTAAAGTTCTGTAATTACTATAGCGTTATTAAATGTGTGAATATTTTACTATGATTGTTACTGTTTATATTTTACTATGATTATTATTGTTTTTATTACTACCCTGGTTACAAATTGCCTAGATTTTGTGTCTGCCTCAATCTTGTTTTTCTCATAATCCCTACTATTTAATATTATACATGAAACTTCTCAAAACAGGACGATTTTCAGGAACATGTTTATTGTATTCTATGAAAAATTCATATAATTATCTTTCCATTGATGACTAACTTAACTCTTGTTGGGCCACAATTTTTCAGATTAGCCTCTTGGATTTACTTGGTAGACAACTGTATCATCTACAAATAATTAAAATTTTGTCTTTTTTATTTAATTATTATTTATTTATTTATTTATTTTTGTAGAGACAAGATCTCACTGTGTTACCCAAGCTGGTCTCAAACTCCTGGCTTCAAGTGATCCTCTCATCTCGGCCTCCTAAAGTGCTGAGATTGCAAACATGAGCCACTGAGCCTAGCCAAAAAATTTGTCTCTTCATTTCTAATTCCTTTGTGAATCAAGTTTTTCCACTGCCTTATATTATGATTTCAGAGTTACATCTGCATGAAAAACAAATTTAGCTGATAAAGAATAACAAATGCAATTATTTGAAATAATTGAGCATTACAGGGTTCTAAATGGTCTGATTATTTTAAGTAAATTGCACCAATCTGCACCAAACCAAGAAGCAGTTCCACTCCAACTCCCCACACACAGCTAAAATGTCCCTCCGAGTCTCAGGTTTAATGGATGTTGATACTTCCCATCCATTAAAATGCAGAAAGCTAAACCTATCACTGCCTATCCCAACCACAAATGATTCATTTACATGAACTGAAGTGTTGACATGCAGACCAAGAATGCATTGCAACAGCATGTAGACATATTCACATATGTATGATGGTTTGAAGAATTAATTACAGATTATTGAAGATTCCCAGAAATGGATAGAAGTTCCAGAATCCGGACTCTCTCACCACCCAAGCTTATAATATTAAGAATATACCTTAACTAAATATGTTGGAGGGTATTCTTTTAAAGTGTCTGTCTTTATTAAATTGGAACTTTTTCACATGGAGGTAACACAGGCCTTGAAAGGAAAATGACCTCAATAGGAAAATTAGGTGAACTACATATGTAGAGTTGTTCTGATTATGTAACCAACGTTATTTTGATTGTTTGGTCCAGCTCAACGTTTCTATATATTTTTTTTTCGAGACAGAGTCCCGCTCTGTCACCCAGGCTAGAGCGCAGTGGCACCATCTCAGCTCACTGCAAGCTCTGCCTTCTGGATTCAGGCAAATCTTATGCCTCAGCCTCATGAGTAGCTGGGATTACAGACATCCGCCACCATGCCTAGTTAATTTTTGTGTTTTTAGTAGAAACAGAGTTTTACAATATTGGCCAGGCTGGTCTCAAACTCCCAGCCTCAAGTGATCCTCCACCTTGGCCTCTCAAAGTGCTGAGATGACAGACGTGGGCCACCACATCCAGCCTCAGCTCATCTTTTTAAGCCAGGTTGTGTTAGAAGTTGATGACCAACCTATGGGCATGCTAAAGGCAGGTTGGGTTTACATTCTAATCCAATCAGCTATAGCAACAGGATTTTCCCCTAGGGACAGTATTCAGGTAACTCAATAAATATTTATCTAGTACTTAGATTATTAAGCTCTATACTGAATGGATTTTCTGTGGTTGAGGCAGAATCATTCAGAAAGGTCTATGGCTGTGGAGGGCTGGCTACATCTAATACTATGACTAAGTGTACATATATTCTCCCAGAAACAATTTGGCTATCCTATAAATCTGGAATAAGTTCTTCAAGTTGTTATAAATGCCAACCTTTTCTACTATTTTAAGGAAAACTAATATCTGAGCATTTCCTTCATATAATGTAAAAGCAAATACAATAAAAGTGACACAGAGGCTGGGCACGGTGGCTCACGACTGTAATCCCAGCACTTTGGGGGGCCAAGGCAGTCAGATCACCTGAGGTCAGGAGTTTGAGACCAGCTTGACCAACATGGTAAAACCCTGTCACTACTAAAAATACAAAATTAGCCCAGTGTGGTGGTGCATGCCTCTAATCCCAGCTACTCAGGAGGCTGAGACAGTAGAATCGCTTGAACCTGGGAGGCGGAGGTTGCAGTGAGCCAAGATTGCACCATTGCACTCCAGCCTAGGCAACAAGAGTGAAACTCCTTAAAAAAAAAAAAAAAAAAAGACACAGAGATAAGTATTTTGTTGCCAGCACTGTATGTTAATTTTAACTATGATTTCTTCCTCTTAGATTTTCATAATAGTGGTTGATCACACTAGAGAAACTAGTGGATCTTATTGCTGATTTATTTTATTTTCTAGGAATACTGAGGCACTTGAAAATATTTCTGAATGTTTATTGTTATCATGGAATACTTTGCTTATCATTCAGTATAGAGCTTAATAATCTAAGTACTAGATAAATATAAATATTTATTGAGTTACCTGAATACTGTCCCTAGGGGAAAATTAAATACAGGACCTTTGATATATTAAGAAAGGAAAATTAGAAGTGTATAAATGCAAAAGATTTCCAGTTCCCTTGGGAACACATGAAAACTGAACTTAATAATATTTTCTCACATTGTTACAGCAATGGAAGCTTTTCAGAGTGCTTTCAAACGAATGTAACTCATTGGATCAAAACTGAGTAATAGAAAAAATGCACTTACTGAACAGTGGGAAACATTATTAACAAGTCAACAAGTCTTACTGGCCATGTGAATTACAAGAGTTTTTTTTAAAAAAAAAAAAAAAAAAAAGATGATTTCAGGGTTTTAAATCTTTTTGTCTGTAAAATAGATTTGCATGAACAAAAAAGGGGAAGTTGAGAGGAGATTATGTGGAAAGAAAAAATTGCCTTCAATGTACATTCATTTCCAGTTCAAGTTTGTATTGATAATACTAATATCTTCTTCATTCTCAGTTTCATCTAATTTCTATGTGGCGATATAAATAAATTTTTATCTGATATTTTATAACATTTGCCAGGCTACTCAAATATGAAAAAATGACTACAAACCTTATTCTATTTCAAATATGTTAATATCACTGGTTCTTTGAAGGTGAATTATAACAACAGTCTGACTCGTACTGTGGAACATATTAGATTTTTTTAAGTTAGATTCATTTGTATTAAAAGAAGATATTAAAAGCATTAAACAAAACACAATATGAGAGTAGGAATAATTTTCTTTCACCTTGCAATCTAGAATGAAAGATCTTCAGTTAGACAAACATTTGCTGAGCACACACAAGATGCCATTAGCTGCTCCCTGAAAGCACAGTGTGTGAGACCCAGGCTACATACAGGACAACTTTGTGATGTTCCCCTTCACACAAGTGCATGTTGCAAAGCAAAAGGTCCGGCTGCCAGACCCTCTTGACATACCTTTTTGGTGGAGTTGATAATTGTGCTAAGCACAGAAACTAATTTTACAATCTCTTTGTTTTCAGAAACATTCTTATAATAGTTCTTGGTTTGCACAGGAATGGGTAAATTTACAGATGCTATCTCCAAGGTATCTAAAAAGAAAAAAAGAAGAGAAAAGTTTACACTACTAGCACAAGAATGTACTTTTAGAAGATGAGGATAGTTCTGTAATAGTAAAGCAAGGACTTCTGAAAATCTTCTCCTTTATAAAAGCAATGAAAATAATGGAAAGAGTTGTCAATGTCAACTTTTCAGGACTCTGTAAATTAATCAAAGCTTGCAATAATCCAAAAAGTGTTTATTCAAGAACAATGCTAAATCTTGGTAACAACAGCAAGTTTTGTGGTGTTTTGACTTGCTCTATTCCCACTGCCGCTCTCTGGCTATAGGGTAGCCTTGAAAAACAGCAGCCTTACAACCACTATAACTGGAGGAAAAAAACCCACCTGCAGCCTAGCAGTCCCTGGAAGGGCCAGCCTGGGCTTGGAGCTCCTTAGGGAGCTCCACAGAATTCTCAGTCTTTGAGCTGTCTGGGAGCTCCCTGGAAAAGCCTTGTTCAAATAGTTTATTTTTATTTGACCTGACTCAGAACTCTCTCAGAAAAAAAGTCCTATCCCCATGGCATTTGTCAAAAGACTATCAGCAACAATTGCTTAACTTCACAGCTGCCTGAGGCAATAATAATATTAGTTGGGGGCAAATAAGAGGTAGGCCAAAAAAGTTAAAAATCTGGGAAATGAGAAGAATGAAGTCAGCAACATGGCTGAATAAGAAGGTCCTGGCTCTCCCTCCATCCATGGACACACCCAATACACATCTATTCTCAGATCAATTCCATCTGAGAGAAAGTCAGACCAGTGGAGAGACTCCTACTTATGTTATAACCAAAAACATATCCACATCAAAGGGCAGGAAAAGTGGAGACACACTTGGACATGGATCCTGGCCTGGGCACTGAACCAGAGAATTGGGAAAGGAATCTGCGACACACAGTTTCTCTCTGTGGAAATGAGGCTTTGGACCTCACATGTATCACCATAACTCTTAAGGTTCCCCATGGTTTGGCTCTTAATTCACCAATTCTGAGAGAGGAGTGGATTAGACACACAAGAGTCTCTCTAGACCACAAGAAAAAAGTGATGGCTTTACACGGGCATGAAGCACTTACAGAGGCTTCATTCTGCGGAAGTTGTGCAGAGATGGGGCTTTAAAACCATGGCCCCTTGTTTCTCCCTCACATCAAGTGCCCCAACATTTACAGCTTCCACCCAAGGGACTACATTCTAAAACTCCTATCTCTGGGAGCAGACGGGACTGGCATTTGTGTGTCTCTCTAGACCACAGGAAGAAGCGGCCATTTAATATGAGCACACAAGCACTTCAACAGGCTTTATCCCCCAGGAGCAGTGCAGAGAAGGGGCTTAAAAAACAGTCTTCTGCTTCTGTCCAGAAGGGGTTAATGCTATGCACTGAGTGCCCCAACTTCTGCAGCCACCTCCCAAAGGACTCAACCCTAAACCTCTTAGCTACGTGAAGAAAGGGCATTAGGCATATGTGAATTTCCCTAGATCACAAAACAGAAAGGAAGTTTAAATGGACATGGAAACACTACCAGGGGCTACAACCCCTCAGAACAACGCAGAAAAGGATCAAGAATGTGCAGCTTCTGTTTTCTTTCTGGGAAGGGGCTTCTGGCACCCCTCAGTGGCTACTTGATGGCCTGGCTTCTAAAAACTGTACATCAGAGAGCTAATGAGGCAAACAAACAGGAGCCCTCCAGCAGCTGGAGCCAGAGCTCAGCACTTCATGAGTCTTCCCTCCGGCTCACCTAGAGATAAACCTAGGCCTAGCCATTCTTTCTGGAAGGAGTTACGACATGCACCAAGTGCCATAACTTCTATAGCTCCTACCCAAAGGACTGTCTCTTTAATGATCTAGCTAGCTCTGGGAGTCAGTGGGTCTTTGCACTTTTGAGTAGCCAGAGACCATGGAAAACAAACAGGTGGATGTACAATGGGCCAACTTCCATCAGTTATCTCCCCAGAATCAGAGGATGCAGCCTGAACATGATTGCAGGCATTTGCCACAGATCCTCTCTCTGGCTTAATGCAGAGAATTGAAGATAAATGCCTGTGCTCAGCTTCACTGTGAAGACAGAAAAAATTGGAGCATGCATTCAACACTCCAACATTTCCAGCTACATCTAGAGAATCTAGCTCCTACCTTACCAGTCTTAGGGATACTGACAGGACATATCATATCTGAACCTCCAGGGTAGGGGGGACAAAAAATAGAGACGGCAGTCTGGACAAACACTAAGATTAGAGAGGCATCTTGAAATCTCTGGCTAGTCAAAGTAGTGAGATCCTCCCACATGAGGTCAGTCTGACAAGACCGAAAGAGGTAGCTATCTTTTATAATACACAGAAACCAACACAGAGGGTCAAAGAAAATGAACAAAAACAGGGAAATACAGTTCAAATAAAATAACCAAATAAATCTCCAGAAACGGTTCTGAGTGAAGTGGACATATTTGATTTATCTGACAGGGAATTCAAAATACAGATGCTCCTTGACCTGTGATGAGGTTACATCCCAATAAATCCATCATAAGTCAAAAATATCCTAAGTCAATAATGCACTTAATACCCTAGTAAGCCTATTGTAAAGTTAAAAATCTGTAAGTCAAACTATTCTAAGTACAGATGCTCTTTGACTTACTATAAAGTTACTTCCTGATAACCCCATTATAAAGTCAAAAAAAATGTGAAGCCAAACCATTGTAAGTCAGGGACCATCTGTAATATTCATAAAGATCCTCACCAATATCAAGAGACAAATGCAAAAACAAACTGAGAACGTCAACAAAGACAGAAAGTATAAAAAAGCACCAAACAGCAAACATAAAACTGAAGAATGCTGTAACTGAACACAAAAATTTAATAGTTTCCACAGAAGACTAGATCAAGCAGAATTAGAAAAAAATCAGTGAATTCAAAGAGAGGTCACTGAAAATCATCCAATCTGAGGAGCAAAAAATAAAAAGAATGAAAAAGAATGAAGATATCTTAACAGACTTATGGGACACCATCAAGAGGAACAACTTATGCATTATTGGCTTGCCAGAAAGAGAAAAGAAAGACAGAGGAAACACACTCAGAGAAATAATGGCAAAAACTTCCAAGCCTGGGGGAGGAAATAGAAAGCCAGCTCCAGGAAGCCCAAAGGACATTAAATAAGATTATTTCAAAAACACTCACACCAAGACACATTATAATCAAATCGTCAATAGCTAAAGATAAAGAGTGTTGAAAATAGCAAGGGAAAAGTGGTTCATTGTATGTAAGAGAACACTCACAAGACTATCAGTAGATTTCTTAGCAGAAGCCTTGCAGGTCAGAAGTGAGTGAAGTGATATATTGAAAATACTGAAAGAAAATAACTGCTAAGAATATTATATCCAGCAATTCTATCTTTCAAAAAAAAAGAGATGGTATAAACTTTCTCATACAAACAAAAGCTGAGAGAGTTTATCACCACAAGACAGACCCACCTTATAGGAAATGCTAAATGGAGATTAAGCTGAAGGAAGAAGACACTTATTAGTAACATGAAAATACATGAAAATATAATACTCACTGATAAAAGTAAGTATATTGGCAAATCCAAAACACTCTAATACTGTAATGGTGGTGGGTAAATCATTAATATTTCCAGCAAAAAAGTTAAGAGGCAAAACTACTAAAAGCAACTAGAGCTACACAAATTTATTAAGGGATACAAATTATAAAAAGATGTAAAATGTGACATCAAAAACTTAAAATGTACGAGGTGGGGAGCAAAAGTATAGAATTCATATATGCAATCAAAATTAAGTTGTTACCAACTTAAAATAGCCTATAATAAGTATAAGATGTTTTATGTAAGCCTCAGGGTAAACACAAAACAAAAGGCTATAACAGATACACAAAAGAAAAAAAAAGATCCAAAATATATTACTAAAGAAAGCTATCAAACCACAAAGGAAGAAAGAAACAAAGGATCTACAAAACAACCAGAAAACAATTAACAAAAAGGTAAGAGTAAGTCTGTACCTATCAACAATTACTTTGAATGTAAATGTATTAAATACTCCAATCAAAAGGCATAGAGTGGCCAAATGGATTAAAAGACCACAAAAAGACCCAACTATATGCTGCTTACAAAAGACGCATTCCATCTTAAAGTTCACTCATAGATTGAAAGTGAAGGAATGAAAAAATAAACTTCATATAAATGAAAAAACAAAATAGACTTCAGATCAAAAAGTGTAAAAAGAGACAAAGATTATCATATAATAAAAGGGAATAAATTCTTCAAGATGATATAATTGTAAATACATATACACCCAACACTGGAGCATCTAACTATATAAAGCAATTATTAACAGATCTGAAGAGAGACACAGACTAGAACACAATAATAGTAGGAGATTTTAATACCCTACTTTCATCATTGAACAGACCATCTAAACAAAATCAATAAAGAAATATTAGACTTGAACTACACTTCAGACCAAATATACCTAACAGACAGAATATTCCATCTAACAGAAACAGAATATACACTCTTCTCGAGTGCACACAGAACATTCTCTCTATGATAGATCATATGTTAGACACAAAACGAGTCTTAACAAACTTAAGATCAAATTATAACATGTATCTTTTCCAAACCAATCATATGAAACTAGAAATCAATCAGGAAAAAAATCAAACAGGAAAAATCATGCAAATGTTTTAAATATGTGAAAATAAAACCATATGGTTCTGAAAAAAACTTCTCAAATCAGATCAAAGAAGTAATTAAATGAGAAATTTTAAAATATCCTGAGACAAATGAGAACGGAAACATGACATATCAAAACTTATTGGATGCAGCAAAAGCAGTTGTAAGAGGAAATGGTATAGCAAAATAAACAGCTAAGTCAAAAAAGGAGAGAGATCTCAAATACATAACCTAAAATTACAACTCGAAGAACTAGAGAAAGGAGAACAAACAAGCCCAAAGTTAGCAGAAGGGAGGAAATAAAGATCAGAGCATAAACAAATGAACTAGAGACTAGAAAAACAATAGAAAAGATCAATGAAACAAAAAGTTGGTTTTCTGAAAAGCTACACAAAATTGACAAATCCTTAGCTAGACTAAGTAAAAGAGAGGACTCAAGTAAATAAAATCACAAATGAAAGGAGATATTACTACTGATAACCCCAAAATACAAATTATCATGAGAATGCTAAGAACAATTTTGTGCCAACCTAGAAGAAATGAATAAATTCCTAGAAACATATAATTAACCTACCAAGATGGAATCAAGAAGAAATTGAAAATCTAAACAGACCAATAGTAAGAAAAAAAGATCAGTAATTTAAAGTCTACAATCTAAAAAAGCCTACCACCAGATGGTTGCACAGCTAAATTCTACCAAACATTAAAAAACTAATATCAATATTTCTCTAGCACTTTAAAAAATTGAAGAGAAGGGAATACTTCCAAACTCATTTTATAAGGCCAGCATTACCCCAATACCAAAGCTAGCCACAGATACTACAATTTTAAAAACACTACAGGCCAATATCACTGGTGGATATAAATGCAAAAATTCTCATCAAAATCCTAGCAAATTATATTCAACAGGGCATTAAAAAATCATTCGTCATGATTAAGTGAAATTTATCCCCTGGACGCAAGATTGGTTCAATATACGCAAATCAATAAATGTGATTCACCATATTAACAGAAGTCAACTAAAATGGTGATATTAAAATACGTGGACCTTCATACTTTGTCAACTTCAAATTGGCTCATAGATTAATATTCTGATGTAAAATAAATTAAGAATTACATGGAGGGGTTAAAAAACATTTAAGCTCGGCCGGGCGCGGTGGCTCACGCTTGTAATCCCAGGATCGAGGTGAAGCAGAGACCAGGTGAACCTCCATGTTAGAGATTGCACTTAGCCGGGACGGCTGGGGCCTGTAAGACAAAAAACATTTAAGCTCAATGAATGCTGATTTACAATGCCTCTTTTAAAAGACTAAAAGAACATTTACCTTGAAGTTCATTTTCTCCCATTTCAACATCAGAATCACTGTCTTCATTACTCTGCAAAGCAGCCATTTTTCTTTCTTGTATCTTTTTCTACAATGTAAAAGGATATTTTTCAGCTCTGTCCCATCTGTAAAAGAAGTGGTTTCCATATGAAACCATTTCTGCACCCCACACCCACCTGGGACAGCAGTTCGCTGCTCCACTGTCTGACCCCCTTAGGGACACTGATGATGCACTCCACGGCTTTGTTCAGGGTCTGCTGTACCTCTTCCAGGGCAGGGGCCATGACGATGTTGGGAATGGCCAGAGTGACACTTGCCCGGAAAATGGGCAGACTGTTCTGCTTCATGTTAGAGGCACTGTTACTGTCTGAGTTAACCCAAAACAAGGAAGAATTCACATTTTTAATTTAAAATAAGATTTCCTTCCTTTGTAACCATAAAAATTAAAACAACACATAATAGGTATAAAATCTAATAAATATTTGTTGAATGAATGAGTCAATTAAAACTAATGGAGGATCTGGTATTGCTCAATATAACAAAGCAGTTCAGGGGAACTCAAGGCATTTTTTGCTGTTTACAGCTTCTTGGAATACTCTCCACAAAGAAACCCACTGTGTGGGATCAGGCTAAATTATAAACACTTCTCTAAAATATTAAAGATGATTCTTCCAAATAACAGGATGCCAACAAATTAGTTAAATGTAGCTAAGTAAGCCAGGAATGAAGAACAAGACTGTCAGCATAAGCCAAAGTTAGAACAAATAACCACTTCAGAATTTCAGATAAATCATAGGCCTTTCCTACCATGGTGTGTAAAATCCAAATGTGGAACAGTTAAAAAAATGGAAAAGAAATAAAGTGTAATTCGCCATTCATATAGAAGGAGCTTTTAAGGTTGAACATAGGTATAGGTATGTAGATATAGACATGTATGTATATGTGTCTGTGTATCATACATAACTTTATGTAGTTGCAAATATCTGTAATAGAAAAGCTGGGAAATAGTTGTGATTGAATATTTAGCCTAACAGCCAACATTTATCAAGTTCTAGTAATAACCCTGTGTCAAAGAAAAGAACTATCCTCCATCCTGAATGAAGTAAAACATACTAAGCCATGGTACCAAACAAAAAAAAAATCTTTCAGAGTTTCCACTTTCATTTACCCACTTTTAATTAAACATTAAAGATGCTTTCCTTTAAATGCCAATATTCAAAATATACTTAAAAATTTTATTATCCTATTATTTCAGTTTTCATTAATTACTATTATTTGTTTTCTTTTTACCATTTTTAACTTAAAATTTAATTTCAGGATTTCTCTAGATTTGACAGATTTTTGTGGCCCACCTGAAAAATACAACGTCTATTACTGAACTGTGCTGAGGAAAAGATGATGCTATTGAAAATGAGGAAACCAGCTAGAAAGTACTAAATTAGCATAAAAATAGTAAAATACATATATATCCTTTGAAGAGTGTGACACTAGTAAGATGTTTCCACTTTGTAAGACTGGCTAACAAACTTAATGATTTAACAATGAAAGAATCTTTTCCATATAACTTCTTTTAAAGTATGTATTTTTTCTTTCACCAATTAAAATAATTTTATATATTTTCATCTTGTTACAAAAAGATTAAATGTACTACCAATTTTCATGTTATTAACAAAAGCTTAAGCAAACTATTTAACCTCCCTGTGCTGTGCTCTAGTTCTCTGATTTAACATGAGAGTGATGACAGTATCTACTTAATAGAATTGTTGGGATGATCAAAGTTCATAATGTTTAAAATTACAAGAAGGCACTAAATAAACGGTGGATATGGCCAGGCGTGGTGTCTCACGCCTGTAATCTCAGCACTTTGGGAGGCCAAGGCGGGCGGATCACCTGAGCTCAGGAGTTTGCCACCAGCCTCACCAACATGGTGAAATCCCGTCTCTACTAAAATACAAAAAATTAGCTGGGCGTGGCGGCGTGCACCTGTAGTCCCAGCTACTTGGGAGGCTAAGCTAGAGAATCACTTGAACCCAGGAGGCGAACGTTGCAGTGAGCTGAGATCGTGCCACTACACTCCAGCCTGGGCGACAAGGCGAGACTCCATCTCAAAAAATTAAAATTAAAAAAAGATGAATATTTTTAATTACTTAAATTTAACAGCAATGTACACGCACGTGCACGCACACACACACACACGCACACACACACACACACACACACACACACCAGCAACTATGCCTAATCATCCACTAAGCAAACCATATGAGATTATTACCCCGGAAGTTAATTGTGTGAGAGGAATGAATACGTTTGCGAATGGCCTCTAGTGTATTCCTTGTAACTTTCAGAAGAGCATCCATGTTCTGATGGTTGAAATGAGACAGCAACTCGCGGGCTTCTTCCCCTAACATCTCAGTTTCTTTCTTTTTCCTTGTGACTATCGTCAAAAGCAGGGCATCGGCCCTGGCATTAATGGATGATGTCAAGGTGTCAAAATTTCCTTCTTCTCTTTTTGCTGTTACAAGATGAAAGAGATAGAGATAAGTTAGATGGATGGATGGAGATAGATAGATAGATAGATAGATAGATAGATAGATAGATAGATAGATGATAGATAGATAGATAGATAGATAGATAGATAGATAGATAGAATCATCTGTTGCAATTAAAGGATAAATTACATGCAAGTTTAGTATCACTTAAACATCACACTTCTTAGGAAGTGAGGACATCAAAACACAGGAGGAGGAAATCAGGAACCAGATGGATTGATGGAAGCATCTCCTTCTCAATACAAGAAAACAGCCAACAAGAGAGGCAGGAGCTATGGCTGGAAAAGCTACACTGGCCCCCAAGGACCTGGGTTCTGGTGCTACCTCCCACCAATAGCCCTAACACTTTGGGGGGATAATTTCCCTTCTTCACATCCCAGTGTTCTCCTCTGTCCTGTAAAAGGTGTGCTCAGTCTAGACGCTCTCCGAGGGGAATTCCAGTCAATAATCCATCAAACTCTATTGATAAGGTAAAATAAAACACCCACCCACACATAAATGCAAAGAAAGCTAACAAGGGCCAATGCAAAGTGCATGTTTGCAAAGTTTAACCAAAAGTGGTAGGAATTAACAACATAGAGTCAATAAAATATGCTCAGGGCCATAATTTCAGATTTATACATATCATTAGAAAATTGAGAGGATGTTTATAGAAGTATGAAATTAATTGCTATGTAGAAAATTAGTTTTAGTTTTTAGTAAATGTCATAGAAAAACAAGACCCTTTCATTACCCCATCTCTTACCTGAACTTTCATTTTTGTAATTAATACTATTCTCATCGGATATTTTTTCACTTTCTTCTTTAGATAAAACTTCCACATCCAGCAACATATTTACAAGCTCATTGACTGCCTCCTCCACTAATGAGCTTTTAAAATGTAGTATTTGTGCACCATTTACACAAAGATCCTAACCAAAAAAAAAAGATAGCACAGTGGTATATGGTTTATCTAGCTCTTGAGAGCACAGAAACAGTGCTAGCAATGCTGTGGCTCAGCCTCCAGGTGAGATTTTAGCCCCAGTGATGCTTGGCCACATCCTTCACAATAGCACAGGCCAGGTGTCCTGTAAAGGAATGTGTTAAGGACAAGGGAACCAACTGGATCAGTGTAGATGTACCAAAATTACAGGCACTTCTCCACCAGTAGAGAAAATATCTTCAAAAGCCATCAGCAGCCTCTCTACTCATCACATTTCCTTCATATCACATAAATCGGATCCAGCCACCCTTCTTTTTCTCCTTGTCTTTGCCAACAAACCATAGTCATCCCCTCATTAATTTCGAAGACACTACCCACCCCTCTAACTATATTGTACATTTCTCAAGAATGGATTTAATAAATATAAACTAATATGATTTGAGGCATGGTGATCAATTCTGGAGGAGATTAGGTAGACAGATAGTTATAGATGGATGATATACACAGAATCAGTGATTTACCACCTGGCTGGAAAGTAAGCCCATGAAACAATGGACTGTCAGCTAGGCACAGTGTCCAGCTCCATTCCAAGTTCCAGCATTATACACCTTTAAACTTATATGGCTTGAAACTAGGATTCAAATCCTTGCTCTGTGTGATCCTGAAAATCCTTCTCAGTCTCAATTCCCTCATATGTATAATGGTGATAATAGTAGAACTCACTGTAGTTTTTGCAAGTATTCCATAAAATAAATGCAAGTAAAATACTAACAGCAGTGCCTGGCATAAAGTAAGCACACAAGAAGTGCTTGTTATTATTATTGGTTGGAAAATCACAAACATCCACAGGACCTAAATATATGCAAAGGTTAATCATCTCATTCTATGTAAACTAACTCCTCAATTCTCTGAGAGAATACTAATATTTTTTAAAGTCTGAATCTTAAGTCCTCTGACTCTACCTTGGAAAGAAACACACATGTGGTCTCCATTTTCAGGGCCAGCACTCACAGGGAATCCTCAATTAACTTGCAGCTCTTTCAGTCCTCTCAGTAACACAAGGACGTGTTTGAAATAATAAAATTCCTTTGTATTGAGGGTTCTAGAAGATGAGATTGATAACCTCTCAAAGACTAATATAGTTCCAACAACGTTGTTTACATCTCTTAACTCTTTCTCTCTTTGAGAAGGCATAACCATAAAAATGTAAACATCATAGAAATTAACAAAGCAGAATATAAACGCAATGAGGAAGAAGAAATAATAAATAGACTCATTAAAATATCCCCTAGGACAAATAAAATAAATGAAAGATGCTGCCTCCACTTATCCTGCTTCATTTCAACAACTAACCTCCATGATGACACCCAAAAGCTGAAACCCACCAAAAGGGCCTGTCTTTCAATCCTGAGTGGTGTCCTCCTTGAATAATCAGCATGGGGCTCCACCATTTCCTCATTCCCATGATGCTTCAGCTTTGGCAAACCAGGAACCTACTAGATGCCATGTCTTCTCCAGGTCTCTTCACCCTCACTCCGTGGTTCATGCCCTCTCCTAACATGATTTCACACTTCAACCATTGTTTTGCTAATATCCTTTACTCTATCACTCTCTCAACCTTCCACCGCCCCACCCAGGAGACGCCCAACCCAAATACACCAGGTGACCTACCCTCTCCACCGGCACGCGTAGGTCATGGTGATGCAGATGCTTGGCACTGGGAATTCATGGTCCCCAAACTCAAACTGGCCCCTAATGCTACTCGGGAATCATTCTACGTGACTATGGCCACTTCCCTCTACCAAGCTCCATAATAGCTGTGCCTTCAAAAGCCCTGTGTCCTCAAATCGTTACACCATCCTTCCTCACCATACTCAAAGAATGACCTTGATTTCTACAGCACAAAGCAAATGGAGGTCATGACACAGGGATTCAAACAACTCCCACTGCCTTCATGCAGAAGACAAATCAGCCTCCATCATGAGCCCCTTTTCCTCTTGTTTTGGTGAATGCAATCATTCTCCTTTTATTCAAGGCAAACTCCACAACCTGAGTTCTGAATCACAGCTTCTCTGGCTTCCTCAGAAACCAAGCCTACCCCTTTCTTCCTCTCTACTGATTTTCCACCTGAGCGTATGAACACCCAATGTACTTCAACTCAACACCTTTCTCCAGCTACAATATGCCTCCACCTCAGGGCCTTTGCACATGCTATTCTGCCTGGCATGTTCTTCCACTAAAATGTTCACATGGCTTGCACTCTCACTCCCTCCCTTCAAATCTAACCATAGAAGTCATCAGTGACCATGAACATAAAATCACAGCTTTCTGTCAGGTACTCCTTTTCTCCATCATCCTTCTCATTTTTCTCCATAATTGAATCATGAATTCAAATAAACTCAAGAGAAATGATTTACTAATACCTATATTGGTAATCAAAAATGCAAACTCAAATTGGGTTCCACGATTTTGCTACTTAAACTAAAAGTAGTAAACTATAATAAAACAGTGGTTGTTGGAAGTGAAATTGGTACTACTGCATTGCTGGTGGCATTGTGAGCTGATAACATCCTTATGAAAAGCAATTTAGCTACCAATATCAACAGCCATCCAATAAGGCCATACTCTCTGACACAATAATTTTATTTTGGGGGAGGGAATAACACTAAAGGAGAAAATACATGATACATGCATATATTCACTGCAGCTTCTTGATGAATTAGCAAAACTTTGGAAGCCATCTAAAGGTTCAGCAATAAGAAACTGGTAAGTAAATTACAGTGTATCAACTCAATAGGATATTCTGAAGGCACTATTAAAAGGCTGTTTATGAAAGCCATGTAACAACATGAAGAATATTTTGTGAGGAAATGTTAACTGGGAGAAAAAAGTACTATTCAAAACCTGATACATATGGAATAGAGATCACAACTTTATTAAAAAGCTTAAAATGCATTAGTATTATAATAATGATGGCGTAATTGATTAAAATGCTAGTTTCTTTCCATTTTTAAAATAGTCTAAAACTTTCTTTTAAATTTAAATTTAAAACAAGTGTATTTTTATAAAACAATCATCAGAAAAGGGGTAAGAGTAAAACCATGGAGGCAAGTGATTTCTTAGAGGAAGAAATCGTTTTTTAAATGATAGGGAAGAACAAGAGGATGGTTAGGTGTACCCACAGTTAGTGAATGTGAGGAGAAGGGACTAGAAATTTCTAACATGTAGACAGTAAGTTCTGAGTATAAAATGACTTCCTATAACCTGCCATATATGCAGAAAGGGGTGAACACAGCAGGCCTGAAACTGCTCTCCTTAGAAAGTCCTGCTTGGGAGGTGGTCCCTTGGCCGGCGTCTGGAAGCTTGGATTTTGGGAGATTCCCCCTGTTGCCCTGCTGATAAAGATAGTTTGCTGTGCCCAAACTGCCTGTGCAAACAATGTAGTTTATGCTGAACACCTGACTCCTTCTGGGAGTCTGGAATTCTGGTCCATGCTAAGCAGAGTGTGTGACCAGACCCAGTAAGAACCTTGGGCCCTGAGTCTCTAATAGGTTTCCCTGGGCAGAAACACTGCACAGAGGGAATGGTGAGCTCCGGGCGAGCCTCACAGGAGGGAGAGAGCATGAGAAAGCCTGGACAGGGACTCCCCACACACCACCTGTCTTTGTTCCTTATGATCCGGCTGCATCTCTTAACTACGTCAGGGCAGTGCAACTACGTGCTGAGTTCCGTGAGTCCTCCTAGTGAGGGTGGTCTTGGGGACTCCAACACACCTTATTAAAATCGTGATCAAGGAGTCCTTATCCTCAGGATGCCCACTGGGAATACTGGAAATGACGCTAACGTGACATGCCTGAAGGGGCACTTCATGGAGCACTGCTCCCAGGAGCTTACTCCTGGCACAGGAAAGAAAGTGTCCCATTTGCAAATGTGTTGGGAAAAATAATGAGCTATGAAAAGGTAAATGAAGGGCCAGGTGCAGTGGCTCATGCCTGTAATCTCAGCACTTTGGGAGGCCAAAGTGGGCAGGTTGCCTGAGCTCAGGAGTTCGAGACCAGCCTGGGCAACACGATGAAACCCCATCTCTAATAAAATACAAAAAATTAGGCAGGCATGGCAGCGTGTGCCTGTAGTCCCAGCTACTCAGGAAGCTGAGGCAGGAGAATTGCTTCAACCCGGGAGGCAGAGGTTGCAGTGAGCCGAGATCACGTCACTGCACTCCAGCCTGGGCAACAGAGCAAGACTCCGTCTCCAAAAAAAAAAAAAAAAAAAGGTTAAATGGAGATCTTCTGAGGGCCTTTATCTTAATATGTTAAAGTATAGTGGATCTGTAAGCACAGTCTTTACCCTAAGCAGTTTGCACTCACTCCCTGCCTCTCTCAGGATTCCCAGCAATGACTCCAGAATTGTGTGCTATAGAACACTAGTTTGGGAAACCCCCCTCAACAAAAATGTTTAAAGAAGAAATTTTGTCTAGAAGCTGTTCAAAACAATTGTTTTGTTAATTAACCCTAGCTTATGAGAAGCACTTCTGCAAGATAGCTCTATCCTTCATTAAAAAATGGAAAAATTCCAAGTGTGTTCTATGGCAATTTCTCTCCTACTGATCTGAAATGATGTGCTCCTCATAGCTAAGTGACTGCTTACTTAGATACATTTCTCTTCGTTGGCAAATTATTGTCAGAAGATTCCATGTTTGAATTACATCTATCACAGAGCACTCCAAGTAGAGAAAAAAATCTAACTTAAACTTCAAAAAAGTGACCTTTATAGGAAAATGAATCACCAGATCTTTAAACAAAAAAATCAAGGCTTTAATGACCTTTGTCATTTGGAGAAACTCTTCACAGGTTAGCGGCTCCTCCTGGGGAAGCTGACAAAGAAGCGTGCTGCTCATTTCTTCTAGAATGGCATCGATGCGGAACTCAATCAAATCATTGACCCTGTCAAGCAGCAACTCCAGGTCCTCTTTGGGAAAAAATAAAAGTAAATAAAAGAGATTAAGTAAAACATTTTGTTTTTTAAAAAAATCAACACTTGATTAAATGACAGTAGTAAAATCAGCTTTAAAGATTCTCACTTACGTATGTTCCCCAGATCCCCACTGATTCACACTTGGTTGTCGCTAATAAAATATCCAAATTGTTAACCTTCTAATACTAATACTCTGTAGGGAGAATGGAAAGTCTATCTTGGTAGCCCCCTCTAATTTGATTATGATAATTCTTATTATAAAGTTTTTATACATTTTATAAATGCCTCCTTAGGGAATTTTAGCCAATTTCCTTTTATTTTATTTCCTGGGACCATCGTTCCTTCTCTGTAACCAGTTTCTGAGCTCCTGCCTGCCTAACTCTCACTCATACTTAAAGATCTGGCTCAAATGCATTTCCCCGCAGAGGTCCTGGGTGAATCCATGTGCACTGGAGTGGTCCCTCCTCCTGTAAAACCACAGATGGAGCATCCTTCCACCTCCGCAGATTGTCTACCCATGTGTCTTATCTTCTTTAGAATTCATATTTTTTATCCTTACATCTTCAACATTTAACCCGGTGCCTATTCCACAAGAAGTATTCAACAAATTTTACTAAAGTGAAAGTTCCCTATTTTTTCTTTCACTGTAAATATCATAGGGTACATTTTTTTAGTTGTGCTGAAGTAATATTGAATGCTAAGTTCAATGGATGCAAAGGCCAACGCTGAAGCAAACTAACAACAACTGCACATCAAAAGTAGGAATGATTACTAATGGATCTCCATCTAAGGGTAATACATTTTTCAACAGATACCACACAGTAAAATTTCTCTTTTTCTAATACTTCTTTCTCCCGGGAAATAAAGCAGAAATTGAATACAGGAAAGTCAACGTTACATGCCAATGCTGTATCGGAGATGTAAACGCTTCCTTAAATAAATACCTTTATTTCCTAAAGAATAAAAGCCTAAAAGTTTTCTATTGTTTCTAAGCTAATTATTAAAGAGGCTACTCAAGATACCAAATAGTTCTACCTGGTAAATTGATTCAATACTAAAAGAGACCCAATACTTTCATTTAAGTTTGTGTGAGCAATAAAATTCTCTACTCTTTCTAACGGACTGCTTCTTCATCTTTAAGGACATCTGTGTTAAGCTGAAAAAAATAGTCCCCAAGGATGTCCACATCCTAATCTCCTGTGAACGTTACCTTACATGGCAAAAGGGATTTTGCAGATGTGATCAAGTCAAGGATTATGCAATGTGGATAGTGTCCCAGATTATCTATACTCTCTTAAATGCATCATGCAAATGACCACCTGTAAGTAGGACTGGCTTACTAATCCAATAAAAATCCAACTGCTCTTGAGATTTTACACAGTTTTCTCTCAAAGAAACTTCATCTTTGTTCTATTTTAGTTCCTTAAATTACAAAAAGAAAAACATAATAGAAAACAAGAACAAGAAGTTTCTCTAGAAACTAGTTCCTTGTCTCCAGCTAACATTCTAATAAAACATCCAAATTGTTAATACTCTAATACTAATGTTCTAAAGGAAGGATATTACTAAAGTCTATCTTGGTCGCCTGTTCTAATTTGATTATGATAACTCTTATTATGATGTTTTTATACATTTCATAAGTGCCTCCTTAGGAAATTTTATCCAATTTCCTCTTGTTTTATTTCCTGGGGAGGCGTATTTTGGAAGAAATATTAATTTAGAGCAAGGAAATTGGGTTCTAAACTCATTATTATTTCTTACATCTCTGTAACATTAAAAGCCATTTAGCATCTCTGGCTTGATATTCATTCATATTCAAAAACTCCATTATCATTTGTCTTTGAGTCCAGCTCCCAATCTATAAAGCCTAACAAAGGTGAGGTATGGGCTCAACCATAATTTCTCACTCTACTCCCCTCCAACCCAGTACTTCTCAAATATTCTTAAATATAAAGTACCTGGCTATTTAAATAGCTGGACCTTCTGAACCCTAAGTTTTTTGGAAAGTACAGTGAAAACCTAGTGATAAGACAAGCTCTTGACAATTTAGATTATAAATAGACTAGGTACTATGTTAACAGCCATAAATACCAGAACAAGAGAGAGACCTGAGGCGCGGAGTCGGGGGAGAGAGAGAAAGGATAAAAGGAGGCATCACGAGAGTGATCTAAAAGGGAAGCCCAGGAAGAGGTATCCAGAAATAAGGTAATGGGCTTGAGGTGTAGGAACGGGGTTACAGTGATAAAGAAATGAAGAAGGACTGAGTATATAAAATTATTGCAATTATGAATCTGCAAGTATATGAATGTCTACTACACACCCAGTTGAGAATAACACAAAAGAAGTATAAAAATTAAACAGCCTGGATTTAATTATTTCACATTGCATTCATAAATCGTAACACCATTTTGTACCCCATCAATTTTTCCCCAAGCAACTCCCTCTTCACAGAATCCATAAATCTATACAATTATAAATTATCAATTTACAATAAAAAAAGAAAAAAAAACTACACAGCCTGATATTCAGGCCCTTTGCAGTCTGTTTGAAGAGAAAGATGAAACTGTACTAAACCATTAGAAGACAACCAAAATATCAAGTCTCTGGTCCCAAATATAAATCCAACAGGAGGTCACAGGAGGAAGCGGTCACAGGAGGTAATCAGCATAGCCTTCTAGGGGCAAGACTTACCCTGGGCTATAAGAGTTGGGAGGATTGGGCCATGCAGAGGAGAGGGTGTAAGACACTGGCTAGGAGAGGACAATAGCAATGTCTAAGTCTTTCTGAGAAAAAAAAACCAAAAAACCATTACCATATTCCAGACTGTGCTACACTGTCTGCCACAGAGGATCTGTAAGGTGTTAATGTGTCCTCCTGGAAGGCAGCCAAGGAATTCTGGGAAATGCCACACGCAAAAGGTCACTTTTGGAGACCTACTAGACACTGGCATGTTAAAGGCTCTGAAAACTCCTCCAGCAAAGAAACCTGTCCAACTGCTCCTCTTGGATTTCCCAGACATATTTGAGCCCTTCTTTGCGACATACCTGTACACATTCCAGAAAAGTGCATTTTATGGAATATACTACCTGACATATATTTTAGACTATTATATCTCTTTTTAAGGAAAATTGTGTTCGTTTAAATTTTTCCCATTTATCCTGCTGTTCAGCACTGTACCCTATCCAAATCTCCACATCTTTCAAATCAAGCTCTCAAAATACACTAACCTATTTATATAAAAAGCTGAATAACTCTAAATATACTTTAAATCCTAATGTCCAAAAATACAAATAAATGAAAATACGTGGTTAATCTCGGGATAAAATTAAATAGTGAATATTTATAGTTTCCAGGAAATTACTGAATTCACATGCTTTGGAACAATTTCTTATGAAACAGCTTAAAAATAACACTCCCCATTTCATTATTTATATCTCTATATTGATAAGAAATTATACAACAGATGTTAGGAACTCAGCCTTTAGAATTCAGAAATACTAATTATTCAGGCAGACTTACTGATCTTTGCAAAAGTGTTTTCTAAATATGTCCCAATATTCAGTGATGTCCAGGTCAGTGCAGCCAAGCCAGGTTGGAGAGCTTCATCCACTTTGGCCAAGTGAGGGACAATCAATTGCTCAATGGCAGCAGGCATTTTTGACTTCACTCTCTGATATTCGGCTAGCATCATCTGCAATGAAATTGGGGTTAAGTAATCAACTAATATCTCACTTCTAATGTCTGTTAATAGCTCATATTTTATACAAAATGACTACTTTTATTTAGGGTCAAACTGTAGGGCTCTAATAGCCTGGCAGGTAGAGTAGCCAAAACAATAAAAAGAAAAGAAGACAAGGACGCTCTCCATAATTACAAATTCCTAATCCAAAAAAATACAACTGAAGATGAACAAGAATTTAAGACTAAGAGTGTCTCACCTCCTACACAGCCTAAAAAAGGAGAAAATCTAAGGCCAAGTAATTTTTCTAAACCATGCAGAAACATGGGAATGGCACCTTCACCTGCTCATCACCAGGCTTGTTTGTTCCTCTTTGTACACTGGTACGAGATGCGTGCTGTTCCTCTGGGGACCTCCTGCAGACTACACCCATCACCCAAAACATCTGGGTCGCCAGAGGTCTACCTCAGCCCTTTGCTAGGATTATAGGCCAAATCTTGTTGCCAAGACCCAAAGCACATCGGGAACCCGTATTGATCTCAGCTAGTGTCACGGCTTTGAATTTCACCCAGATGCCAGAAACAAACACATTTACATCTCCAGCCCAGATCTCACTCCTGAAAGTCTAGATTCATGAATGGCAGCAGCCTCCCAAAGTTTCCACATCAATATGTAACAGACATTTCAAACTTAATAAGTCCCAAACTGAAAGTTTATTCTTTTCCCAAAACCTCTCCCCGGCGCATCCTCCAACTCAGCTGATAGTGACTTTATCCTTCCAGTCCACAGGTCAAAACCCAGAGTCATCCTTGATTCCTCTTTCACTCTCACACACACAGGTAATCCATTAGGATATCTTGTTTGCTGTCTAAACTGTACCTAGACTTATTGGGAGGGTGAGTGGAAGCAGGGAGACAACGGTAGATCATCCCAATAATTTAGGTAGGAGCCAGTGATGGTAGTAACTGTAAATGTGGAAAGCAAGTCAGATCCTGCTTCCACTCACCCTCCCAATAAGTCTAGGTACAGTTTAGCAGCAAAAATGATCCTTTCAAAATGAGAATTCAGATCATGTTACTCTTCTGCTCACATGGTTATGCAGCTTCCCATTTAATTCAGGGCTACAAACCTTTATACAAAGGACTTGGATAGGTGCTTGTTCTAGAAAGATCCACCCGATTTTGTCCCATTACTTCTCTGATCTCATCTCCAACCACTCTTTCCCTCTCTTACCTGCACTTGCCTGACTGTCTTCCTTTCTGATCCTGAGCCTCAGGGCCTTTACACCTCCTTCAAATAAGTACTCAAATGATACTTTCTCAATTATACCTGTCCTGACTACCTGTTTAAGATTGTAAACCACCACCAAAACCACTCACACATTTTATCCCCTTTTTTTGTCCATAATAACTATCACTTTATTACAATAGACTATATTAATTTGCCTACTTACAGTGTTCATTTTCTGTCTTACCCAATTAGGCTATAAGTTCTACAAGGACAAGAATTTTGTCTGCTTTGTCCAGTGAGCCTGAACCAGTGCCTAGCACATAGGAGATAATAAATCAGTATCTATCTAATTAGTTGTTATCAGAAGGAGTTTTCATCTGAAATGGGGATTCTCATCTTTCATTGAAATGTACATAATGTCAAACTGTGTCAGTATTATTTACATAATGTCAAACTGTGTCAATATTTTGTTCATATGTAACCATGTCAATATTAATAATCATTAATTATAAGAAACTAACTTTAATGTGCCTCATAAATATAGTCGGTATTAAGACCATATATGTGCAGGTTGGTATTACCTTGATAATAGATTAATGTTTTCCAAACTGTTTTGCCTGGAGTACTAGGTCAAAGAGATTCTATAAGAAAAATGGCCCTTTGATAGATAAATTTTGAAAATGCTGCATACAGTATCTCCCCTCTTGGGGGGTCGCAGCTAATATTAATGATCCTTAGAAACCTGCTTAAGAAAGTAAGAAGCCTTGCAAGGCTTTGAAAATTTTGTTAAACCCAGTACTTCCCAAATGGACCTCATAATCCTTTCCTCATATAATGTTTTTCCACGATTTCTATAAGATTATTTCAATGTCCATAAAAGCCACTTTAGAAAAGTCTAAATTTTCTGGTTCTATTAGCAGCTATTTATATATTTCCTGAAACTTGTACCCACTGCTTGCCTTTTTTCAATGTCCACCAGTTATTCTATCTGGAAGCAGTTCTTAGAATCTGCTTCTAGCAGGCATTCTACTTCCCACCTTTAATCCCAGAAGGGATTACTCAACTGCTTTGACAAAACAGAAACCCAGGCTTAGAAGGTGAAGTCATTTACCCAAAGATAATGATTTGAATCCAGATTAAATTGGCTTCAGAATCTATATTTGTAACTATTAGCCTGTACTTGGTCTTCTCTTTCTACTTAAACTGTCTTCCAAGGAACAGATGAAGAAACAAATTCTCAGCTACTTTGGCATGTCTGCAGAAGCCTGAAAGCTCTGTCAAATATTCAGCACAATAACTCTGCAACACTTCAGATGGTCCCCTAAACCTCCCAATAGATCTGCTTTGACCAGCTACTCAGGTTGAGCAGGAACTTTTAACTCTCAACCTCCAAGATAATAAATATTAAAGAGATAATAATTTACTCCCTTGAATTGTCATTCAAAACATTCTTTGATCCTCCTCCCTTCATGGGGTGGGGACCACATCCCCTTTTTTTGAATCTGGGTAGGTTTACAGTCCAACAGAGTACAACAGAGATGATGCTATGAGACATCTGAGGCTATTATAAAGACCACGTGGCTTCTTTATTGTTCACTGTAGTGCTTGTTCTTGAAACCCTGAGCTGCCATATAAGAAATTCTCCTAGCCAGAGGCCTCCATACTGGAAGGCCATGTATAGAGATGTGCCTGTTCACAGTCCCACTGGAGTGTACCTTCCAGCTTTCCTCAGGACAGAAACAGAAACTAGAAGAGCCCTTCTTGGACCTTACAGATTGAACATCTGCCAGCTGAATACCAATAAACAACCTTTGTCAACAATACATGGAACAGAACAATCACCTATCCAAGCCCCACTCAAGTTCTTCACCCATAAAGCCATGATATAATGGTACGGTTATTGTAAACCCTGCAACATGCTTACAAGTGTTTATTGCCTGAAACAGACAACTAAAACAACAACTCTGCAAATACAATTAAATTATCAGTAATTTCATAATCTTATAATTATGATTTCTTAGTAAATATATGATTTTCTTTATGAATATGTAAATTGACTAAGTGAGTTTCCTAATGTGAAAGAGTGTAAAAGGGAATCCCAACATGCTGACTGGTATTTTATGAGTCTACATTTGAGGAATGTCTGTCCATTGCCAATACAACTTTTTAATATGACATGAAGTGGTAGGAACATGATGGACTAGAAGTCTGGGTTCCGGTCTTACTTCTGCCACTTTCTAGCTATGAGACCTTTGCTAAATCTTTTAACTTCTCCCAGCCACAGTTTCGTCATCTATGAAATAAAATAACAGTATTCTGTCCTACTTACCTAACATGGTGGTAGAAAAGATCAAATGAAATAATGAGCATGAAGATGGCTTTAAATGTAAAGTACAGTGCAAGTGCATGGACTTAGTATTGTCACGTGATTAACCACTCTGAAATTTTAACAACGGTTTCCATGTTGTCAGATTCCATGGCCGCATCTCTGATCTCACCTTTTTCATCCCCTGGGTAGCAGCATTTGTCACTGGTGACCAGTCCCTCTCAGTAGCCTTCTCATATCCTTGGCTTCCTTTTTTTGTTGTTTTTTGTTTGTTTGTTTTTTGAGACGGATCTCGCTGTCACCCAGGCTGGAGTGCAGTGGCACAATCTCAGCTCACAGCAACCTCAGCCTCCCAGTTCAAGAGATTCTCCTGCCTCGGCCTCCCAAGTAGCTGAGATTACAGGCACATGCCAACATGTTCAGCTAATTTTTATATTTTTAATAGAGACAGGGTTTCACCATGTTGGCCAGGCTGGTCTCAAACTCCTGACCTCAGGTGATCTGCCAGTCTCAGCCTCCCAAAGTGCTAGGATTACAGGCATGAGCCACTGCGCCCAGCCATCCTTGGTCTCCTTGACACTTGGTTTCTTCCCAGCTCAAAGGTCAATCCTCTGTTTTATTTGCACACCTGTCTTCTTCTTTCAGATCTGTTAATACCGGACCAACCCAATGCTTGGTCCAGTGGCCCTCCATTCTTCTCTGTCTGTATTCTCTCCCCTAAGAGATCTCATCCAGGACAATGACATTAAATAACAATGATATGCTGATAACTCTCAGAAGTATGCCTCCCACTTTGGCTTCTCTACTGAACTCCAGACTTACGTATCCAACTGCATGGACACCATTGCCACTTGGCTGTCTAAAAACTATCTTGTACTTAAATGGGAACTACTGATTCCCTCCTGCTGCTCCAGATACACTAGTTTCAGTTTTTGCCATCTCCATAAATTGAACTTACAGTCAGGGCCCCTGCATAGTATTGTGCAAGTTATAAAGAATGCAACCTACACAGCACTCTATGGCACCCCTGCTTTAATTCATGGAATTGCTCACACCAAAAGCACAGGTATTATTCCCGAGTTCTCTCATAACCTGACTGTTGACATAACTCTAAATTCTCCAAACAACTCTGCTGCCATCCTAGTTCAAGCTCTCATCTTCATCCTGGGCCAGTGCAACACTTCACAAACGGGCTTCCCACTGACACCCTTATCCCCCTTAACATCCATTTTCACCCAGTAGTAAGAATAACTTTTATTACAAAAAGAGATCGTGCCTTTTTCAGTGGCTCGAAATCCTCCAATGGTTTCCTGGTACACTCAGAATAAAACCCAAGCTTCTCATCTTGGCCTGTAAGACCTGTAACGGCCTGGCCCCAGCCAACTCTGCAGCCGCACCCCATGGCGCTGTCCCCTCGGTCACTCCATTCATCCTGGCCACTTTCTGCTCCTTGAATATGACACATCACCATATTTTTTTATAATACATTCCAGAGCTAGCCAGGAATGGGGGGAAAAAAATAAAAGTAGTATACCTTCATGTTACTGAAGTTCCCTTTGTATCTATCTCGTTTCTGGAAGAGGGAAGCTGCCAGTGGAGAGACTTCCAGACCCATCTGGGCCATACACTCTGTTTCTCTAAGTAAGATTAATATCTGAGGGTCAAAGTTTACAAACAATTCCCCTGTGCCTGGAGCCTTCACCAATAACGAAGCCTCAAGACCTACATGAATTTCTTCAATCTGTGGAAAGAAAACAACATCACTACTATTAGAAAGTTCAATTCGTACAGAGTATCTAGCTCAGGTGTCTCTGGGAATAAGGATCATTAAATGTTCTTCCATGGATTTAGCTTCCTAAATTAAGGGCAATAAGATCACTCACTCTTCTCCTAAATCCAGTCTCATAAAATAGCTTTCAAGTTGTTGGTGGTGATGTTGGGCAGTCAATTCAATAAAACCTTTCAATGACTCTCACACTGATAAATAAGTGGACGCTGCAACAGTGGTGACATCTCAAAAGCCATTTAGCTACCTGACACCTTCATGCCTACTCTATTATCCTTCCTAATAAAAGTTTCGTAAGACCTCCTAAACTCAGTTTTTACTTATCTAGAAAAACAATGAACCCAGCTATGGAGACATCGCATCCCGACAGCCTACAAAGAAATACATGTATTGGTAGGATGTGCTATGATTAACCAGTTGTACAACAAAAGAAAATTTGAGACTTTGTTTAACAGATGTACTAGTGTTTACTGACACATTTAGGATCTGACTGAATTTTTAAAAGAAAGATATCCTAATAGATTGGGCATAGGAACCAATAAACAAGATCTTCTCACTTTGGAGTTTGTAAATTAAATAAAAATGGGGTCTGTTACCTGGCTTGCAGTTTTTTTTCAAATCTAATACTTATTTTTCTTTGTGGACATATTGTACTCTGAACGCTTAGATTCAACCCATCTGCCTTACAAAATACCTACAAATCCAGCTTTCTACAGAAATAACACTGTCAAATGCTAGAAAGGGGCTTCCATGATTCCAACAATGGGAAGAGTATAAATTTAGGGACTCACTTGCCGAAGCCACGCCCTGTGGAAGAGGACCTCAAACTCCAGGAGGACCTTGGCCATCCTGTTGTAACTGCGAATTATAGGTTTGGCTTCTGCCGTGCTTAGCACAGCTGGCTGCTGCTGGAAAAGCTGCATGGGCTGCTGAATCCTATGGAAGAGCTGGCGGGCCCACAAAATCTTTCCAGCGATGGGAGGCTGGTTTCGAGCCAGAGGAGGATCGTATTTCTGCTTTGTATACAGCTTTGAAATCATATCAATGTCAGCCCCATAGTTCTCAAGGATAAGTCGATATTTGTCATCAATACCAAGATCAGGTATATTCAATCTGATTTTTTTAAAAAGTTAAATGCTTGAATTAATGGAATAAAATAAATAAAATACACAAAAATATCTAGTAATCTCATTTAATATTTATTTTTAAAAATGCTAATGGAAAATAATGAGATATTTATGTGGAATATTAAAAGAATAAAAATAAAACTCATCCATAAAATGTAGGCAAAATTATTAACTTGGGAAGACTTTTTTCAAATTATCTATACATTAGGAAATATTATTATAGGCAGTCACAAGGTACTTCAAAGCTAAGAGTATTCTCTATTTGTAGAAATAAAATAAATCCTGAATCCTTAAAAGGATTAATCCTCTGAAAAACTTAAAAACTATGACCTTGTGACCCAAATTGCCAAGAGAGGTTTTCCTTTATATCAGAATATGAAATAATAATAATAGGAATAACAACAATAAAAGCTAAACTATCCCAATTTTAGAAAATAGACAATTTCTTGAAACTTTTACCTTTCAAATTTCTTCAGCATTCTTAGAGCTTGATTTGTGTTTTGAATCTTTTCAAATGTAACATCCATGAACTTCTGCAACTCGTTCTAAAATAGAATAAAATCTGATGATGAACAATAGAATTGGGAATTTACTGTTTAGCAACAAGATAAAAGAGCTTTCCATTCTGTGCAAACACATATAACATGGAACAAAATGTAACCGAAAATTGAATGAGCTTAAAAGAAAAATAAATGCCCAGAAGCCAGAAACAAAGAGAGACTTGAAAGCCAGGTCAGCCATGGGAGTTGGCGCCACGTCAGGTTCCACGGGTACTGGGCCAGACACAGAGCCTTGGGGGTGGCACTGGGGCCTTATCACAATATGGGGAGAAGGGCTATGGGGTCCTAGCATTCTCAACAGAGCCTGTGGAAAGCAGGGATCCTTGAAGTGCTGCCCATTACATGCAAAGGGAATTGATTCACAAGTTGGGAAAGCTGCAAAGAGGCTTGATATCTGCCCAAACCCTTGAATAGGTGGAAAAAAAGTCACCCTACAATAGGGTTCCCATACTTTCTCATCACAACTACTCACTTCTACCACTGGAATGCCAAAGCACCCATAGACAGTGCACAAACAAATGGGCAGGGCACTGTTTGGCTCTTAGACATAGTTTGCTGACCCCTGCCCTAGAGGAACTGAAATCCTCCATCGGTGCCACAGCTAGATAAGGGGTCCAGGTTTAAACTACACATGAAATGAAAGGGACATAACCCAAGACATTAACATAAAAGCTAGTCTGGGAAGGTAAAACAACTAGGACCACAGCAGAATTCAGGAAAAGCCACTCTACAGAAACACTTTCAAAGCCCAGGGCCAAAAGATTCCTACAGGAAAAATAAATACATACATAACTTCTAAAGAAGCTCAAAAAGTTTTTGAAAACCCCATGAGAAAATCATCCTTGAGAGAGAAGGAGCAGAATGCACAAACAGAATTAGTAACCAAGTACTAGAAATGATAGAGCAGTCTAAAGGAGACTATGAAATAACTATATTTAAAATGATTAAAGAGTAAAGAAGAAACAGAAATCATAAAAAGAACAGAACAGAATAAAATAAGAGCACTCAGATTTTTAAAAATAAAATTTAGACATATAAAGGGGAACCTAATTACAATTCAAAATACAATAGATGCAAATTATAAACACCTGAAAAGAAAACTGATGAACTACAAGACAGTTTTCAGATAAAAACACCCAAAGTAGAGCAGAGAAATAAAGAAATGGAAAAACATCAAAAAAAATGTTAACAAACATGGAAGATAGAAAAAGAAGATGTAACATACGTCTATTGGAAATCTTGGAAGAAGAACCTAAGGTATTTAAAATGATAAAGGCTGAGAATTTTCCACAATTAAAAAAAGACTTAGTCCTCAAATGGAGGAAACACATCAAATTCCGAACAAGAGAAATATGTTTTAATCACACCTAAAACTCACATAAAGATGCCAAAGGTAAAGAGAAAAACAACATTAAAAGAAAAATAATATTAATATTAATATTAAAAGATAAAAATATTAAAATCACAAAAGGGAGAAATCAAATTATCTATAAATAACTATTTGATCGCAAATACCTCGTGGAGAACAATAGCTGACAAAAATCGATAAAAAAAGATCTTCTAAGGGCTGAAGGAAAATAACACCCAAACTAAAATCACATATAAAACGAGAATAATATTCAAAATTGAGGGCAACTTTATAGGCATTTGAGTGTAAAGACTGGAAGAGTTTACCATTAACAGACGCTTGTTAAAATTAAACTAAAGGATATACTTCTTTAAGAACAATAATGAACCCGAAAAGAGGGAGAGATACAATTAGATTACTAACGAGATGCAAGAATAAGCAAAGCAATCTGTAAACATGTTTCTAAATTTAAATAACTATTCGTAATAACAAGTTTGAAAAGTTTAGCAGCAAAGGTAAAACTAAAATTCAAGACAACCATAGCATGAATGAGAGGTAGGCTGATAAAACAAACTTTTTAAAGTCAGGTATATATGCTAAAACCACTAAAAATATAAATACATTAAAAATATAAATAGAAGAGGAATAAAGAGAATAACAAAACTTAATCAACAAAATATAAAAAGGAAAAAGTCAAAGAAAAAAGTTCACCTCACTGAAAATTCAAAATAGATTGTAGAAGTAGAGGGTGGGGAGCCAAGATGGCCGAATAGGAACAGCTCCGGTCTCCAGCTCCCAGCCCGAGCGACACAGAAGACTGGTGATTTCTGCATTTCTGCTTGAGGTACCGGTTTCATCTCACTAGGGAGTGCCAAACAGTGGGTGCAGGACAGTCGGTGAAGCGCGCTGTGCGCGAGCCGAAGCAGGGCGAGGCACTGCCTCACTCGGGAAGCGCAAGGGGTCAGGGAGTTCCCTTTCCTAGTCAAAGAAAGGGGAAACAGACGGCACCTGGAAAATCGGGTCAGTCCCACCCTCATACTGCGCTTTCCCAATGGGCCTGGAAAACGGCACACTAGGAGATTGTATCCCGCACCTGGCTCGGAGGGTCCTATGCCCACAGAGTCTCGCTGATTGCTAGCACAGCAGTCTGAGATCAAGCTGCAAGGCAGCAGCGAGGCTGGGGGAGGGGCGCCCGCCATTACCCAGGCTTGCTTAGGTAAACAAAGCAGCCAGGAAGC